>NW_012152729.1:7063457-7120333 GCF_000956105.1 Propithecus coquereli | reverse complement strand
TGGATATTTTCTTTAGGGGTTAGGTAAATATGAGAGAATGAATGAAAAACTGTAGTATACTAGATAATTTAGAATAGTAAATTCAAATATTCAGTGAACACAAACTATTCCAATTAAGTTGTACATTTAATCATCTGCATCCTTTCTTGAAATAAAACATTTAAGTCTCTTTCCTCCACAAAAATAGTCAATTTTCTTCAGAAACCCAGTGAAGCCTGAAAATTGAAATATGAGAAGCCACTCAGTCATGAATTCTACCAGACAGAGAGACAAATAAGCCCACACAGTTTCATTTAATCAATTGAACCCATTTTTGAAATGTTGGGTTGGGGTACTAAGTCAAGTTGCAGATTACACATGTCAGCAGAGTTAATGGCCTTTCTCTTTTGAGAAATTGCCATGGGATGGAATTACGTTTAAACTTGTAGCTGGGTTAAGTAAGAAAGCATTTAATTTAGCATATACCATAATACTCAAGTACACATTGGAATAATCAGTTCATCAATCAACATTTTATTGAGCACCTATTAAATGTGAGGAAGAATGCTGGGTTTAGGGGCCCACAGGGAGGTGTCAGTAAATTAGAAGAATTAAATGCTAGGATATGATTCACACGACTCACTGACTAGTTAGCTAAGGCTGATTCACTCCCATTGCCTAAGAGCTTTCCAATAAAATGCCCATAAAAAGAAGAGTGATTCTTTCAAATTTACAGCATCCCTGATAGGTATGCAAATGGCTCAAATATCTTCGAGGGAATTACCATGAGTTACTGTATGGAAAGACTCAATTGAAAAGAAATCAGAGGTTGATTCACGTACAGATCCATAGTCCCCCAACCAGAAAGTGGATCAATAAACTAGTCCCACCTACCCAACACACACACTCTGATTTTCTCTTGTTTCATCATGAAAACTACTAACTCAAGTGCTAAAGGTGGAGGGGGATGGAAGTTGGGTGCTGTATTTTGCAATATGAAGTCACATAGGTTTTCAGATAGAAAAAGAGAAACAGATAATGGGAAAAATGTAAGACATTATGAGAACTATACTTTTTCATCTCTTCTTTCAGGTAAAGAGGAACTATGGACAGTTTCAAATGAGAAAGAAAAAAAAAACAAAAAACAAAAAACACTCCCCTGCATTTATTCATGAGTTCTATCAGGCAGAAATAGCAACAGACACACACAGCTTCACCATTCACACATCATTAATTAGAAGGACCAGAGTAAATTCTTGCTCAAGCCCAACAGAGCCTATCCTAACTTTGCCTAAGAAATCTATGGGACATGATACCCTATAAGTGGGCATCTGAGAAATACATTCTAAAGACCCAGGCGTTTATAAGGGGGCTATGAAGGGGAAAAACACACCTGTAACTCAAACAACTTTGCAAGTTAAACACACGCACATTTCACTCAATAAATGAAAAGAGATCTGGCACCTAAGCTTTAGCTTTTAAAATCATATTTTCCAAATAATGAAAAGCTTGAACTTTATTAAAAAATAGAGGATGGCAAAATAAGACTCTTTTCACCTAGCTCATAGGGCAGAACATACATTTTAAAGACAATACTTCAGTTGTACTTTTTTGAAGCCATTGCTTTCTGCGCTATGGGTCTTGCAGGATGAGTAGTCATCTTTTCAGAGGAGATAGTATGAAAATACATACCAAGATGAAACAGCATCTGAAAATGGATAGAATCCTGAACAAAGATGACATTTTGTTTTCCTTTTTTTTTTTTTTTTTTTTGAGACAGAGTTTCACTTTGTTGAGGAAGCTTGACTGACCCTCACCCCCTGGTCTAGGTCAAGGGCCTGAAGGCAGATGGGAAAATAATTTGCCCCAGTTTAGAGACAGGTTGAGTGAGGGCTTGGGTTTTTTTTTTTTTTTTTTGAGCCAAGATCTTGATCTACTGACTGGGCTAGAGCACAGTGACGTCATCATAGATCACTGCAACCTATAACTCCTGGGCTCAAGCAATCCTCCTGACTCAGCCTCCTGAGTAGCTGGGACTACAGGTGGGCACCACCATACCCGGCTAATTTTTTCTATTTTCAGTAGAGGCAGGGTCTCACTCTGGCTCAGGCTGATCTAGAACTCCTGTGCTCAAGTGATCCTCCCACCTCGGCCCCCCAGAGTGCTAGGATTACAGGTGTGAGCCACTTCACCCAGCCGAAAATGACATTTTCTAAAATCAACAACAACAAAACCACAGTTCAGAATGATTGGAGTCAGGGCTGTGTGGTAAAAGGTGGTAAGAAATCAGAGTGGCCAGATGATTATGGAGTGGAGGCCAATTCAGAGCCTTAGAATTCAAGTTTGAAAATTTGGATCTTTCAGGCCACGGGGAGCCATTGGAGTTCTGGGCACTATCTTCTTGGATCTCTGAACAAGGGGTTATTTTGAATCTTGTCAATGTGGCCTGTACACAAAACTGGAAGTTGAGGAGGCTGTTGTTAAGTGGGGTAATGGGATGGACTCGGGGTTATACACTGAGTTACTGATTTTAGTGCCAAGGGAAAATCCATACTACACATTCCTATTACACAATGTGCATAATCATTCTTGAAAAGAACATTTCTGCCTATAAAGGCATCTGAAACAGTGCAAAAGTCTGTGTGTGATTTTTTTGTGTATATTTTATGCAAATGCATTTTATTTTTTTTCCTAAAATCTGTTTCCATCTGTCCCTTTAAAAAAATATTCTGCAAGAAAAAAAAAAAGAAGAAGAAAAAGAAAGAAAAATAAGTTTGGAATAGACACCTGGTTATTTGTATTAATTATTTGTATAAATTATTGCCCAGCACCTGAAACAAGGAAGGTGGTCAGAAAATGTTTATTCTTATCTCTTTCCATTATTCCCCCACCCCAGTCCCTTGTAAAACTAAGAGCTACTTTTGGGGAGGGCATTCTTCTTTTTACATGCACTTATCACCTATCATGGTATCGCGTGTGTTGGAATTACTTGATAACTGCTTATCAATATAACAACGCTCCCAGACTCAATTCTCCAATTTGCAAAGTAAGGGTGAAAAACATTCTTCCAAAGTTCCAACTGTGAATTTCACATGATGTCTCTTAGACATGTGAAACACTCATGTTAATATAGGGGCAGTGTAGTGCCACAGTTAAGAACTTAGGAGCTAGACTGTCAAATACTAGCTGTATGGCATTGAACAAATCATTTTAATGCTTTGTGCCTCCATTCTTCATTTGAAAAGAGGGGTGATAATGGTAATGATGACAAGATTGCTGGGCTTTTTAAACTACTTATTATAAACAAAGCACTTAAAACAATGTAGAAGGCACTATTTAATATCTCTCATTTTATTACAATTAATCCTCCTCTTAGGGATGAAAAAATAAGATATCAAAATGTATACAACCCATTCTTCTTGTGCCTATTGTTTCAGACCCTACAATGGAGGGAAAGAGGGGCATTACTTTGGGGCTGGCTGCGTCAATCACCAGATGTTACTCTGTTAGAAAGATCTCTGGTGTCACTTGCTATGAACACTTGATAACCCCAGAAGATGTTTCCCTACTGCTGCCTTGGGCTTCTGCAACTGTTCAAATCTCGCCTCTCCCTTCCCTTCCGCTCTTCCTTGTCAGCTGTCGCCTTTGGAAGCCAAGCTGAAGCCAACGTCAGTCACTTTAGCAAGCTTGAGTGCTGCTGTGGGCTGTGCTTTGAACCCCTTCCAGCAAGCTCACGGTGTTCATCTGTGCAGAGAGAAGGAGTCTGTGCGAAGGATTCTCCTCACTTGAGAGCTTCCAAGCATTTCCCTGGTGTCTCTGTACATCTCTATTCCAAATTCCTATGTCAGAAAGTTGACATTGTCTGAATTTTGAGTAAAATGTAACTTTTGGCGTGTCATGTTTCTTTAAGGGTAAAGTATTTCAAATCACAGCGCGGGGTGTTTTGTCGCAGTGATATCGAAGTAGGCTTGCTCCTGTGTTTTATTTTGGCAGGATTCCTCAGCCATCTCATCCTGTTTGAGATATGTTTCAGGGTTTTTATCTCTTTAGAGACATCTACTTTTAGCTCCAGCCACCCCTACTTTCTAGCTATGGGCTGCTTATTTTAGGACTAATTGATTCATAAATCAACAAATATTTATTCAATGCCAAATATGGGTCAAAATGACTTGTTTTTGTGCACCATTGTATCCCCAGTACTTACGGGTATTACCTATGATCTCAAAGAACCTACATTTGGGTGGGAATCCATAGACACCAATCAATATGCACACTAACCAATGTGTACTATAAATAAAAGATACATTAATCAGCAATATGAGCATAGCCGATGAAAGCAGAGAACAAGCCTGCCTACATATAAGAATGGTAGGGAAGACAGTCTGATGAAGTTATATTCGAGCAGGAATCTAAAAGCTGAGTATGAATGTAAAAATAAGAGAGAGAAAGTTCTGTAGGCAGAGGAGATAGCTATGCAAATGTACGAAAGCATAGTTGCTGAAAGGAATAAGGCCAATCTGAGGATCTGGACAGTCAGTGAAGGAGGACCAACAATGCATCAGTGGAATTGAGCTTATGGAGGTCAAGGTTGAATGATGGAGCCTGCTTTGCGATCTCAAATCTAGACTACTAAAAATGAGTCTTTAATTCCTGTTAGATTGCCAGTTCCTGTTGTGATTTCTTTAAGCACATTAATTGGACAGGATTGTTTTTTCTTAAGATCACTCAAATCCTCCAACATTGCTTCTGCGCCTAGAATTCTCCACACTTGGCATTCCCACTCTAATGTAAACTCCCATCGGTTCAGTATTCCTAAAACATGTTTTATGCCATTTCCTGGATCAATGGATTCTATTCATATTGTAGTTACGCACAATCGTTTCAAGTGTGGCCTCAACCAAACTGTGTTATTCTAATGAGGTCAGGTTTGGGAGCTGTTTGCTTGAAATAGCTGCTTGTTCTCCCTACAGTATTCCATTTGCTATTGATCCATGGATTTAAGCTCACAAAGTCTTGATATTATTCTTTATTCTCATTTTAGTTCATATGGTACCAACATCCAGCTTTACCTGCATTTTTCTGCAAATAGAAATCAAAGAATCATTGTTCATTTCTCTGAATTGCTTAAATATCTAATTTTTATATTTATGTTATTTTTCCTCACTAAATGTAAGTTATTCAAATACAAGGGTCACATATTTCATTTTGTATTAGTAAAAAAAAAAAAGTCTCACAAATTTTTTTTGTGTATGGAAATAAGATAGCTAAAGGTGGGGAAATTGAAGAGATCCCTACCGTAAAAGACAGGAAAATTGAGAAAGTATCCACTACTTAACTAAAACATTATGGGCAAGGTAAACAAGACATTTAATGAAGGCCATATATAACAAACTCACAGCTAACATCATACTGAATGGGGAAAAGCTGAAAGCCTTTCCTCTAAGAACTGGAATAAAACAATGCCCACCGTCAACATTCCTATTCAACATCATACTGGAAGTCCTAGCCAGAACAATCAAATTGGAAAAAAAGAAGTCAAATTGTCCCTCTTTGCAGAAGACATGATCTTATATCTAGAAAAACCTAAAGATTCCACCAAAAATCCTCTTAGATCTGATAAATAAATTTAGTAAATTTGCAGGATACAAAATCAACGTACAAAAATCAGTAGTGTTTCAATAATGAATTAGCTGAGAAAGAAATCAAGGAGGCAATGTTATTGACAATAGCTACAAAAAAAATAAAAATAAAAGACACCAGAAATAAATTTAACCAAGGAGGTAAAATACATCTACAAGAAAACTACAAAACACTGATGAAAAAAAATGAAGAAGACACAAACAAATGGAAAGACATTCCATGCTCATGGATTGGAAGAATTAATATCACTAAGATGACCTCACTGCACATACAATCTACAGATTCAAGGATTCAAGGCAATCCCTACCAAAATACCACATCAATTTTCACAGAAATAGAAAGACAACCATAAAATTCATATGGAACCAAAGAAAAGCCTGAACAGTGAAAGCAATATGAAGCAAAAAGAACAAAGCTGTAGGTGTCACTCTACCTGACTTCAAAATATGTTACAAGGCTATAGTAACCAAGACAGCATGGTATTGGTATAAAAACAGGCACATAGACCTATGGAACGTAATAGAGAATCCAGAAATAAACCAATACACTTACAGCCAACTGATTTGACAAAGATGCCAAGAACATACTTTGGGGAAAGGATACCCTCTTCAATAAACGGTGCTGGGAAAACTGGATAGCCATATGCAGAAGAGTGAAACTGGACCCCTACCCTCACCATATACAAAAGTCAACTAAAAATGGATTAAAGACTTAAAGGTAAGACCCAAAACTATAAAACTACTAGAAGAAAACTTATAGGAGATTCTCCAGGACATTGGTCTAGGTAAAGATTTTATGGCTAACACCTCAAAAGCACAGTCGATAAAAACAAAAATAGACAAATGAAACTATATTAAACTAAACATCTTCTGCACAGCAATTGAAGCAATTAACAGAGTGAAGAGACAATCTTTGAATGGGAGAAAATATTTACAAACTATTAGTCAGACAAGGGACTGATATCCAGAATGTACAAGGAACTTTCACAACTGAACAGAAAAAAAAAAAAAAAGCAAATAATTAAAATGTAGGCAAAGGACATGATTAGACATTTTTCAAAGAATACTTACAACTGCCCAACAAGTATATTTAAAAAAAAAATGCTCAACATCACTAAGCATCAGGGAAATGCAAATCTAAACCATAATGAGATATCATTTTACTACATTTAGAATGGCTATTATTAAAATGTGAAAAGATAACAGATGCTGGCAAGGATGTGGAGAAAAGGGAACTCATATACTGTTGGTGGAAATGTAAATTAGTATAACCACTATGAAAGCAGTATGGAGATTTCTCAAAAATCTAAAAATGGAATTACATACGATCTAGCAGTTCCACTACTGGGTATTTATCGAATGAATATAAATCAGTATATCAAAGGGATACCTGCACTCCCATGTTTATTATAGCACTGATCACAAGAGCAAAGATGTGGAATCAACCTACCTGTCCATTAACGAAGGAACTGATAAAGAAAATGTGCCATATATTTGCAATGGAATACTATTCAGCCATAAAAAATAATGAAATCATGTCATTTGCAGGAACACAGATGGAACTGGAGGTCATTATGTTAAATGAAATAAGGCAGACAGAGAAAGCTAAATATTACATGTTCTCACTCATGTGTGGGAGCTAAAATATTTGATCTTGTGGAGTTAGAGAATGTAATAATATAATAGATACCAGCGGGTGGGAAGGATGTGTGTGTGTGTGTGTGTGTGTGTGTGTGGTAGATGGATGGATAAAGAGAAGATGGTTAATGGGTACAAACATAGTTATATAGAAGGAATAAATTCTAATGTTTGGTAGCAGAGCAGAGTGACTATAGTTAGTAACATCGTACTATATTTCAAAATAGCTAGAAGAGAGGCCTTGAAATATTCCCAGTACATAGAAATAATAAATATTCGAGGAGCTGGACACCCCAAATACCTTGACTTGAGTATTACATGGTCTATGCATGTTAAAAAAAAACAACATATGTATCCCATAAATATGTGCAAATATTTTTATCAATAAAAAAAGAATTTTTTTAAAAGAAATTCAATCCCAACACAGTTACTAAAACTTCTCCTACACTGAAAAGCAGAATTTTGAGGATTATGCTTTCCCAGTGATTATAGGTTTTAGGTCTTCATCAGGCTTGGTCAAGGCTCAGTGCTTCCTCAAGCATCTAACAGTGGATTTAACACTGGTCTTTAGACATCTCATAGAGGGGAATAAATACCCCACAAGTAGGAATTGTTCATTCTAAACATTTTAAGCCAACGACATGGACCATTTGAATTATGTACTTTTTTGACACCCAAAATCTTAAGTAGGAATAATTTATACTTGGACTTCAGTGATCAAACCAGAATCTTAGGTGCAGTATCCCATTTCTTTCACCAGCTCTCTGTGTATATTTCCCACAGCTGATGCTATCCTTTTGATTATGGGTTTTCTGAATACTAAAATGTCATCAGTATTGGCAGACGCTTTCTCTGAAGTAATCCTGATTATTCCCAGTTCCCTCAATATCTCATTGAAGCTCCCCAGCAAGTCTAATCTCCAGCCCTTCAGAGTCAAGAGACACCCAGTGCAAACATATGTATCAGTGGACTTGAACATGTGTGCTCACAGCTCTGTTATCATTAGGCATGGTGAGGGAGGAAGTAAATTCTTAGTCCCCTCGGGCTGCCATAACAATATGCCACAGACTGGGTGACTGAAACAACACAAATTTATTTTCTCACTGTTCTGGAATCTAGAAATTCTAGATTGAGGTGTTAGCATTCTTGGTTTCTGGGAGGACTCTCTTCCTGACTTGTAGATGGCCACCTTCTTTCTGTGTCCTCATATGTCAGAGAAGGGGTGAGAGAGGGAGAGGAAAGAAACGGGAGTGGGGAGAGAGAGAGGGAAAAAGAGAGACGGAACACAAGCTCTCTGGTGTCTCTTCTTACAAGGAAATTAATCTCATCATGAGGGCCCCACCCTCATGACCTTATCTAAATGTAATTATCTCCCAAAGATCCTATCTCCAAATACCATCACAATGGGGGTTAGAGCTTCAACATATGAATTTGAGGTGGGGGGCTCAATTCATTCCATAGCATGTAGGGACTGGGTCAATTCCCATTAGATTCCAAGTAGATTGAATAATAACAGTCATTGAATAGTTACTTTATTATTAGAAACCTCCTGAAAATTTATCCCAATAATGCTTTAGTGTGTATTCAGAAATTCTTTTTTGATTTTCATTATGTTGACTCACAGAGGATCTCCAGCCTGCAGCATTTGGTCAGTCTCAGACATGTGGATACCAATTCCTTCTTTCTGAATCTCAAAAGATATGTGACCTTTGGGCTTTTATTATATTTACTATGAGAGGAAATGTGAATACATTTCCCTAGATAGAACTGAGTATGTATTAGTTGCTAAAAGTTACATTTGCATTGCTTAGTACAGGTATATACTTACCTTGAAACCATCTTAGTGATTTTAATCAGTAAAAAAGTATCAAATATCTGGCATACAAAATGTCAGCAGTAAGATCTATTGAGAGAGGTGAGTATTTTCCAAGGTTTTATTTTAATCCCATGATGTCGGTCCTCAGCAGGTGCTCAGTGCATGTTTGCTGATAGGTGTGCATCTTATGACAACACCACAGCTGACTGGAAACTGGCTCATTCCAAAGACAGCAGGGGACAATGCCAAGGAGTGGGGTGGAGGAAGGCTGAGTTTGCTTTCAATATGATGCACTTTACTGTGATTTTTTCCCCTCACTGAGTTGCCTGATTCTTCAAGTGAATTCACTGATCTCTTAAGATGGAGTGGTATAGACCATGTCCTGCCACAGCATTGAGGGGCTAATAAATATCAGTAGAATAAATGCATAAACTCTCAATGCTTCCTTCCACCTCCAACACACACAAAAACAGTAAATACATCAATGCTATTAGCATTTTTTCACATATTTTCCTCTCAAATAAAGACTCAGGATATGTTATTCCTAAGTGTAACATAGTATTAGACACTGGTGTCTATGAAAGAGAAGAACTAAATGCACATTTAAATTAAAATTCTATTTAAATATTTATTCAGAAGTCAAGCTATTAGCTAGTTAAAATAATAGTCTGTGATCCCAGATGCTGATATGAATTAACAAATTAGCATGTTCCTGCTTATTTATTCTACTAACATTCTATGAGTTCCCATTCCGTGCTGGGAGCTCTACTTGGCTCTGAGATTTTAAAGATGCACAAGGTACACACCTGGCCCTCAAGATGCTCATAATCTAGCTGGGGAGATAATTATGCAAATGTATAAAATATAATATATGTTTTTGTAATTAATAATATTTATATTAAAAAGAGGTGGTCTGTAAACCCAAAGAGGGGGGCAACAGAAAACTGGGGTGGTCCATGGTGGAGACCGAAGACTGCAATTCAAATGATGGAAGGAAAGGGCTAAGTGAAGCCTTTCACAAATATGTTCACTTTACAGTCTGTATTTCCATATACCCAACCAGTTTCAATGTATAATTTTCTAAAAGAAAATTATTTTAAAATGGTTTTAGACTTATGGAAGAGTTTTAAAAATTATTCTTAGACTTCGAATATGACCATCATCCAGCTTCCCCTAGTATAAAGAGCTTATTTAGACATAGTACAATTATGAAAACAAGAAGGTTAACACTGATACAATTATATCAACTAATTCATAGATCTCACCAGAATTTTGCTATAGGACAGATGATCCAGGTCGGGCTGCTAAGTCTAATCCCTCCTCTTGGCTTCAGCAATTAGCTTAGGCGTGGCTGAATGCCTTATAATAAATAGACCAGTGAGACACAAATCGGGTGTTTTAACTGAAGTTATAGGGTAATATTAATAGAATATTCTTTTGTGCCAAAATTTCTAGGCATAGGGTGATTTAATCTCCAAACTACCAAGAGAGATATTTCAACTAGAGATGGCCAGAGAAATATAGAGAAATTGCTAATTACATTACTGTGTTAAAGCCACACCTGAAGTTAGAGATCTAGCTCTGAATATTTAGTTGCATGACTTATCAAATCACTTTTCTACTTGAATCACTTTGAGTTTGCTTTTCTGTCACGTGCTAAATAACAATACAGATATAAATGACTGACAGATGGACATGGCAACTTTTTTAGATAAGAGCACTTTGTCATTTGTATATATTGCTTATATAATTTCCATTGGAAACAAAACTATAAATAAATTGTAGAAAATGAATCTGTGCCCCTAAGTCTCCTAACTTGTCAAAACTAAGTTTTCTCATATGATGAAAATTGACTCTATTTTATTGAAATTGAGACAATGTGCCTATGGCACCCAGCACAGGATCTAGATTTTGTTGCAGACACTGTGCCAGTCCATTAGACAGTGCTCTTTTCTTTTCCAGAGTTCTCTGGGTATCCTCACTGTTGTCACCAAAGCTCATTCTTTGAGAATAGATTTATGGGACACAGAAGAAATTATATTATGACCCCCCGTGAATTCCCCAACTGCCTTACTTCACTCCCTCCTTTGGTGGAAATGGTAACTTATCATGTGCTGGGAGATTGAAATTTTCCTATTCTATTCCGAATTTAAACAAGGAGTTTGATATAAAAACTGCCACGGTTATTTTCCTGTTCTCATCTTTGAAAGTTGCAGCCAGGCTGGGAGCCCGTTTGCCAAGTTTTCCGCCTAGAGGAAAATTGTGTGGCTGAGTTATAAATACACTGATGGATCCAGCTGGAACTGTCTCTTGTAATTTAATATGCAAAGAAATAATCTGAGTCATAGATGGAGACAAGCAGTTCCTTTTAGATAAGAGTGCTCTAAGTTTGGCTCTGCAGATGACTTTCAAGAGCCTTCCTCCACAGAAGAACAAGAGATGGTCTCAGGGCAAGTGGGGCCAAACTTTGCTCTTCAAACTAGCATTTGATTGCCTGTCCTGGTCTTTGTTCCAAATGTCAGCAAAGGGGCTTGCTTATGCCACTCAAATTCTTCCCCAGTAGGCTTAAAATCAAAAGAAATTCTGTGCATTGTTTCCCAATGTTGGAAAGGAAATGGATTTTAGCTTCTGTAAAGTGTACGTTTTTTATATTCCTTCAAATTAAATAATATGTACGGGCACTTACTATGAATGAGATAATGTGCTAAGCAGCGAAGGCACAGGGAGACTAAGAAATACGAATTGCAATTGGACCCTGCTCTCAATAGAATGTTGAAGATATAATTTAAGACATAGGCAGTGAAAATAGCTCTTAAGACATAATGTCTGTAATTATTTTGAAGAGTTTATAACATGATAATGCTATTATGATGTCAATAACATTAATAATTATTAAATTAACAATAATAAGGCTATCATTAGTGCTTTATCAATAATAAGTGATATCATTTAATAAATATACGGAGACTATTTCAGTTAACTGTTGTTGTATAACAAACCACTCTACAACTTAGTGGCTACAAATAGCCATGTATTATTATCATGAGTATGTAGGTTGGTTGGGAGATTCTCTGCTAGTTTCGGATGGATTCATTCTTGCATTGCATTTATCAGGAGGATTGGCCGTCCTAGAGGCTTCCAGATACCTTCATTCGCATGTGCAGTAGTTGGTGCTGTCTACCGAGGCACCTGCGTTCTACTCCATGTGACCTCTCATCTTTCAGTACATTAGATCAGCTTCCTCACATGGCAATCCTGGGTCAGTGTTCCAAGAGGATGAAAATGGAACTTGCAAAGCTTTTTGAGGCTTAGCCTCAGGAGCAGCATGATTTCTCCTCTGCCACTTTCTATTGCCCAAAGTAAGTCATGAGATCAGCCAGCTTCAAAAAGTAAGGAGCTCTTTGTATAATCTGGTTATTAATCCCTTAGATGGATACTTTGTAAATATTTTCTCCCATGCTGTGGGTTGTCTCTTCACTTTGTTGATTGTTTCCTTTGCTTTGAAGAGACTTTTTTTTTTTTTTTTTTTTTTGAGACAGAGTCTCACTCTGTTGCCCGGGCTAGAGTGCCGTGGCTTCAGCCTAGCTCACAGCAACCTCAAACTCCTGGGCTCAAGCGATCCTCCTGCCTCAGCCTCCCGAGTAGCTGGGACTACAGGCATGCGCCACCATGCTCGGCTAATTTTTTTTATAAATATATATAGTTTTAGTTGTCCAGATCATTTCTTTCTATTTTTTAGTAGAGACGGGGTCTCGTTCTTGCTCAGGCTGGTCTCGAACTCCTGACCTTGAGCGATCCACCCACCTTGGCCTCCCAGAGTGCTAGGATTAGGATTACAGGCGTGAGCCACCACGCCCAGCTCAAAGAGACTTTTTAGCTTGATGTAATCCCATTTGTCTATTTTTGCTTTTGTTGCCTGTGTTTTTGATGTCTTACACACACACAAAAAAATCTTTTCCAAGACCAGTATCCTGGAGCATTTCCCCAGTGGTTTCTTCTAGTCATTTCATAGTTTCAGGACTTAGATTTAAGTGTTCAGTCCATTTGGATTTGACTTTTGTATGTGGTGAGAGATGAGTCTAGTTTTATTCCTCTGCATATGGCTCTCCAGTTTTCCCAGCACCGTTTAACATAGAGACTTTCCCTTTCCCATGCTCTTGGTGCCTCTGTCAAGTATGAGTTGGCTGTAAGTGCATGGATTTATTTCTGGGTTCTCTTCTTATGTTTCATTGGTCTAATGTGTCTGTTTTTATGCAAGTACCATACTGATTTGATCACTATAGCTATTTAGTATACTTACAAGTTAGTGTGATGCCACCAGCTTTGTTCTTTTTGCTCAGAATTACTTTAGCTATTCGAGGTCTTTAATGGTTCCATATAAATTTTAGGATTTTTTTTCTATTAATGTGAAGAATGCCACTGGTATTTTGATAGGTATTGCATTGAATCTGGAAATCGCTTTGGGTAGAATTGTCATTTTAGCAATATTAATTCTTCTAATCCATGAATTTGGAATATCTTCACTTGTTTGTGTCTCCACAGAAATCTTCAATTTCTTTCGTTAGTGTTTTATAGTTTTCCTCGTAAAGATCTTTCACTTATTTGATTGAATTAATTCCTAGGTATTATAAATGCGATTACTTTGTTGACTTCTTTTTTTGGATTGTTCATTGTTGGCATATATAAATGTCACTGATTTTTACATGTAGCTTTTGTATTCTGCAACTTTACTAAATTTGTTTATCAGTTCTAACAGTTTTTTGGTAGCGTTTTTAGTTTTTTCTAAATATAAGATCGTGTCATCTGTGAACAAGGCTGATTTGACTTTTTTCCTTTCCAATTTGGAAGTCCTTTATTTCTTTCTCTTGCATAATTACTCTGACCAGAACTTCCAGTACTATGTTGAATAAAAGTGGTGAAAGTGAGCATCCTTATCTTGTTCCAGATCTTAAAGGGAAAGCTTTCAATTTTTCTCCATTCGGTTTCATGTTTGCTGTGGGTTTATCATATACAACCTTTATTATTTTGAGGTATGTTCCTTCTATACCCAGTTTGCTGAGGGTTTTTATCATAAAGGGGTGCTGAATTTTATTGAATGTTTTTTCAGCATCTATTGAAGAGAATGGATCGGTGATTTCCAGAGGCCGGGAAGAGTTGGGGTGGGCGGAACAAAGAGAGGTTGATTAATGTGCACAAATGTAGAGTTAGATAGAAGAAATAAGACCTGGTGTTCAATAGGTAAGTATTTATAACTACAGTTAATAATAATCTATCGTACATTTCAAAATAGCTAGTAGAGAATAATTGGAATGTTCCTAGAATAAAGAAAAGATAAATATTTAAGGTGACTGGATATTCCAATTACTCTGATTTGATCTTTATATATTACATAAGTGTGTCAAAATATATACATCTATTACATATCAATTTTAAAAATTAAAAAATATACATATAAACCTGAAAAAGCATAGGGAAGTACATATGGTAAACATGCAAAAACTGAGGCTCAGAATGATTAAGAAATAATTTTGCATAGTAAATAGCAGAGTGATAATTCAAACATAGGTATCCAGGAGACAAAGGATTTTGACTTTTCCACAGTGTTGCACGATGTTTTTAGTTTAAGCATTTTTTACCTCCATGAGATTGTATTATCTTTCATCATTCCTGTGAGAGAGAGGATGTGGGTATTTTATCAAAAAGCAATAAAGATTCAGAGAAATTTGTGATTTTGATACAAACAAATTGGTAAATCAGGAGTAAGGTACAGAGTATTGATATTGAGATTCACTCCCCACCCACTGGCCATATCTGCTCACATTTCAATGATGTAATTGACTCATTGATCTAGTCATTCTGTCCCTGGAATGCTCTGGGGATTACTTTATCAAGACATCTTACTAAACAAGGAGGGTAGTTAGGAGTCTGTTGTGGGGGAATGATGGGACTCAAATTGGAGTATGGAAAAGGAGAGAAGCAAATTAGTCTGACATCTTTTTAAGATAAGACAACTCAAGAGGCCAACGCTTCTTAGTACTCAGATTCAGGCCCCCATCTTCCCCTGTCCTGTTTTGTATTGTGAGGGTGGGGCTGTAGGTATCCTCTGCAGGCTTGATTTCTAAGGCTGTCTTATCTAGATTTTCAATCAGCAGGAATTACAGATAAGAGATTTGGATACAGAGAAATAAAGAGCCTGAGTGTCTCACCTGATCTCTCTTTCCTTCCTAGCTTCATCCTCAGAGGCAGCCGTGTATCTTCTCTGGCTCTAGCTTCTGCTGGTTCTGGAGGAAATCCCACCTTGGTTTTCACCAGCCTAAGTGTGGTCGCAACTTCCTGTGTTCCAGGGTTGCTATATATGCTTTTCTTTGCTTTGAATTTATCCACCACCATTGTAACTAATTCCTGGTTAAATCCCCCTTGTTCTAATATTCCTCAGTATCTCAGGGAATTGGTTCCAGGACCCCTGTGGGTACCAAAATCCATGGATGCTCAAGTCCTTTATATAAAATGGCTTAGTACTGCATATAACTTATGCATATCCTCCTGTATACTTTAAATCATCTCTAGATTACTAATTCCTAACACAATGTAAATGCTATATAAACAGTTGTTATTGTGTATTATTTTTATTTGTATTGTTTTTATTGTTGTATTGTTATTTTTACTGTTTTTTTAAAAATATTTTTGACCTGCATTTGATTGAATCCCTGGTGGATGTGGAACCCATGGATTCAGAGGGCCAACTGTACTCATAGTGGTTTTATTTTCCCGGTTGAACCCCAGACCGATACCAATTCAGGGATGGATTTTGTGAGTGAGTAATAGAGGAGCCACAGTTTCAGGTTAGAGCAAAAGATAGTTGTGGGTTCCTCTTATTAAAATTTGGAAGCCTTGCCTGTGTGCAGTTACTCATTCTCATCCTTTAAGATTAAGTTTAAATATCAAGCTTCAAGAAGCTTTGTCTTGAGCTCCCTAGGTGGAATAGATAAAGCTCAGTCCCATGTTTTGATTGTTATATCATTTTTCACTAAATGAATTATTATTTTTGACTTTCTGCATGAAAACATAAACTCCATGGTGGTAATGTCCCCTTGTGCTTTACTATAATATCCCCAGCGTACATATAGCAAGTGGTAAATTAGTGTCTGTGGAGTGAAGGAGGAAGGAAGGAATAATGGAAGGGAGGAAGGAAAAGAGGGAGGGAGAGAAGGAAGGGAGGAAGACAAGAACCTTGCACTCCATTCAAAACCTTCCATCCCCCACCAACATGCACAAACCCTATGTTAATGAGAACTTCTGGGCATCATGACAGACATAGGCTAAATCCATCTCCTTGCTGAAAATACCACTAATATCAAGAACCAGCCTGTATTTCTGGTCATACCTGCCCTGGTATGTTTGTATTATTTTATCCACCCACCGGAAACCACCTTTACCACTCGATTTAGCCTCAGATGATAACAGATTTCTATGGAGGTCTTTCCCTGTATCTGTGATCATACTGTCTGGATATCTTGGGGTTCTTTGTGCCTGATGAGACATACTTCAAAAGCCTGACATGGCAGGATTTTATATGGAATACTCCAGTTAGATGGCAAGCCCATCATAACCAACCCACCTCCACCTAAATACAATTAATTAAGTTCATAATCACATTTGGTCTTAGGTGTAATACCTTGAAAGCTAAGTGATTCAGAGAAAAAGGCACTTGGAATTTGGGATTAATTTGAGCCAGGCTCATCCCTCCTCTACTAGTAACTAGCTTGTGATTCTGATAACTCTCTTCTCCTCTCTTAGCACACATCCTCCCATTTGAAAGTCAAAGACAGGTATCCAATGATGGTTACAGTATCTGAAGCACAGGATGTATTACATAAATAGTTTTTGAATGAAGGAAAGACTGACAGCTGATTTCTGGGTTGCTGTGAGGTTTATGTGCTTTTAAATGGTTACAAAACAGTAACAGAATGCCTGCTCCACCCAGGGGCTCATTAAATATCATCTCACCAGACCTCTGAATCCTGACTGATATTAGATCACTAGATCTCAAATTGTGCCTATTCCACCTAGTCATGATGACCTTTAATGCCGGTGTAAATCCCAGAAGATGGGATCTTAGCCAGTCTTCACTCAGCAGCAGCAATTATCACCGTCTACCTGTCTTTCCTGCAAATCCACGTCCATCTCACTCCTACAGAGAAGCCTCGGTCTCAGCATTGCTAACGCTCCTTTCATGACCTCCCATTGATGAGCACCTCATTTCTTCCTGAATTCTTGCCCTTTTAGGTTATAAAGAAGTCACGTTACACACATGGAGTCATCCATCACCTTCTGCCCATGTCCACTTGATTCTTTCACAGAAATGTTTCTAAATGTGCTGTTTCTTCTCTATGTTTACTGCCTCCACCTTAGCTTTAGTCTATGTTATATTCTCCTTAGTGTTGTTGTTCTTTTTTTTAATAGCCTGCTGATCTGATCACTTGAGGGTCCTCAGTTCCTGCACATTTCACTATTTGTATTGCTGTTAGAGTTACTTTCCTTTTAAAAGATCACATAAACACGTGAAAAATAAAAATCCTATCCCATCATTAACCTTCCCAGTTTAGTCAGCTGAGTCCTCACAGAATAAAGCCCAGCCCTCTGAACATGACATGGCATGCGCCTCACAGTCCAGACCATATCCACGTTTCTGGCCCTGTCACTAAGGTGACCATAGATACGCTTTTTAAAATGAAAGGGAACATTTCCTTTAATAATTATCTAAGACGGCAGGCCTTTCCTGGGACTTGCCTGGGCAAACAGAGACGCACGTTCATCTCACTTAGCGTGCTCCATTTTAGGTACCCTGAACTACTTAACATTCTCATGAAAACCATGTGTTATCACACCCCTCAGCCTTTGATCATGTTGTAACATCTGCTCAGGAAATTCTTTCTTCCTCTTTTGTCTTCTAAGTACCTACAGAATGTTGAACACCTGTTACTGATTTACTTTTTTTTTTTTTTTTTGAGACAGAGTCTTGGTCTCCCTGCTAAAGTACAGTGGCGTCATCATAGTTCACGGCAGTTTCAAACTCCTGGCTCAAACAATCCTCCTGCCTCAGCCTCCTAAGTAGCTGGGACTATAGGTGTGTGCCATCACACCCAGCTAATTTTTCTACTTTTAGTAGAGACGGGGGTCTCGCTTTTGCTCAGGGTTGGTCTTGAACTCCTGACCTTGAGCAATCCTCCAGCCTCAGCTTCCCAGAGTGTTAGGAATACAGGTGTGAGTCACAATGCTGGGCCTAATTTGCCTTTTTGATGAAGTTTTTCTTGGCCATTATCAACATGACAGAATTATTACTCATTTTGCAGCATTGACATGAGCCTATATTATAACTGACACTGTGTAGTACTATAAAAATATAATCAAGCCTCCTTCTCCAATCCTTTGCTGTGAATTTTGAGGACTCAGTATCCTGCTTTATTCATCTTTACATTTCCAGGGCCTGATACAAAAGGTTGTCACTTAGTAGGTACACGGTGCTTTTTCATAGTGTAATAAATCTCATTTTGGCTTCACAAATACTGCTCAACCAAACATCACTGCTGTGTAAGACTGTATTTGAAATTCAGTGCAAGGGACTCATTTCTTTTTTGAGTGTCCTTTGTATGTTTAAGTTCACAAAAATATGTCTTATGATCCCAAGTGAAAACAGTGGGTTGGAAAGGAAGATGAAGATACTCATGTCTAATTTGCCTCAAAGAAATTAACTATGAGGCAGGGAGATCCAGACACATAAAAGACAAAAAGGTATTTATAAGTATGAAAAACAACAGATAGCGGTAAGTGCTGCATGAAGTGTAACTGGTGTATGTTAATATGCTGGGCACCAACAGTGTGTCTTTTACAGGTGGAGTGTTCAGGAAAGGCCTCTTTAAATTGGTAACATTTAAGATAAGTTCTGTAGCACAAGAGAGAGCTACCCATGCAAAGAAGGGGGAGAAAATGGGGAAATGAGAGATACAGGAAGAAAAGCAATGTGAACTTGTAATTTTCCTATTTTTAGCAAGTTTTCCTATTTCTAGAAATATTTCCTTGGACTTCTTATCACCACATTCCTACAGGATCTTATAAAGTGGGATCGTATGACATAGAATAAGCATCAAAAGTAGAGAAACCACTGTGTTTGATTCCCATAACTTCATTTTTTTAATAGACTCTGTTTTTTCTGAGCAGTTGCAGGTTCACAACAAGTTGACTACAAAGTGCAAAGTATTTCCACATGTTCCCCTCTACACACACACACACACACTTTCATAGCTTTCTTCACTATCAACATTCCCCACCAGTGTTCTACATTTGTTAATAATAGATGAACCAACATTGACCCATCATTATTAACCAAAGTCCATACTATACATTCTGGTTCACTCTTTGTGTTGTACATTGTATGAATTTGACAAATGTATAATGATATGTGTCCACACTTATAATACCATACAGCTGAGGTCCCCACACCCTAGGCCATGGACTGTTAGGAATGAGACCACACACCAGGAGGTGAGCAGTGGGTAAGCAAGCAGTGCTTCATCTGTCTTTACAGCTGCTCCTCATTGCTCATATCACTGCATAAGCTCCACCTCCTGTCAGATCAGCAGGGGCATTAGACTCTCATAGGAGCACGAACCCTACTGTAAACTGCACATATGAGGGATCTAGGTTGCACTCCTTATGAGAATCTAATGCCTGATGATCTGAGGTGGAGCTGAGGCAGTGATGCTAGCACTGGGGAGTGGCTGAAAATACAGATTATCATTAGTAGAAAGGTTTTACTGCACAATAAATATAATGCGCTTGAATCATCCCAAAACCATCCTCCCTCCCCCGCTCCCATCCGTGGAAAAATTGTCTTCCATGAAATCAGTCCCTGGTGCCAAAAATGTTGGGGACCACTGCCATACAGAAGAGTTTCATTGCCCAAAGAATTCCCTGTGCTCTACATATTTAACCCCCAACCCACTGATCATTTTACTGTCTCCATAATTATGCCTTTTCTAGAATATTATGCAGATGGAATTATACTATATGCAGCTTTTGTAGACTGGCTTTGTTCACTTCATAATACACATTTAAGTTTCTTCCTTGTCTTTTTGTGGCTTGATAGCTCAATTAGTTTTGGTTTAGTTTTGTATCATGTTGCTATGATAATTTCTTTAGGCAAGATGCATGCTATGCATTCTGGAAGCCACAACTTCAATTCCTTTGAACCTGGTGATGAAGAACTTTAAAAGTATAAACCTAGTGAACTCTTTATACATTAAAAAAAACACTTAAATTTTTTTAAAATATGTTTTCTTTCAAAAAAGTCACAACTGAGAACTGGACTTTTGAAAATGGAATAAAAATAAAACTTAGCAGAGAAAGAAAAATGTAATATACCCCCAAACACATGCACTCAGCAATAATACCAGCAGTGTCACTGTCCTTGGCATTTTGCTTCCCCACCATCAGCCTCTAAGAATAAACAATAAGAAGGAACAGCTTGTTCAACTCTTCATATGCTGCCCCAAACATATGTTATCAAAACTTTCCCTTTTTAAAAATATCATTAAAAGCATTACAGATAAATCAGGCCTTTTGTGGGTTTAATTATTTAGTATATTGCATTTTAATTATTTATTAATATTCTGTATTTGACAAACATTTCTGGAGAATCAGGGCGGTTATAATAAAAAGATTAATTGACTTCATTAATATTCTGGAATCAGCCTAGTTTGTGTATCAAGTGGGTAAAGCACATCCGTCTTCTCTCAGGAGAACCTGGGACTAGCTTTGTAACCTTGGGAAAACTCCATGACATCTTGAAACCTGCATTTCCTCATCGGTGAAATACAGATAGCAATAATGTCTTCAGCATAGCATTCTTATAAGGATTAATGAAACAAGGCATATTAAGAAGTAACACAATACTGTAAAATAAAGTACTCAATAAATATTTACCATTATTCAAGATTATTTTCAGTTACAGAGTCAAGTTACTACATATTTCTATGCTGATGGGAGGGATTAGGGAATGCCCTGGGAAGGTGGTGAATTCGAACCGCGTCTTGAAGGATAATCTAAGTGGACAAGGCACTCCATGCAGTAGAAGCAACATCAGCATAGCACTGTATTTAAATGCTATGCTCCTCTTCCTGTGATTGACTTATTCTTGGCCACTACTCAAGACTATATTCTTCAGCTTTAGTGAATTGAGCAAATTCAAAGGAATAATTAGAACACAGAATATGCTGCTATAATTTCCCACCAGGGTGTAAAAACCTAACCATCCCAAACAAGGCATCACATACATACAGAGGTTTTCAATCTTAACAGCAAAGCAGCAGCTCAAAAAGTCCCCTCAAAATGCAATCTGGTTCCACGGTCTTATGCTATAACAGGAAGAATATTAATCTTTACCACCTTGCATAAGTCTTCAATATTTTTAAATTTAGAAAGGAGAAGTCGCTAAATCTAGACTGATTTATCAACAACAATAGTGTCTGTTTTGGCTCTTTTTGTTATTGATTACCTAATTTGGCTCATTTTCCCCACAGTGACTAAGAAAATACCAATACTCCACAGATAAAGGAAAACAGCTAAATAGCAATTGTGGAATGTTTTCTTTTTTATAAGTATGACACTGTAATATACAGTATATAATTTAAACCTCAGAAGTCTGAGAGAATAACAGAACAAATGTCAGTGTGTAATAAAGAAACTGAGGCACAATGACTTGTTTAAAGTCATAGAAAAAGTATAATGTGGATTGTGTTGTAAAATCCACAGATGTCCAACTGAAAATTCATTTTCTTATACATTCTGCTATTATGCCATTATAATATTTCTAAGCAATGTAGTTTCCACTTCAACCCATCTATGCCCATTAATTACAGCATTATGTTCCATCAGCTTCCATCTGTGGAGTCCAAGCATCCAACTATCCAAACACTCAATAATGCAAAGAATGAGAATGAACTCTCAATTCCACATAGGCCTTTATGAAAGCAGAACCACTAGGAAACCACAATAACTGCGTTTAGAGGCCCCCTGGATCTGTCCCCACTAATCAGAATTTGGCTAATCCTGTAAGTCCTATGTTATGGTGTAAGTCCGTCTTTAAGACAGTACAACATGTGGGGTAAGCACATGGGATTTCAATTCAGACTATTTACGGTCTGCATTTTGGTTCCGTTACTAACAAACTGAATAATTCAGGAGAATCATTTGATTTGTATTAACCTCAATCTCCTCATGGGGAAATGGGAAATTTAAATGTACCTACCATAGAATTGTGGGGTTTTCTTCTTTACATCTTGTGGGGAATACTTAATACCATTTCCAGAGCATAATAAATACTCATGTTAGTTATTCGTATCTTCTAGATTATTGTCATCATTGTCCTCCACATCATTTTGTGATTATTTCTACTTCACTCACCTCACTCACCTTCTGACTCTTGAGATCAGAAAAAAATCATCAATAGAAAGACAGATTGACAACAGGTCAATCAGAAAGCCACCTCTTAGGCCAAATGTATATTTGATAAATACTTTTATTAAGTGGAACAAAGCCCATTTTCTGTTTAAGTCAAGGAGAATGTTTAATAGATAAGATAGTTGAAGACTCAGAGAGTGAGAGAGAGAAAATAATGATAAAGTGCAAAATAAAGAAAGAGAAAGAAAGCCACAGAAAAGATGGTAGTTTTTCCTAGATGCTCTCTTTAGATGATACGACAGACTCATCACTTCAGGGAGACTCGTGCACCATCTACAACTCAGCTGTCTTGTAGAATTGCTTCTTATTTGCTTTTTAACCCTCTATCTAATTGTAAACCTACTTTTCTCTGGTTCAAATTGGAAGGAGAGGGACTTGCAAGTTGTAAATGACTGTATCCTCTTGAATACTGCAATTTTACCAGAAAAATGTGAAAGCAGAAATTAGCAAGACATTTGTAAACGATGGTTGTATTGGTTTGGTAGATGTTTTGTCAGCAATTTTAAAAGATTTTAGTTAGCCATGAAACAACTTGTTTAGGATTGTTCTTGTGTCAAAAGAGGGAAATGAACAATCCTTAAGTAGAAAGGGATTTTCGCTAACTCAGCTCCCTGGAAGAATCAATACCGTATCATAACTTTTCCCCCCTGTTGAAATAGTGTGGTTTAAAATATAAAGATTCTATTCTTCCTTGGGAAAAAGCAATGTTTAAATTTTCTACCTGACATGTTATAGTGTTATATTTCATGTCAGGTTGTTTCAGCCATGGCAAATGATAGGAAGCCTCGGTGATACTATGATACAAATTCCACAGCTCACATTGAGTTATCTTAGTGAGACATATCAGCTTGAAAACATACATGGGAAAGATGTACCACTCTGAGAAACAAAGATGATACTCATGGGTCCCAGAGATAGTGATGTTCATCATTTATTTCTGATGCAGAGACAAGGTAACAAAGCAAGAGAGCAATGCTATTTATTCAGCTTAATAAAATTAAGACAACAGCAAGATTTGTTTTAACTCAGTGGGCAGATAAACATAAAAACAGCCAAGTACAACCAGTTGAGTATAAATAAATAGTTCTAAAAATGACATGAAAGAGCTCTAAAATTCATCTCATATCTACTGTGTGCCAGGTTCTTTTCAATATATCATTTGATTTAATAATCACAATTTTCTTTATGTAGGCAATATTATTTTCAATCTTCATTTTTCCCCCAAAAGAAAGTAATAAAGAAAGTAAAACTACCATATTTAAGGAAATTGCTCATCATCTTCTTTTCAAGTTGTCTAAAGACCATAGAATTTCTTCTAACTTATTTCTTTGCCTGGCTTTAAGTCAAAAGCCAAATAATGACAGTTTTTCTGTTGTCACAAGCACTACCCTATTTCAGGCCTTCATTATCTCTGGCTTGAAGTTTTATAGCAATTTTTAAATATTTGTCTCAAATTCAGTTCCCCTTTAAAACTTTTCATATATTGCAGCTCAGTTTTTATTATCTTTAAGTATGACACCAACCATTTGCTCCTCTCCTCAGAAACCCTCCATAACTGGAATTATTTTCAGTTTTAGACGGCATCTGAGTATCCTTGAATTGCTGGCTCAGCCTCTCCTCACTTCGCATTGCAACAATTAGAAACTTAAAGAAATCCCCAACTTCTCCTAGGTAGCCAAAGAACTCTGATAGGGTGTGGACACTGAGTAGGTAGAGGAGCAGCCTATCTCCGAAAGAATCTGCAGCATTCAGGAATAAAGGCAGTGTCAGAAAACCAAAGAGATTCTCTCCTAAAACATCAATGTCAAAGCCTATAATAGGAAGGGAGCCCAAATAAAAGAAAAGGGCCATCAGCCAATTCCTGAAATACAGGACATAATTCATGACAGGGTTGGGAGAGTAGTTAAAAAAAATAGGAAGGTTCAGACCAGAAAGAATCCCTGAAGTCTTTATATGTAAAAATTGTCTGCCTTAAAGAGGGTCATGGGTATATATTATGAATGCTAAGCTAAATCTGCAGGGGGAGAAAAAAAACAAAAGAACAAAACAATATTGAACATAAGGTTTACTTATTATCTGAAAGTTTCAGGACCTTCCAAAAACTGCAACCAGACTGGGAAATTGACAACCAACATTTGCTATGCAACAAATCGTAGAAATCCACCAGACAGATATTTAGGGAGTTCCTTTATCTCTTTACTGATGTTTCTTATCATGGTTCAGAAACGGCATATTTATCAACCCTTCTTCAATCATTCTTCTACCACTGCATATGCTTTTCAAGTGAGATAGGCTAAGAGCTCTTCCTTTCTCATCCACAATCAGGATCTCAATTGCTACTTCTGCTCCTAGACTAGAACACCCAGAAAACAGTTGGCTAGGAAGTGGAAGCTACAGGAATTGGCTGCAGAGAGAGGGGTGGCAGGAAGTCTCCTGGTGGGCATGCGTGCGGGAGACTGTCCTTGTCAGGTATTCCATCTGCCAACTGGTCGGAAACATGTCATTCAGGGTAAGGGTATCTCTCCTCAGTCTAGCAAACTATAGTAGATTAAAGCAGGTACTATACTAGGAAGTAGCTATTTATTAATAAAACGACCTTATTCTGGCTGTGGAACTCCACATAAATTTCATATAATGGGATTGTTAGCCAACTTCAAGTAGGCTTCTCCTTATTCAGGTGACCAAAATGCAATTAAAATAAAATAAGTCTATTTATCTTTTAATCTTTATATCTCTTTAGAAATCCACTATAGAGCAATGGAAAGATATATCACTCAGAAACCAAAGGATGATTGCTGTAAACCTTATATAACAAATCTTAATAATTTAACATTATTTATCTTTTAATCTTTATATCTCTTTAGAAATCCACTATAGAGCAACGGAAAGATATATCACTCAGAAACCAAAGGATGATTGCTGTAAACCTTATATAACAAATCTTAATAATTTAACATTATTCAGCAAATTCCATTTTTATAGACTAGTTAATAAAACAAGGTATAAGTCAGTTAAAAAATTAAGTACACAAAAATACATGCAGTATGATTCCAACTCAATATCAATATTAGTGTGTGTGTGTGTGTGTGTGTGTGTGTGTGTGTGAGATGTTCATATTTAACTGGAAGAGAATGTACGAAATATGTAATTATTATCTCTGAGCAATGGACTTTGGATGACTTTCATGTTCTTATATTTTTCCATATTTTCAAATTTTCTATAGTGCACATTTTTTCTTTGTAATACAAATGTAATAATGATTAAAAATAAAATAAAATAAATAGAGCAAACATCCAGAATTCCTCAAAGGCTGCTTAACAGTGCTGCTTATACTTTAGCATTCATGACCTTCTCTATGCAGATTCTAATTATCTCTCCATTCTTATCTTCATTCCTCTCTTACAAACATGACAAGTGAACTTCTCACTTTGAAGAAGAGGAAGCTTCTGGCCAAGACACTCTAAACATATAGAAATATTAAAAAAAAATATTGACAAATTTATGTTACTTTCATAATCTAACAACTGATACTCAGTATTTAACTCAAAAAGTAACTTATGTTTCTTCATACATGACTTGGCATGCTAATCTGATTAACAAAAGATTTATTTTTCAGTGTTTTATGTTAAGCAAAAAGATCATCTTGGAATTACTTAATGATTTCTGTTTATCCATCCATATCTGTACACAATTCCTCTTTTCTCATCATGTATTACAGACCATGGGAATCCATTCACCATAACCCATGTATATATCACATATAGCTCTCTTCATATGTTAATTCCACTTGTTTTCTCTATCTGGTATCACTTTTGAAAAGAACTACTTCAAGGCCCAAATAAAATGTCCCCAACAGTTAGAAATAATCTCTCCCCTTTGGCATCCTAAGGCACTTTCCTACTCTAACATTTTGCAAGTATTTTTTTCCCCACTGCATTACTGTGTATTAATAAGAACAAACTTTTGGAGGGCAAGAGGCATTCTCTGGTTAACATATAGATGGTCACAAAGAGTCTGTAAATATGCATTTAGAAAGGGACCATCTAGGTTTTCCAATGGAGACCACAGTCCTTTGGAAGTGTTTCAGTGTGCACAGGGGAAGCCTCTGACTGCTGGAAATGGGGCTGTAGGGACCACGGAAGAACAGTGTGTATGGGGCGAGGCGGAAGCACCAAAACTACTTTTACCTTTTTCACAATGTTTACCTTCACAGTTTTTACCTTCTTCGCAATTTTGCTTCAGGCTCTACCCAAGGTAACATGAATGGTAGAGATGGAGCCCTGAAATTGCAATCGATCCCTAACACACTCACTGTAAATTACTCTATTCACTGCAAATAATAAGAAAGAATTGCCAGAGTCAGAGCAAAACAATGTTACTTCCTTTTCCTAGAAATAAAGTAACTAAGAGTTCTAATAGGAACAAAAACAGAATAGAAAAAAAAGCATTGACTTTTCCAAGTCTAAATGCATTCTTTGCTGTAGAAGGAGGAATAGCTGGGAGCTTGTTGAAAGCTATGTAAAGAATACATATGATGTCTTTCATATAGATACATATATGTATATGTGTATACATACACATGTATGTGTATTTACATACATACACACATATTATCCCTTATTTATAGTACATCTCTGCTCAGTAAACACTGACTCAGTAATAAGTATCTTGGGATTTTAAATACAGAAGAATCCTGAGATATCATCGGTTCAGACTTTTCACCTGTGCAGCAGATGCAACCACTCCAGAGCATGTAGTCACCCACCCACTGTTACGTTACTATAAGTGTTCGATATTATTGCATTTCGAATTGGCTAGAAGTGTCTTGAGGGAAGCCCCATGTCTTGATTTAGCTCTGTATCCCAAATTCCTACCCTAAGAAATAGTGAAAATCCAAGAAATGGTGGAATAAATGCATACATCAGTAAGCCACTCTAATAATTCGGAAGCTTTGTTTTGTTCATATTTTGTTGAAATTTTTCTTTCTCTGCCTTTGACTCAGAATCATGTTTTACTCTGGAGGAACAAAGCAGGAGGCTGGTTCCTTTTTAAATTGTTGATTTCAGCTGCCAAGACTTCCCTTCTACTTCTATCACTTCTTGTAGTTCCTTAATAGCAAATTTTCATGATCTCTTTGAACTTCTCTTTTCAACATTAGTTCACCTCGGTCATTACCTCTTGGTCATCGAAGGCTCCAGGGCAATAGATCTTAGGTTATTGGATTTAGGTTGCTTGCCTAAGTCCAGACTGGCATGTGACTTGGAAAAGACTGCTTTTAAAAATACATGTTTCTAGATTGTAACTGTAGAGATTCTTCTATTTGATTAGGGAGGGGTTCAAATAGTGACAGTTTTTAAAGTTTCCCGGGTGATTCTACTATACTAAAAATTTATTTGGCTCTGTGGGTCTGGGACAGGCAGTTGTTTACAACAGAACAGTGTTTGCCCAAGGACACCCCTCTGTGCAGAACAGTTGGTGTGAGGAAGAGAGGGCTGAGATTAGAAGTAGAATCGTCCTATGACATTTAGTAGTGTAATTTACTGCTAAAGATGAAAATGTTTAATAATAATGTTCCTCAAAATGCAGTGCACATATCATCAGTATTACTAGAGGTAATTAAGGGTAGTAAAGAGTAGCCTCTTTAACACTAATTCAAGTAGAAAGAAGTTTTCTTTCTTTGAACTAACTTTCAGTTATGCTGATTACATCAAGAAAAAGTCTTCATTTAGTGTTACGTCTTAACACCTCTCTAACACTTGCTAATTTCCATTTGAAACAAAGGGAAAGCTGCCCTTAGGTTCAGAGCTTAGAAGAGAATGAGCTTTTATTAGAATTTAATGGCATTCTTTTATTTTTGTAGATTTATTTTTACCTTGTCTTTATGGCAAGTGATACCAGTTTTCCATATATACTGATGTAAGAAATGGTGAGTTTATGAAAGTACCAAGTCAATAGTACAGATGACACTTGGTTGTGAAAAAATCATGAATAAGGCAAGAAACGTTGTAGTTTAGAAAACTGATCAATAGAAATAGATAAAAATAGCAAGATAGATGAACCTAGAGCACTGGATGTTGAGTGAAATAAGCCAGACACAGAAATGAAAATGCTGTATAAACTTATTTATATGTGGAATCAAAAAAAAAAAACCCAAATACATAGAAATAGCAGAATGGTGGTTATCAGTAGTGAGGAGGAAATGGGGAGATGTAGGTCAAAGGGTACAAGCATGTCATTATGTATAAAAAGTTTAGAGATCTAATGTACAACGAGACTATAGTTTATAATGTTGCATTATATATTCAAAATTTGCTGAGAGAGTGGATTTCAGGTATTCTTATCAGAAAATAAAGGAGAAAAAGAGGTAACTATAGAAGGTAATGGATATGTAAAATTGCTTACCTGTAATAATAATTCATTATGGATACATCTATCAAAACATCATGTTATTGTTAACCTTAAATTTGTACAATTAAAAAAAATAACAAGTGATCAAAAGTCTGCCAGAAACAAATTTCTGAATGGTTGGGAATGGAGAGAATAAATGAGGGCTAAAATTTTAACTGGCTTCAGATTTCTCAAGAAAAATGACCATTTTGAGGTTTCTATATCTCCATGAGAAAGTTCTGGGGCCCAAGGTGATAGAAAAAATCAAGAAAGAATGAATGAGAAAATTGATTATCTCATGCCCTTTGAGATCCTGTCCCTAGTACACCAATACAGGTATATTAGTCAAGGTTTTTTAGACAAACAACAGGAAATTGATCTCTCTCTCTCTCTCTCTCTCTCTCTCCCTCTATCTATATATAGATAGGTATATATAGATAGAGAGAGAGAAGGGGAGAAAGAGAGATTTAGTCTATGAAATTGGTTCATATCAACGTGGAAGCAGACAAGTTCCAAGATCTGCAGTCAGCAAGTTGGAGACCCAAGAGAACTGATGATGTAGTTCCACCCTGAAGGCCCGCAGGCTGGAGACCCAGAAAGAGCCAGTGCTTCAGTTGGAGTCCAAAGGCAGAAAAGATATCAGTGTCTTAAGGACAGGATTGTGGAATGGAATAGGAAGCACTGGATATCTGTCTTCCAACGTAAACAATAACTACACTGTTAGAATCTGTCTGATGTAGTAATGTGGGAACCCTGGAGTCTATTGATGCCTTGCAACTTTCAGGGGAGACTTGTATGGTCAATTGTGGATAATTTCAGTTTATTTCCACTCTAAGCACAGTGGTAGCTACTCATCTGCCACAACTAGCCCGATGATAGGCAGCTGTGCACATGTTCCTGGAGCAAACTGCGTACAGCTTGTGGGAACCAGTGTAGGCAAAATGTATCCTGTCCTCCAAATATGAGGCATCGGTGCTTTGATCATTGATGGCTGCTTCTGGTCACAGAGGTGCAAACATAGACGTGGTTGGCCCCTGTTATTACACCTTCTCCCTTAGTGGTAGGCCTCTCCTCCTCCAGATGAAGTAACTCGCAGGGGAGTTCAAGGACTGGTGCCCTTCCCCGTCCACTTCATTTTTCTATTTGTTCTCTTTTAGAAATCACACAGTGAACACTAGGACATTAAAAAGCAACTTTATATGATGGCAGACTTAGAAAGTGACCACCCAGCCCAGGGAAGCCAGGGAAAGGCACAGGCTGGAAAAATACCTGAAGAGACCATAAGTCCACACCTCAGGCTGATCCTTGGCACAGGGACAGCTTACAATGGAAAAATTAAAAACAGTAAGTAAAAACAATAACAAAAAACAGGAAACCCCAAGGAAGGGGGATAATCTAATGTCCAGAGTTACCACATTATTATAGTCAAATGTCTAGTTTTCAACAAAAATTCATAGAGCATAGAAACAGGAAATTGTGGCCCATTCAAAGGAAAACAAAATTAAATAATAGAAACTGTCCCTGAAAAAAACTTGAGGCAGAAAAAGACTCTAAAGCAACTATGTTAAAGATGTTCAAAAATCTAAAGAAAGACATGAAGAACAATAAGAAAATGATGTATAATCCAAATGGGAATATTAGTAAAGAGATAGAACACCTTAAAAGAGACCAAAAAGAAATTCTGGAGCTGAAAAATACAATAACTGTAATGAAAATTTTACTACAAGGATCCAAAAGCAAATTTGAGCAGGCAGAAGAAAGAATCAGTGATTTTGAAGATAGAACAATGGAAATGATTGAGTCTGAGGGACAGAGAAAGAAATTGAAGAAAAGTGAACAGAGCCTAAGGGACCTGTAGGACACCATCAGGAAGAGCAAGTTATGCTTTGTGGAAGTCCCAGAAGGAGAATAGAAAAGAAGGTAAAGATAATATTTAAAGAAATGATGTAAAACCTCCCAAATGTAATGAATGACATGAATATAAACATCCAATAAGCTCAAAAAATTTCCAGTGAAATGAACTCATCGAGAGCCATACCTAGACACACTATGATCAAGCTTTTGAAAGAAAAAGACAAAAAGGGAATTTGAAAGCAGGTAGAGAGAAACAACTTGCCCAGTATAGGGGATTCTCAATAAGATTATCAGAGATTTTTCAACAGAAACTTCGGAGGCCAAAAAGCAGTGAGCCAATATTTTCAACATGATAAAAGGAAAAAAAAATCAACTAAAAATCTTATATGTGGCCCTCAAAAAGCAGGGGGGAGTTTGTTACCACTAGATCTGCCTTGCAAGAAATGCTTAAGAAAGTCCTGCAGTGCAAAATGATAAAACACTAGACAGTAACTTCGAAGCCATAAAATCTCAATAAATATCTCAATAAAGGTAAATAAGTGGGCAATTATAAAACCTAGTATTATTGTAAAAATGATTTGTAACTCTACTTTTTTAAAAAATATGATTTGAGATGACATATTACAGAATTAATTTCATTGTAACTTTGGTTCATAACACCATAGTTTGTCTTCTATGTTATTTAAGAGATTAATGTATTTAAAATAATTGTTAGTTTATGTTTTTAGGTGAACAGTATATAAAGATATGATTTTAAGACCACAACTGAAAATGTTGGTAAAGGAACATTTTTTTTCCTTATTAGATTTAAGATGAGATAAATTCAAATTAGAGTTTTATAATTTAAGGATGTTGAATATAATCCCCATGGAAATCACAAAGAAAATAGCTGCAAAATAGATATAAAAGGAAATGAGAAAGAAATTTAGATGCTTCGTTACAAAAAAAAAAATCAAATGACCACAAGGAAAACAGTAATTCAAGAAATGAAGGACAAAAAAAAAAAAAGCAATAAGGCATATAAAAAACAAACAGCACAATGACAAAAATAAATGTCTTCTTACTAGTAATTACTTTAAACATAAATGGATTAAACTCTCCAATCAAAAAAAAAAAAAAAAGAGGGCTGGGCGCGGTGGCTCACGCCTGTAATCCTAGCACTCTGGGAGGCCGAGGCGGGCGGATTGTTTGAGCTCAGGAGTTCGAAACCAGCCTGAGCAAGAGCGAGACCCCGTCTCTACTAAAAATAGAAAGAAATTAATCGGACAACTAAAAATATATAGAAACAATTAGCCGGGCATGGTGGCGGATGCCTGTAGTCCCAGCTACTCGGGAGGCTGAGGCAGAAGGATCGCTTGAGCCCAGGAGTTTGAGGTTGCTGTGAGCTAGGATGACGCCACGGCACTCACTCTAGCCAAGGCAACAAAAGCAAGACTCTGTCTCAAAAAAAAAAAAAACAAAAAAAGATTTTCAGAATGGATTTTAAAAAGTGATTCAACTATATGCTCTCTACAGGAGACTTGTTTTAGATCTAAAGACAGAAATAGATGGAAAATGCTGACACATGCTACAGCATGGATGAACCCTGAGGACCCTATGCTAAGTGACATTAGCCAATCACAAAAAGACAAATACTGTATAATTCCACTTACGTGAGATACCTAGAGCAATCACATTCATAGAGACAGTCAAAAGGTGAGCGTCATCGGGAGGCTGAGGGGGGTGAAGGGAAAGAGGAGTTATTGTTTCATGAGTATAAATTTTAGTTTTAGAAGATGAAAAGAGTTATGGAGATTCACAGAGGTGATGGTTGCACAGCATTATGATTGTATTTAATACCATTGAACTGTACCCTTAAAATAGCTAAGATGGTAAATTTTATGTTATATGTATTATAGCACAATTAAAAAAATGTGAAAAAAAAGAGGAAAAAAAACAATGTCCCAGCTTGAAGGCATCTGGCAGGCCTCTTACTTTTGGGAGGGTCAGTCTTTTTGTTCTATTTACATCTTCAACCTACCTGCATCAAGGAGGTGAATCTGCTTTACTCAAAGGTAATCAATTTAAATGTTAATCTCATTTAGAAACACCCTCACAAACATACCCAGAATAATGTATGACTAAATCTTTGGGCACCCTGTAGCCCAGTCAAGATGACTCAAAATATTAAGCATCACAATAGGCATTTATATATCTATATCTTATCTATAGATCTATAGAGAGAGTATGCAAGTCTTAAATGTTTCATTTCCATATTTTTTAATCCTTTCCTTATATACTGCCTGACATATGTCGAAATTTCAAGGCATGTTTCCTGAATAGAATGGAAAATCTCTCAAGTCTGCAAATTTTAGGGTGTGGACTTGAAAATTTTTCTTGCAGTGATCTTCATCTATATTCTCCTGGCTTTTTTCTCTGCTCTCTCTGTCTTCAGATGTGCCACTGCAGGATATCTTCCCAAGCAGCCTAACCCCTGGCAATGTCTCCTTGGGAGTACAGAAACTCCAGAAAGAAATCAGCGTCCTTAGGGGAGCAGGTGTGAACAGGATACATTTATTTAGGTCAATTTTTAAATCATTATGAATATCATACACATGCAGGATTCAACCAGCAAGGTCATGGGCATGTGTTTCTGAGGTCTGCCTATAACTGAAAGGCTTTATGTTAAGTTAAAGGAAGGAAAAGGAGGATTATAATGAGTATCAATTAAAAGGAATTTTTTAAAACAAAGTGAGAAGAATCTCAGTAAAACAGGTCAAAGAGGCTTTAAATGTGAACTTTGAAAACAAAGAAAAGACAGAGACTCAGGGCATCTTTGATAAGGTCACAACAACAGCAGTCTGGCTTTTAACAGAAACAAGGCTATAGATGGCAAATAGATCCAGACCACCACTTAATTATTGCATAACCAGTGATTTTCCTTAACCTTTCTAAGCTTTAGTTATCTTGACTATAAAATGAGCATACTGATACTCAGCAGAGTTTCTCTGATGGTAAAATAATATCTGTGCATAGAATGACACAGTGACTAGCACCTGGCAATTCTATTTGCTTCTCCCCCCTTAAAATAAATCAAGGATGGTGATAATATCATAAATAACTGAAGATATGTTGATTTTTCAATAGCCATATAAAATCATCAAATAAGTGAGTACATTCAGGGGTCTATAATAAAGACCACTCTTTTATCTTCAGCATATTGGGTAGAATGCTGAATTAATCTGTGAATTAATTCCAAGCAAAATTTTAAAAACTTTATGGATACATAAAATCCATAATAGGTCAAATAGCTGATATACCTATTTCATAACTTTTACATACATTACATGCCACAAAATAAGAACTATTTGAAAAACATAAATGACAATTGTTCTTAGTTTAGAGAAATCTAAGTGAGAAGGAAAATATATTCTATGACAATAAACTCATTTGAGAATTATCCTAAAAAAGTTTTCCCTTGAATTTTTGCCCATAACCTTCAAAATGTGCATTGTATGTGAATTATGTTAATATTTATTTGAATATCAAATCCATTCAAAAGACATTTGGAATAGAAAACTATATTTATCCCATAAAAGCATGAGGGGATACCGTCTCATAAAAAACCATTTTCCTCTTAAGATACCCTTAGGTAAGACTTAGAGCTTATATATTTCTTCCTTGATGCATATTATTAAATGCTCTTCTCAGAGGAAACAGATTTCAGATTAAAGTTTATAGAAGAATATATAAAATAGGCTATTTTCTTCTTATAAACATTAAATTTGAATAGGTGGTAGCTAGTAAAAGAAAAAATTAACATTCAGTAAGTACATAGTTTCATGCAATCTCAGAGAAGTCTTTTGATGTAGTTTTCTTATTCATATTTTGAGTGTTTGACTTCCTAGGTTCACAAAATTAATAAGTAGTAGAGCAAGTATTTCTACAATATCAGTTCTCAAAGTCTATGTACTCCCAGTTTGCCTTCACATAATGCAAATGCACAATTTAGGTTTCATTTTCCAATTAGTTAGAAGAAAATAAATAAGTAATTACTACCCTGTACACATATGCATAGAGCATTACAAATTAAAAACTAAGGAGAAAGAGAGAGAGAGAACATGCACAATAAAAATTGTTTCATAGGGGCCGGGCGCGGTGGCTCACGGCTGTAATCCTAGCTCTCTGGGAGGCCGAGGCGGGCGGATTGTTTGAGCTCAGGAGTTCGAGACCAGCCTGAGCAAGAGCGAGACCCTGTCTCTACTAAAAAATAGAAAGAAATTAATTGGACAACTAAAAATATATAGAAAAAACTAGCCGGGCATGATGGCGCATGCATGTAGTCCCAGCTACTCGGGAGGCTGAGGCAGGAGGATCGCTTGAGCCCAGGAGTTTGAGGTTGCTGTGAGCTATGATGCCATAGCACTCTAGCCTGGGCAACACAGTGAGACTCTGTCTCAAAAAAAAAAAAAAAAAAAATCGTTTCATAAAGGCTGCCTTGTACATCCTTATTTAGGATTCCTACACACCAATATTTTCTAAAAAAATCTCACCATTGAATAACCAGTTGACTTAGTGTAATTCAGCATTTTCCAAACTTCTGTTTTTAAACCATGGGGTGTCTTTAATAACATATCTAGCAACACAGTTTGAGAAATGCTATATTAGGCTATCAATTAATTTTAAAAAGCACTTTTATATAACCATTTTTATTAAAATGCATTATTTCAAGCATCTTGTTCAGCTAATTATAGTGAATACCAAGGATGTAAAATATTAAGTGCATGAAATTAAGTAAATACAGCCAGTGGGAAGCAATAATGACTTAGTTTTTTCTTTCTTTTTCTTTTTTGTGAAGAAAAAACAGCCTGCAGAATTTAAACTAATGAGTAAATAGGGTGTTGTTATCTTCATATTTTATCATTTTAAATATAATTGTATCTGAACTTAGGACATTTAAAAGTTATTTTTGTTAAATTTGATCCTCTAAAATAGGAAGTTTTGTAGAATTTAAGTTCATTAGCAGTTGTGATGGGGGTAGGGAATTATGTACCCTGCAATAAAGTTGTATTTTAGTAAATGTTACTTTAGCGCTGTTTATGAAAAATAATTAAGTTTTGTTCTGGTGAGTTTAATTTTGAAAATGAGCCACTTGGGCAACCTGAGACCAAAGTGGATAATGATGAGCTGAAAGTTGTAGTGGAAGCGAATCCATCTCAACCTATACATGAATTAGCAGCAAAGTTTGGCGTTACTATTCCAACAACATTGGACCATTTGAAACAAATGGGCAAGGTGAAGAAGCTGGATAGGTGGGTTCCACATGAATTAAACGAGCGTCAGCAGAGAAATCGTCTCAAAGCTTGCCTTTCTTTGCTGTCACGACAAAAAGGTGAACAATTTCTACACCATATTGTTACGTATGATGAAAAATGGACTCTTTTTGACAATCACAAGTGTTTGGCACAATGGTTGGATTAAGATGAAATGCTGAAACACAGTCCAAACCTGAATATCCATCCAAAAAAGCTAATGGTGTGTCTTTGGTGGCCCAGCGCTGGTATTATCCATTACAGCTTCATGAAACCTGGTCAGTTGACTATAGCAGATGTCTACTGCAACCAACTGGATGAAATGATGAGGATGCTTGTGATTAAGCAGCCAAGATTGTTCAATAGAGACAGGCCAATCAATCCTCTTGCAAGAGAAAGCCTGACCACATGTCTCACAAGCAATGCTGCTTAAACTATAGCAGCTGGACTTGGAAACTCTTTGTCATCCACTGTATTCACCAAACCTTATACCACCTGACTGCCACTTCTTCCAGACCTTGGATCACTTCTTGCAAGGAAAAATTTCCAGTTCTCAACAAGCTGTGGAAAATGTCCTTTGCAATTTCATTGCCATTCGCTCTCCAGGCTTCTTCACTGCTGGGCTGAACAAGCTACCATTAAGATGGCAAAACTGTGTCAATAGTTTAGGCGCATACTTTGATTAATTGTATTACTTCTTGTTTGAGATTTAATAAACTACGCTTTTGATTTGAAATAGGACATTTCATATTTAATGACCTAATAGCTTTCTACTTATGGGGCTGGGGTAGAGATCTGACCAACCACTTTCCTGGCTGGCATTCCCTGAGGAATCTCCCTAGCCAAAGTTTGAAAAACATTGTAGGAATAATTGGGTAGTAACTAAGGAAGTTCCACAAAAGAAATGGTAAGATCAGATTTATAATTTGGGGAGAAAAATATGCATAAATAAGGGATGCATTCACAGGAAGAAATCTCTGAAGAAGACTAAAATTAAAATCACCTTTTTCAGTTAGAGTCATCACCAGTGTGGACCATCGTTGCATATGGTGAGCACGTGGCTATGAAAAAATGAGAAACCTTCCATTTTCAAGTAAAGCATGAAGTGCTTAAATGAAGTTTTTCAACTCGATGGCAATGTAGAAGAGGTCTGACCTGCAACTGCTGAGTCTCACTGTGGAGTAAAGCACACCATTTGTCACCACAGCACACTTCTGTGAGCCCCGATCACCAAAATGTGTGGGGATTTCTCTCCACCATCAATCAACCAATTCTGCAGCAGATTCTCTGGAGGACACCAGCTGGGTGTCCTCAAATTCAATTCAATTCTCACACTACCTACTGTGAGGTAGCATCAGATCCCAAAGGTTGAAGGATCAGTCCCACAGGACTGTCCCCCACTTCAGGTGCCAGTTGCAAGCACGGGTTTTAACCTGTGCTGTACATCAAGTTTCCCACAACCCCTCCTTGGGTTCCATTAATTTGCTAGAGAGGCTCATAGAGCTCAGGGAAACACTTACTTCCATTTTCTGGTTTATTCTAAAGGATATTATGAAGGATACAGACGAATAGCCAGATGAAAGAGATGCATAGGGTGAAGTATGGGGAACGGGGTATGGAGTTTCCGTGCCATCTCTGCGTGCACCACCCTCTAGGAACCTCCGCATGTTCGAATGTCAGGAATCCCATTAAGATGTAGTCCTTTTGGGTTTTTATGAAGGATTCATTTTGTAGGTATTATTGATGATATCATTGGCCATTGGTGATCAATTCAACTTTCAGCTCCTTTCCCCTTTCTGGAGGTTAAGGGGTGGGGGTGCTCTCTAATCACGCTTTGGTCTTACTAGTGACCAGCTCACATTATGAGGTTATGTAAGGACCACAACCACCAGTCATCTCATTAGCATGCAAAAGACATTCATCACTCCTGAGATTCCAAGGATTTCAGGAGCTGTATGCCAGGAAACTGGGAGGAAGACCAAATAGAGATATATTTCATAATATCACACGATGCATTCTTTGTCAGAACACATTGACCACTACAAATTATTTAATGAATAAAAGACTTCAAAGTTTTATTTAGAAAGGCAAATCAGCTATTTCAACTATCTCTAGATCCTGGGTTTCTCTGTGTTCTGCAGGAATATTCATGTATAGCAAGTTCCTTAGGGATATTATGCACATTTGAATTTGATGAGCTCCAAATCTAGACTGTCACCTGGTTGAAAGGTCAGTCTGCGTCTTATGCATTCAAGCATTGTATAGACCTCTTACTGCACTGAATGGAAAAGATTTGGGAAATATTAATATTTGTAGTTTCAACTTTTACAAATAATGGAATTGAGATTGAGAGAGTTTAAATGACTTGTCCAAAGTCACATAGCTCTGCACAGGCCTCCTGAGTATCGAGCTAGGTTACCCTATCTGATACAATGACTATGGAATCCACTAATATTCTTATTTTACGCTGCCCCCCAACCACTGTTATTTATTCCCATGATGATAGTTCATGTGTTTTGTGGGGACAATTTATTTATATTTAAAAGGAAAGATTGCTGTTTTTATTTCAGAATTTTATGTTGGTACATACATTTTGGTTGTATAATTTGCTTTTGTACAGTTTGAGCCAAAGTTATAAGTGTGCCCTTCAGTCAGTTAGTGTGCATTGTACCCATTAGCTGCGAATTTACCCATTCTCTCCTCTCCCCTCCCACCTACTTAATGTCCCTTGAATTTTACTTCCGTATGTGCACGTAAGTGTTGATCAATTAGTTTCAATTTAGTATTGAGTACCTGTGGTGTCTGTTTTTCCATTTTCATGATACTTCACTAAGAAGAATGACCTCCAGTTCCATCCAGGTTGTTACAAAAGATACTAGATCGCCATTTTTTTTTATGGCTCAGTAGCAATCCATGGTATACATATACTGCATTTTATTAATCCACTTATGTATTGATGAGCACTTGGGTTGATTCCACATCTTTGTGACTGTGAGTTGTGATGCTATAAACACTCAAGTGCAAGTGTCTTTTTTATCAAATGTCTTTTTTTTTCCTTTGGGTAAATGCCACCTATATGGAAAGTAGTATGGAGATTCCTCAAAGAACTAAAAGTAGACCTACCATTTGATCCAGCAATCCCACTACTAGGTATTTACTGGAAAGATTGATTTTAAAATGTAATAAATAGTGAGTGAAATTGTTTTGATTAATTTTTTTTTTTTGAAAAACACTTAGAGGCAGTAAGGTATCTGTGTGTGCAGGTGGTGTTGGGGGGATATCAAGGTAACTGAAATGACTGATACTCTCAAACTGTCGTATTTGCCAACAGTTTTAAGTTCTGTTCATATCAAATCTAATCTCTCACTGTAACTAAAGATCAGAACAATAATTCCAGTTTTACATTATGTTTTCCCTTCGGTCTCTTGAGGAGGTGCTAAGGGTTTGTGAGTTATGGGCATGGCCAGATGTCCAAAAACAGCAGGAGGTAGGAACAAAGGGGTGAATCCCAGGGATTTGGAGTATTCTAATCAAGAGATGAGTTTTTAAAATCTGAGTTGACTTTTTAATGTGCAAATTTAGATCTAGAAATCTCATTTATATCTTAATTGGAGTGTGAAGCTCCTTGGCCATTTGGTACCCTATAACTGAGAGTGAGCTCTGAAGTTTTATCCTGATTCAAGTCAGATTGACAGAACATCTCCAAAAAAACCCCAGACCTGCCTGGAGCTAGGTGATAAATAATTGGGAGAGATATAAAGACTCGCCTTCAAATGCCAGTGGGCTTTCAGATTATAAGGCTTTGAGAGAATGTTCTGTTCTGATGACTTAGACCTAGGAGACAATCAGTAGGAAGTAAAGCAATTATACTCATTGTGTAACTTAATGACACAATGTAATGTGTCTGCTAAGTGGATGTGAATATATGTAGGTTATTAAAGCGAGGTTATGGATCTGAAGAAAGCAATAACCAAACTTTAAAACATTTATGACAATATTTAACAAGCTAATATGAAACAGACTTTTAAGGAGTTTCAAGCAACTTCATGTAATAAATGGAATTAACCAAAAAGAAACAGCAGCTCCAAAGAGTATCAATCCAATCAATCTTTTTCTCATTTTGTAATAATTTATTTGTATTATTCTCCCAGACACTGTGAACATATGTGTTTATTTCTGCTTTGATGTATTGGAGCTCATTACCAAGGGGCTTTTTTCTAAATATGCTCTGAAATATTTATATAAATTACAGAGTTAAAACAATACTGCTTATAAATTGACTTTCATTTTATTCTTTTTTTCCTATACTCAAGTCCCAGTAAATTCTAATCTCAGCATCTAATTTTTGCACTTCTGTTAGTGTGGACAGGAAGAAGATCTCAGGGTTTAGAGCTCCCTATCTATGCTATAAAGTTGACATTTTTTGCACAATGCTGTTTTTGAAGTGTATGTGTCACATCAATAATTTGTAGGATAATGTGACCTTCTTATGTATTGATAGCATTCACTATTGCTGATTTTATAATGGAGTATTGACGCCATATACTTTTGCTATGACAAACTGAAACTTTTGCTTTTAATGTAATCCATAAGTAAAGGAAGTCCTATAAAATTATGTGTTTTTTTAATTTTTATAATTGTAAAAAAATACACCTAAAATAAAATCTTTCATTTTAGTCATTTTAAGTGTATAGTGTGGTGGCCGTAAGTACATTCACATTGTTGTGTAGCCATCACCATCATCCATCTCCAGAACAGTTTTATCTCGTGAAACTAAAACTTTGTACCCACTAAACAATAACTCCTCATTCCTCCTCCCCAGACTCTGGCAACCACGATTTTAATTTCTGTCTTTATAATTTCGACTACTTTAGGTGACTCGTGTAAGTGGAATAGTATAGTATCTGTCTTTTTGTGACTGGCTTATTTCACTTAGCACAATGTCTTTCAGGTTTATTCATGTTGTAGCATATGTCACAATCTCATTTCTTTCTAAGGTTGAATAATATACTTTCTGCATATACCTACCTCATTTTGTTCCTCCACTCATCTGTTGATAATGGACATTTGCATTGTTTACATTTTTGGCTAATGCAAATAATGCTGCTATGAACAAGGGTATACAAAGATGTACTGGAGTTCCTGATTTTAATTTTTTTTTTTTGTATATACCCAGAAGTGGAATCTCTGGAACATATTGTAATTCTATATATAATTTTTTGAGGAACTGCCATGTCATTCCACAGCCACTGTCCCAGTTTACATTCCCACCAACAATACACAAAGGTTTCAGTTTTTTCACATTTTTGCCAACACTTGCTTTTTTTGTTGTTGTTTAATAATAGCCATGTTAATGATGTACAGTGATATCTCACTGTAGTTTTGATTTGCATTTGCTTAATGATTAGTGATGCTGAACATCTTTTCATGCATTTATTGACCATTTGTCTATCTTTAGAGAAATGTCTATTCAAATTCTTTGACAGTTTTTTAAATAAGATTATTGTATTTTTTGTTGTTAAGTAAAATTATGTTCTTAAATGATTGTTTTTCTGTTGTAACATTTGGAAATTCACGACTTTGGGTTTTTTTCAAGTGCCCTAAAAATAACAAACGAGGTTTCCCTACATAAATTTTCATGGGTTGCCTCTTTGCATCTTTCAGCATGAATTTACACAATTTACTAAATGCACTGGCCCATGACATATTTTAAGCTGAACTGAACTCATGTCTGCAGATTGTCATAGAACAATGAAATAAGCTCAAAAGGGCCAATCCAGTTACTTCTTATAACCCATAATTTCTCCAAAGGAGCTAAAAGAAAGCTAGTAGCTATTAGTTGTGTCTTATAAAAAGAAAGAAAAGAGTTGATATATGCCATAAACTACATTTTATCTTAGAAATAATGGAGCTGAATTTGGTTTAAGAAGATCTAGTAAAACGGAAGTTAGCAAGAAGCAGAAGCCAGACCTGTAGAGCCTGCTGCTTCTTTGACATCTCCAATTAGATATCCATCTAAAAGCAATACAGTGAATGCTGAACTCATCCTTTCCCTCTAAAACCTGACATTCATTTTAGTTCTCTCTTCCAAGCAATACTGCCAATACCCACTCATGTACTCAAGGCAGAAGCTTGGCAGGCATCTCAGACTCTTCTGCAGACTCTCTTATCCCTCGCATCCAATCCAACTATGAATCCTGCCACACAAGCAACTCACAGATTTATCAAATTTTTCCATCCCTTTTGGTATTTCCATGTCCCAGGCCATCTTGACTGGACTATTAGAACAATGTCATAACTGGACTCTGATTTCACTTTTTGTCTCTTGCTAGTCCCAGTTCATTTTCTGTATCGTAAATCTTCCTAAAATACAAACTTGCTAATGTCTCTCTCTTATCTAATACATTTTTGTAAGATTCTCGGTGCCCTTAGAATAAAGTTAAAAGCTCTGATTTAGCTTGCAAAGCCCATTATGACTGTGTCGCGTGCATTTATTTCTGCATACTCTTCTTTTGTCTTTTCCCTCCCCTCTTTCCCCTGCCATTCAGCTTCAAGTACATTCTTCACATGCATATTTTCAATGTTGGGGCTCTGCTCACCTTGCCACCTTTTCCTGCAATGTGCTTTACCTCTTTGACCTTTACAAGACTGACTTCTACTTTCATACCAGTTGCCAATTTAGAAGAAATCCCCTGTTTATCTTTTCTTGACCTGCATATCTGGATAAAATACCCCACATTTCTGCTTTCACTCATCCAGTAATTTCCCTAAAGTCAAATCATTACATTGTATTATTTTATCCTTTTGATTCATATGTATTTACACCAGATTGAAATTCCATAAGGGCAGGCAACTCATCTGTTTTGTACATAGTTTTATTCAATCCCCTAACCCAATGCTTAATGTTATGGACTTAATTATTTCCTCCCCACCACCACCACCAAATTAATATCTTGAATTCTTGACTCCTAATAACTCAGATGTAACTATTTTTGGAGATAAGGCCTTTCAAGAGAAAATGAAGGTTAACTGAGGTCATATGGGTGGGCCTTCATCCAATGGCATTGGGGTCTTAATAAGAAAGGAGAGAGAAATCAGGGATGTCTGAGAAAAGACCATGGGAAGGCATAGCCAAAAAGCAATCATCTACAAGTCAAGGAGAAAGGTCTAAGTAGAGCCCAAATCTGCTGACATCTTGATCTTGGACTTTCAGCTGCCAGAAGTTTAAGAAACACATTTCTGTTGCTTAAGCTACTCAGTGTGTAGTATTTTGTTACGGCAGCCTGATCAGCTGATACCCTGGCAAATGCAGACAGTCAACAGAAACGTGTTGAATAAATAGAACTTAGGAAGCCATAATTAAGAAAGATTTTCATGAATTTCTAGTTAAACTTTGTACGAATTATTTTGTTAACACAACTTTGGCACCTACTGTGAGTCATTTATTCTGATACATATTTTTTCATTTACAACGATCTTGCAAGTTGGCCATGATTACCACTAATTTTCACATGTAGAAACTGAAGCTCAAAGAGTTTAACTGAATTCTCTCAGTATGCCCAATTAGTGGTAAAGCTAAACTTCAAACTTGTGCTACTGATTTAACATTCAGAATATCGTTATAACCTAATATCTCCTAAATTACCTCTTCTAGTTGGGTTTAATTTACTTTGGTTTTCCTATAAACAAAGCAATAGCATTTGTTTCTTTAGGTACCCATTTCTGTAATCAGTGAAAACTTGACTTTAAATATGATTTTGTGGTATATTATTCTTTAGAGAAACCATGTAAATTATCCTTGAGAGAGAAAATTTCCTCAATATTTGGTCTACAGTTGGCTTGAGGACGTAAGGCACTGATTATTTGATGAATTTAGAGAGTGAAATTAAAATGTCAGCTAAAATATGTTTTGATATGTGAAAAGTCATATAATTAATACAGGAGAGTTCATTTTAAAATAAATTAACTATTATCACAGCACACATTTAAGCATGTCTCTTGGCAGAATGATATGGTTGAAAGCCTGTTAAAGTCGGCAGCAACTGGTTTCATATTTTACCTGCAAGACCTTCAAGTGAAATGTTCTTGATGCTCAAGTTATCCTTCTGGACAACATTTTTCTTTAAAACACAATGTATACTTCAAAGAATGGTTGTGATAATGAAAAGAATGAAACCATATAAAACCTTGACACAATGTTATTACCATTAATTTTGTCATGAAAGAAGAAAGATTTACTTCAAGATGTTATCATCAAATATCTCTTCAAAATCTAGAATAATTAAATGACATCTAAAAATTATGACAAAAGAAGAATTGGAAATAATAAGTTTGCATTCTTTATCTAGAGCAATGTCTCGCAAGTATAAATCTCTAAAGACGTCTGAAGTACTTCACAGCTAACATCCCTCCTCTCTTTCTCCTTGTAGTGCTTCCAAATGGCTCTATCTATGCGTGATCCTTTAGGAAGCTATTTCCATCACTGGGTTAATATACAGTGACAGCAGAGCTTGAGGAAATAAAAGGTGATTGGTGCTTTGGTCAAATCTCAGGAATTCTATTTCCAATTACAAGGGAGTGAAACTTCACTTTTACCAGGCAGTAAGTTGTCCTTAAGCAGGCTTCAGCATACTTCTCTTATTACATCTATTGTTATCTCCTGTATTACTTAACAGAAGATGAATTTTTCCTCATCTTAGGGAAATCTTTGAAACCATGTTTATTCACTGTTAAACTATACGACCTATCAGAGGAAAGAAATGGTTTACTGCTGTCAATATCTTACCCTTGGTCTCTGCCATGGAACCAGTGCACGGATAATGGCCTTCTGCAATCTGGTGGGCTCTGCTTGTATTGTTTACTGTCCAGCGTGCATGAGTTGATGAGCTTTTCCAAGGTCACGGTGGAAGAAAAGGGTCGTCCTCCTTTCTTAATAGGTTGATGACTTTTGGTCGTTTCTTCATTGCTTCCATCAGGTTTTAAAAGAACTATCCTCAATAGTGCTTGTGTCTTATTTGAGTACTTCACCGCTTGAAAGTAATGAAATTTACACATTTCCTAAAAAAGACATTTTTCCAACTGCTATTGTGAATGCTGTCTGTTCTGTTTGGGCCACAAATACGTTTCTGTGTTTCCATCATAAGGATAATATCTTCCTGGCTATGTGTCTAACTAAAATATACATAGTGATGCGGGTGGGGCTTATTAAAAATAGCAAGAGGTGATATACACCACCACGAAGGCAGAATAGTCTATTTCTAAAAGAGGTGTTTGGGGTTTTTTACTTTTTTTCAGAAAATAAATACACAATTATTTTAGGAATTTGAAAAATTCAGAAAACTAGTCAGAAATTATTTCTCCATCACAGAAAAAAACATTATTAATAATTTTATATAACTTATCTCAGGCATAATTTTCTTTTTTTTTTCTTTTTTGAGACAGAGTCTCACTGTGTTGCCCGGGCTAGAGTGCCGTGGCGTCAGCCTAGCTCACAGCAACCTCAAACTCCTGGGCTCAAGCGATCCTCCTGCCTCAGTCTCCCAAGTAGCCGGGACTACAGGCATGCGCCACCATGCCCGGCTAATTTTTTCTATATATTTTTAGTTGTCCAATTAATTTCTTTCTAATTTTAGTAGAGACAGGGTCTCGCTCTTGCTCAGGCTGGTTTCGAACTCCTGAGCTCAAACAATCCGCCCGCCTCGGCCTCCCAGAGAGCTAGGATTACAGGCATGAGCCACAGCGCCCGGCCAGGCATAATTTTCTTTTATGCATATGTTTTATATTTGGTAATGTAATATATATGTATATATATATATGTAATTATGTTTTTATAATTTTAACTTAATGCAAAAAACTCACGTGTTTTTATGAAAATTTTGTAAGCATTATTCATGACTGCATAATTTTCCATCTCATAGATATAGCTCAATTTGTCTTTATTTTTATTTCTATTTTTTGTATATTCAAATTAATTAATATTTATAAATGAAAAAGCAATGGATAAATGTGAAGGTGTTTTGCTGAACCTCTAATACTCCAAGGAGAATAGTTTCAAAATCACTTATCTATATACAGATTATTGGGGTGCAGCAAGTTTATCTTAATGCTATAGCTCTAAGCTCTAGAAAAATACCTGCCACATAATATCAATTTCAATATTTATGAGTGTTTAAAAGAATGAATTAATAATGTCTATAAATGCCTATTACAACATTGCTGCCTTTCTTGTGGCCATGTCTAGACAAGGATCTGACTAGACATAATACGCTATAAAAACTTGGTAGCGGGTATTTATTTAGAATACCATTACTCAGTGACCCCTGAAACAGTATTGGTTGCTCTCAATAGCACGTGCTTATTGGGCAGGGGCCAAGCCTTTGGAATCAGAGCTTCTAGATATTGGCAGTCAAGAGTAGCCAACAGTCTGAGGCCTATGCTTCAAGAGATAAGGCAGAGCTGGAGTTGAATTAGGCTGGAAATGGTATTCAAAGTCTCTTGCATGTATAGGCATGGCTTGGCATCAATTGTCCTCAATCAGTGGCAATCCAGAAGGCCTCCACTGCAAAGGATAAGGGAATAAAACATTTGGGTCTTGTACCCTCAGCAACCACTCACCTTATTCACAAATCCCCATATTATTATTTTTCTTTGCTTTCATACACATTCATTATTTCCAATTTTGGCACTTACAGGTTAGTGACAGAATTCCTCCCTAAATCTCAATTTCCTTCTCCACATCCCAGATTTATTGGGAAGGTTACTTGAGATAATATTGTGGTACATTTGGCACAGTTCCAAAAAGTGACAAGGCACATAATAAATGATAGTTTCCTAGCTTCCCTTTATTTTAGAATTGATGACATTTGCACTTAAATAATTTAAAGAGATTTATTTTTATTTAAAACAAAGCAAATCAACAACATCAAACTATTTGAATCCCTGAGAGTGGACATTAAGTGGTCATTAAAATGTGTGGGCTGGGAGATTTCGTGTTAAAAAAAATAATGCTCTAGGAGTCTAGGTGATACATTTTGTCAGTATTATCAAAAATAGATTAGAAGCAAACATGGGACTCTACCATGAAGATATAGCAGTTATAAAAGCATTTATATAAATATTTTCTGAAAATAATACAAGGCCATGAAGGTAAGAACTCCAGTATCAGGGTACCTTTGGAATTTCTTATTTCCCAAGACAAGAAGAAAGGCATCATAAAGTTGTATATGTTTATTACTAAAAATGACTATTTTTATTGGTATTATTCTAAGAAATTACTTTGTTCTTATAGCAAATAAAAAAGAGAAAAGGAGATAAAATATTAAATAGCAAATTGGTTTTGGTTAAAAGAACTAAATGTAACATTGCCTGTATTCAGAAAAGAGGCAACATAGGTGAAACCCAAACAAATAAGATTAGTCAGTTCTAACACATTAAGTCTTAGCACTTAAAAGGCACTCAGAGGACCCAAAAGAGTTAATGCATTGCATTTTCTACAACAGTCTAACTTAATCCCCACTTTTCACTAAGCCAGGAGAATAGCCAAAGTCATAAATCTTCCTCAAAGGAAATGTTATAGGCAGCTATATAATTATACCTTCGTTTAATCACATTTATTACAGCTTTGTTGTTTATGAGGAATACACTCTAGGACCTTCAAGAATAACGAACTTAATTAATATGACAATAGTTTATAATTCCTCCTCTTGTAGAAGTGATAAAGAGGAGGGTTGCTTCTATTTCTTGTTGGAGTGCTGTTACTTATGAAGATATCTTTATTTTCTCCTGACTTATATGACTGGCATTGACCTTTGGCACACATTTTCTATGAAAAACCTCAATTTTCATTACTTTCCAAAGGTTACTCTGTGCACAGTGAGTGAATAGTAAAGTGTCACGTAGGTGAATTGGGATACATACCTATACTAAATGATTGACTCCCACACACCAGCATCCTCAGCTAAGATTCAAATTCCTGCAAAGTCATAAATCAGTTTATGTCATGGAGTTCTTGATTGCTCACAAAAGGGGATGTTCAATCCATAATCCCCCAGGGTCTGCAGGTGTCCTTAAATGAAATACATGAATTGTACACAGAACAGAAATAGAAAGATCAGATGCAATCGGATGTCTTTGTATATGTCCAGTTGAAATGAGCACATACAGCATAATGGCATTAAGAGAACAAAGCATCATTGCATATCACTAGTACTAACTGGATTTTGTTTGAAGAATAAAATTAATTGCCCTGCATTCATTTGGTCTAGAAACACACGCTAAGTAACTTTGCTTTGATTGCTTCTTGGAAGGTGATTGAAACTAGATAATCATTTTGTCACAAAGGCCAGTGCACAGAACACAATTGAATAAGCCTTTTAGTGGTGAATGTGAACTCCATTCTGATTGGGGGCTTCAGCTATGCAATCCATTAGAGTCGCTGCTTTTGTTTGAGCAGCTGTTGATCTGCAAATGTATTCAGTGTCAATGTTTATATTAAACATTTAGACACAGTGTACAGTTCGCATTGTTTTAATCCAATAAAAAAGTATCCTCAGCCATCCAGTTTTGCATTTATTTGTTTTATAAGGGATCAAAAAAGTTGTAATGAAGTTTTATTTTTCCACCAAATGAACATTGCATAGCCACATGAAAGAGAAACTGACCCAAGTCTTTTAGTGAATTGTTGGCAAGTTATCTTTCTAAAATGAAATTTAACTTTAGAAACCCTTTCCTAGACATTAAATCCAAGCCAGTCACTCTTTCCAAAGGAGCCTCCAAGTGATGGAGAGAAAGGAAGACTGGTCTGGAACTTTCTCCAAGGTGAAATGCTATTAATGATAATGCCTCAGACAATATACTTTTGGAAAGTAAAGTGATTTTTATAGTTTAAGTGTATTTTTGGTTGTTTTTGTCAGCAGAATGTAATATGTTTACTCTGCCTTGCTGACTTCCTTTAATGTCTTAGCTGTATGTGGCAGTGGGCCAGAAAAGAAATACATAGCCAAAGACCCCTGTCAATCACTTTTTTCTTTTGACAGTCCTGCTATCACTTTAAAGATTCACAATCCTTTTGAGACTAATAACCTCAGAATTTATTCAACCAATGAAATGCATCAAAACTTTATTTGGACTCTCTGCTATGGCACGCTTGGGCTTGAAAGTTAGACAGAAACTGTGCAAACCTTCTGCTATTATATAACCTCTCTGAAGCTCATTTAAATCACTTTATGAAAATAGATAAATCTCTAACCTCCAGGCTTACAGTGAGGTTTGAATGAAACACCGAAATTGTTATCACCAACAGAGATATCTGCATGCTCCAAGTGCATGAGACAAGCCTGTCTCCTTCTGTAGGTGATCAGAACATAATCGGGGATTAGTGTTTGGCCCATGTGATCTCCTGTAAGTTTCTACAGCCATACTCATTGAGAGGAGAGTATTGCTGGTTGGAGGGAACCAATAGACTGAAAATAAACCATCAGTAAAAAAATAAACAAACCTGGAATTACCTGCGTAAGGGACAAAAACACATGATGTTTTATTTTGATTTTTGTCACCTTCTAATGCACCTTCTGAGAGGTGGGGAAGGAATATCCAGTACAGAGACCAGATAATTTTGGGGGAGGCTGCCAAGTCTGTGGAAGAACATCCTGATGTGGTAGCATGCTTACAGACAACTCCAACCTCATTCTCCATGGCTGCAGTTGTCGGCCACTGGGTGGCGTACTGCGGGAGGAGGGATGGTAACCTGAATGTACCCTGTGGTCTTCTTTGTCTGTTTTCAAGTCTTTGCTTTCCAGATCCTTGGTACAAGGCTCTTTTGTATTGTTTGCTTTGTAGTTTCTACCAGGGCTTCTTATTTTGTGTATCATAAAGATGCCATAAGCTAAATGAATGACTTTTTTGACAAAAGTGAGTGCTTTTCAAAAGCTATTTCTATCACTGATGTAATAAACCTTTAACTCTGTCTTCAATAACTACATGTTTCTTTTCATTTCTCTTTAGAAGCCTCTATAAATAGTTGGTGATAGGTTTAATAGAGGACAAGTGAATAGAAATTAGGATTTTAACCTTATTATTGACTTAATAGTGTATCCCCAATACTGCCATCGTGGAGACACTACTTTCATTCTGTACTTGGGAAGAGTAATCTGATGAATGGAATCAGGAGATAATAATAGCAATGCCTGGCATTTGTATTACACATTATGCCTTTGCAGAGCACATGTGAGTCGCATTATATCATTTGATTATTGTTTTATTTCTGCGTGTCACGTACTGTGCCCTGGATCCCACGATCCATTTGCCTGGTAGGGGAGAAAACTGTATAGCTCTTTGCAATTTGGCTGCAGACTGCTTTTTAGCTTTTTCTCAAGAGAGGATCTTAAAAAGAAATTGAATCATTTCAGGACTATGAGAGGGAATATTAAAAGTGAATTAATTTAGTGCAGGGGATCAGGAGAGGCATCCCTGAGGCAGCAAGCACACTTTGACACACGCAGGATGATCAACAGTTAATGGTGTAGGAGGTAGGTTGTGGGAGGGCTTCTGAGTTCAGGAAATGACAGCGGAGGGAATGACAAAGAGGAGCAGGGGGCACTGGAGGAACTCAAAGGAATGGAGCCTGTGCAGGAGAGCAGGCTGGAGAGGGAGTGAGCGTGAGAATGATTGGGAGAGAGAGAGGGAGAGGAAGAGGCAGACAGAGAGAGGGAGAGGGAGAGAGAGAGTGCTGGAATTGGGGTGTTTGTTCTTCCAAACCTCATATTGAAATTCAACCCCCAACATTGGAGGTGGGGCCTGGAGCCAGGCATTTTGGTCATGGGGTCCCTCTTGGATGGCTTGATGCCATTCTTGTGGTAATGAGTGAGTTCTCTCTCTCTGTTAGTTCCTGCAAGGAGAACTGGGTTGTTAAAAAGAGCCTGGCACTCCCCCCTCTCTCTATTGCATTCTCTCTTGCCAGGTAATCTCTGCATATGCCAGCTGCCTTTCACCATGAATGGAAGCAGCCTGAGGCCCTTGCCAATGCAGATGCCCAATCTTGAACTTTTCCAGACATCAGAATCCTGAGCCAAGTAAACCCTTATTTTTTAAATATAAATTGCTCAGCCTCGAATATCCCTTTATTGGAAATACTAAATAGACTTAGAGGGAGAGATGGGGGGAGGGTGAGGGAGGGAGAGTATGGGAAGGGGAGGGAGAGATGGAGAGAGAGAAGATAGAAGAGAGGGGAGTAAGGAAAAGAGAGAGAGACAAGGGAAGGGGAGGGGAAGGAAGAGTAGGGGGAGAAGGAAGAGAAGAGTAAGAAAGGGTAGGGAGAGTTAGGGGAAGGGAGAGACAGAGAGTAGGAGGAAGAGGGAGTTAAAGGGAGGTGGGGAAGGGGGAGAGAGAGGGAGAGGGAGAAAGAGGGAAAGAGAGAGAAAGAAAGAAATAGAGAACCACTGAGTGAGATAACAGTAAGAGATGAGATGAGAGGAAAGAAAGGAGAAGGACTGGACAATGATGAGAAAGGAGAGAGAGAGAGAGACAGAAATAGAGAAGACAGAGAAAGAAATGGGAATAGGGTACAGGTGGGAGAAGGTAAGGGATTCAAGCCAGATCATTCAGTCCACTTTAAGCCACGTTCAGATTGTGAACATTCTATAAGAAATGGGTAGAACACTTGGAGTGTTAAAAATGACCATGCCTGGATTGAATTTAGAAAGTGACGCTACATAAAAGAAAGACAATGATTTTTCTTTTTAGAGTTTAAAATCTAATAGAGAGAGGAAGAAGTAAAGAAATATGTAAAAACAGCACAGGCTGGGTGCGGTGGCTCACGCCTGTAATCCTAGCACTCTGGGAGGCCGAGGAGGGAGGATTACTTGAGCTCAGGAGTTCGAGACCAGCCTGAGCAAGAGTGAGACCCCATCTCTACTATAAATAGAGAGAAATTATCCAAACAACTAAAAAAATAGAAAAATTAACTGGGCACGGTGGCCCGTGCCTGTAGTCCCAGCTACCCGGGAGGCTGAGACAGGAGGATCGCTTAAGCTCAGGAGATTGACATTGCTGTGAGCTAGGATGACACCACGGCACTCCAGCCCAGACAACAGATCGAGACTCTGTCTCAAAAAAAGAAAAAAAAAAAAGAAATATGTAAATAAAAGCAAAGCAAAGTAGCATATATAACATGGCATAATTAACTAGAGGGTGATGCCATAAATTATAGAAAGAAAACCAATACAAACCAGAAGGGGAACCTGTCATATAAATTGCTATCTGAAATAACTTTTAAAGAATTAATAGCTGCGATAAGAAAAATATGCAAATATATCACAGGCAAAGGAAACGACATGTGCATGGAGGCACAGGAAAACATGGCCATTGAGGAAACTACAATGAAATAGGGAGAGAAAATAGTGTGCAGAGTCTAGGGGAGAAATGAGAGATGACTCAGAGAGCTTGGCAGGGGAAGAGCCTAAAGATATTGCAGTGAAAGTGGGAAGTTTGATGGAAAGATGCTCAACCACAGTAGTCATTAGGGGAACGCAAATCGAAACCACAAGGGCTGCCACTTCATAGACACTAGAATGGTTATAGTTAAAAAAAAAGAAAAAGAAAATAACAAGTATTGAGGAAAAGGTGGAGATATTAGAACATTTGTATATTGCTGATTGTAATGTGAAATGGTTCAGCTGGTCTAGAAAACAGATATGCATAAAATTACCATATAACACGTCAATTCCACTCCTAAGTATATACCAAAAAAAAATTGAAAACAGGTATTCAAATAAGTATATATACAGACATATCCATAGCAGCACTACTCACAATAGCCAAAAAGGAGAAAAACTCAAATGTTTATGAACAGATAAATAGATAAACACATTGTGAGGTGTGTACATATACTGGAATATTACTCAGCCATAAAAAAGGAATGATATACTGATACATGCCGCAGTGTAGCTGACCTTCAAAAATATTATGCTAAGTGAGAGAAGCTATAATCATATACAGTATTATATAGTTCCATTGATGGGAAATATCCACATATAGATACAGAAAGCCAATTACATTTGCTAGGGGCTACGAAAAGGGGAGTAATGGGGAGTGATTACTTAATGGGTATGAGGTTTCCACTTGAGGGGATTAAAATATTTTGGAACCAGATAGAAATGGTGGTTGCACAGCACTGTGAATGCACTAAATGCCACTAAGTTGTTCACTGTAAAATGGTTCATTTTATGTTATGTGGAATTCACCTCAATAGAAATGAGAAGTTTCAACTTTATGTTTAAAGTTATAGGGAGCTTGGAAAGAAAGCAAAAATGAAAAAAATGAAGAAAATGGAAAGAGAGGAAAGAAGGAAGGAAGGCAGACAGATCACACATGTGTTTCTGATAGAAGACTGCCAAAATAGTAGAGAATGATTTGAAAGCAAAGAGCTCACCTTGAGGATTTAGTAACAATGAAACCGAAATATAATAAGGAACTAAACTGGAGCAACATGTCGAGAAGTTAAGGAAAGGTTTGACTCAATAATCATGCAGAGCATAGAACCAGGAAAACTTGATGCCAGGTAGGGGGTGAGGGAGAGACTATGGTGTAGCCTGGTACATGCCTTAGCTCAGGGTATAGAGCTTTGGAGGGGAGACAATGCCTTCTGCATACTCAAGTACAGATTTCTTGGAGACAGGTATGGAAAAAAGTCTGGGTCTGAAATACATTAATATATTTGGTACGCATCAGTTTATGGTTAGTCGTTTTAATCTTGCAATCAAAAGAGCTGTCCTTTTAGCATGATTTCATGATGAGCAGTTCAAGTCCACATTTTCTGACTAGGAATCAGGTCTTATAATTATTTTTAAGCAGAAAATTTTTGAGAAAATGTAAGAGCAGTACTCAGAGAAATACCCTCAGGGAGGTCACATTGTATAAAGCTTCTCTGCTGAGAGCGTGGTTTCATGGATTTAGTACACAACAGAGCCAATTATCCAAAGATTTATGAGCAAAGTGGTCTGACTGATAAAGAAAAGATATAACTCGCTAACAAATTATTTTTTATTTTCATACTTTAAGTTGTTTTTTTTTGTGTGTGTGTGAGACAATGTGTGTGTATCTTTCCCTTAAAGACACATTGATTCTAAGGCGAGGCAAGACCTGTTAATTGTATAATGCTGGATTTGGTTGTTTACTTGGCATCCTAGCAAGGGCTGGCTGAGAAGTCTTTCCTGGCATTTGGGGTGAAACCCATGTGGGCTGACAGAATCAGTTCACAGTAAGAAATTGACATGACAAAAGGGAATGATTGTATGATTCCCATTGGCCACATTCTGTACAAATCATGCTGGGAATAAAGACATTAGGGAAGGCAATCTCCACTAAACATCTTCTTCCTGGGTCTCATTCTCTTCTTAATTTGTATCATGAATGTGTTGAACAAAACAAGTAGTTATCCAATTTATACTGAGGAAGAGTGTTAAAATGTAAATTCTTGGACTCATACAAATACAATTTGACCCAACAGTCCTTTATTCTGATACCGTTAGCATGACAAATGTCAGAAAATTCAAAGTTGTAGGAGCCTTCCTGCTCAAGAATTCTATGGTGCAATAATTGTATTTCATTTCCTATGGCAAGAGAATCTTTACTAGTCATGGTGAATCACACCCATGGAATTTTTTGGACAAGACCAATCATACACGTAGTTATGTCGATTTCCTCTGCAAATAAAATGTGTATTCAGTGTCTTCTCTGTATTTGAACTATGAAAAACATAGAGTCTAGAGGAAAGTGGTAGATTGGATTAAAATCCTAAGGCTTGGGGTTTTTAACATCTTTATAGTTAGGTTTATTTCAACTCCAGTATATTAAGCTATCATTTATATAGCATCTCTGATAAGCCAGACACTGTCATAGGTGATTCAGGGACTATCACAAATAATGCTCGTGATCTCAGAGAACATCAAGATTAATCAATCTTATAAAAGATATAATTGCATGAGAATGCAATAAGTGTAATTTCCAAAAGAAGAATAATTAAGGCAATAGGGAAACAATATGTGAGAGACGCCATTAGCCTGTAAAAGAAACTGAGCAATGTTAATAACTGTCTTTCAGCATACGAAAGATTTTATTAAGAGACATTCAGATGATGGCACAGTGGATATTGGTTGAATTTGGATAGATCAGATGTAATGGATTTGGAGAGCTCTGCATTTTTCATTAAATGATATGTACTAGGATTTATGTATGTGAATAAATATTTCTGCAAAAACTGCAAGCTGGACAAACAAATAACCTAGTATTTAGCACTAGGCATGGCACTGGCTCTGAGTGGTAAGTGCCCAACTCAGCTGGGAGCAGCTAGCTCACAGGGAAACAGGGAAATAAGATATCTATTGTGAAGTGGAAGAAACACACATTGAAGGATGTTTAGATAGCTGGAGTTTTGATGTCCTCCCATAATTCACCTGTATAGGATGGTGATGCCCACATAAAGACAGAAAAAAAAATGATGGCTAGTATTAATTAAGGGCCACTCTGTGGCAGGCACTGTTCTGAATGCTGTACACGTGTTATCTAACTTGATCTTCAAAACTGTGAGGCAAGTGGCACAATTGCTTTTGATTTCTTGCTACAGAAAATGGGTTTAAAGAGGCCAAGTGCTTTGCCCAAGGTCACACAGCAAGGTCACACTGCTAGAGGTAGGACCAGATGTAATCTACGTTTATTTGATGTCCAGTCTTTTCCTTTGCCTTGACCTTAACACAATACTGTCTTCTATAATATTAATAAAAAGCAATCGAGCCCTGCAGACCAAGCCTAGATACAGATGTTGAATCTGTTTACCATTTTTAAGCTTCTAATCAATTCAAAGGAAGAAACCACAATGGAAAAGAGAGCAAGCTAATTAATAGTTTTCTCATATCAGACAAAGACAGAACCATTAGAGTCTTCCACCGTACTCAGAATCACAGTACCCCTCTGAATGTTCCATCTATCATTTCACGGCATGAAAATAATCAAATTATAGTCATTGAAGGGAAGGTAAATCCAGCCAAGAGATTGATGTTTTTTAAATGAGCAGAATTTGCTGAGCTAGCCTGGGGAAATCTCCACATTATTAGAGAGTTGTAGCTGCAAAGAAGGAAAGGATAGCATCCACACAGGTGTCCTAGTGAGAAGGTATCTTTAAACTAGGGACAAGCTGTTCAGCTCCAAGACTGAGAGGTTGGCGACTGTTCAAAGAACTCATTCAGACCCTGCATAGACATGATGACTATTAGGTAATGCAGCACACAGAATGATATGTTATTTTTCCAAATTTATGCATTTAGAAGTCACTCACAGAGCCCGATCTGTTGCTACTGCAAAGGAAAAAAAAAGAAAAAGAAAAAAATATTTCTTCACAATGCATGTCTCATAACCCCTCTGTTCGCATGAATGTTAATACTATATTTGTTTATTTTTATTTTTTATTACGGTAAGAACAATTAACATGAGGTCTATCCTCTTAACACATCTTTTATGTGAACAATATTTGCATTGTTAACGAAAGGCACAATGTCGTAAAACAGATCTCCGGAAATTACTCATTTTGTGTAAGTGAAACTTTATACCTGTTGAACAGTAACTCCCCAATTTTTTTCCTCCCAGCCCCTGAAAACCACCATTCTATTCTAGGGAGAGACTATGGTGTAGCCTGGTACATGCCTTAGCTCAGGGTATAGAGCTTTGGAGGGGAGACAATGCCTTCGCATACTCAGGTACAGATTT
>NW_012152729.1:7060792-7062256 GCF_000956105.1 Propithecus coquereli | reverse complement strand
GACTCTGTGTATAGGAACCTTTTCTTTTTTTTTTTGAAGGTTTCTAATTAAATAAGAAAGACTTAAAATGTGAAAAAACAAGCAAACTATTAGATATTCCTGTTTCAAATGTTTGGAGACTGCCTTGTCCTGGACAATTGTCACTGGTCATCTAGTTCTATTGGCTCCAGACTTTCTAATACTGATTTTCCACTTCTCTTCTCAAATCCTCTTCTTCTCTCTTTCTCCTGTCTGTACCAAGCACTGAATCCCACTATTTTTCTCAGGCATGTCTGTTTCTTGCCTATGCACTAGGTACTCCATTGCTCTATTAAGGTACTTTCTTTTTGTTGTTGTTGTTGTTTTAGCTCTGGACATAAGCCGATGTCAGCATAATAAGGTATTTTCCTTAAACCAGGGACCTCTAATGTCATGTTTGCCAATGCAGCACTGCAGTGTTTTCCTGCCTATGATGCACCAACCGAGTTTTGACTAAAATAATCCTCCTTTTTGATAGGACCCAAAATTTCAAGAGGAGTTTTCTTGCACCAAGTTGATCTAACTTCTCTATTTCCATAAATCCTAAATGATATATTTATCTATTTTTAGTCATATCTAACCAGATTAAGCTTTGTGAAAGATGGAAGCATGAGAGCTAGAATATAGTAGTTCCACCCAAGAAAAGCCAATTTTTGTGACCAAGAGAAATGGGAATAAAGGCAAGCTTGGCTCCACACTGAAATGGTGGTAGGAAGCCATCAGATGCCATAGGCTTTGATAAGCCTCTCTGTTAGAAATGCTTCGATGGTATGGCCCAGCCAAAAGAATGTGAATTAGGGATTGCTGTCAATTCTCATTTTTTAAAAATCCTCTTTTTTCTAAGGAGCTGAATAAGGAAACTCTTAGAGGAGTCTCTCACACAATCCCTTATACAACCAAGGCTTACTTGATACAGGCCATGCTTGATGAAAAAATTATCCCTGAGATGTCTTTATCATAGAATGTTTTGTGCTCTTTTGGGTAGGCACCACAAGATTGGAAGAATGGGCTCCACTTGTACTCACCATCAAATTGGTACTAACTGATCAACACTAGGGTGACCACATACCAGTAATACTCTCCAGGAATTAGGGGGATGGGGAGGTAAACCCGTAACTAAAGGACACGGGGAGCATTGTAGGGGGAAGAGCATGCCTTTAACCCTCACTTGGGTGAGGCAAAGACATAAAGTGTAACCATAATGTTTGTACCCTCATAATACCCTGAAATAAAAAAACAAAAAATTGTCCCTGAGAGGGGGAATGTCTGAAATTAGTGTTTCCTTTTGCTATGTCTATCACTGGTTGTAGAGGCTGCCTCCAATCACTGTGGTTATGGCACAGATCACATAAAAATAATGCATAAAATATATGTCCACTTATGTTCCCTGACAGCATCTTATTCAGTGATTTGTACCTCCTAAGTGCAAAATGCCCACCCTCGAGA
>NW_012152729.1:7058717-7060037 GCF_000956105.1 Propithecus coquereli | reverse complement strand
TGAAATTAACAAAATACATTATTAAAATCATTAAGAGGTTAGAGTCATTATTTTCCCCACATGTTTAAGGCAGTATGGATTGACTTCCTCTTATGCAAATAAGATAATTAGCACTCTGAAACTTTTTACCCACATCCCATTTTTATTGCTAATTATATTAGTGTTACTTTGTTAAGGATTACAGAGAGTACATTCTGTTCTGAATCGATAATTTCCTGTTTTTGAGACTTAGTTTTACAAATGGATTAAATGAATGCCAGCTTGTATTACGGAGTATGTTTTAAAAGACACAAAAGAAGAGAGGGTAGTACAGGAAACCCAGTACTAATTGAAACAATTCCTGCACATCATACAAAACTGGACGTATTAATATATGTCACTTCCTAATTACAGAGGAGTTACAAAATCATAGAGTCTTTAAATTGACAGACACTATGAGACATTTTGCCCTATGAGGGAAATGGGACAATGAATTGTCACAGCTAGGGGTGGAGTCACATTGGCATCTAGTAGGTAGAAGTAGGGTTGCTGCTAGACATCCTAAGATCCGCTGGATAGTACTTCATGACACAAAATCTTCTGGCCCAAAATGGCAGCAATGCCAAAGTTGAAAACCCTGCTCTAATCAAATTCCCCATGCAGAGCACAGACTTTATACTATTTTCTAGCTCTAGTGTTTTCCAGAGTCCACTTGAATACCTCTGTCTTCTCCTTGAAGGCATACACATTTACTTCCTCTGACAATTGCTCAAATGACTTGGTAACTAAGCATCCTCAGCATCCTTACCAACTCGTTCCATGGCTTCTGAATGCCAAACAAATTTGGTTCAGACCATTGGGAGTGGATCATTTTTGTCTGATTAAAATAGATTTGTTTTTCCTAATTAATTCCCAGAAAGCTGTATTTGAAGGTCCTGAACCAGAAGTGGAACTGTTTAAGAACCATCTTTTTGGAAAACCTTCAATGAAGACTCCAATTTCTGCTGCTTGTTTTTTCTTGGTACTAAATACCATAAATCTAGCTGCCTACGCTTCCGTGATGGCCAATTGCTCTCTTTTGCATGATGTATAATACTTGAAAATGTTAAAAGCCTTTAAAAACTTATTTTTGCATTTTACCAACAAAAATATACCTGGGTTATTATGTTTATACTTCTATTATTTCACTATTTAGCTAATGCAGTTATCAATTATTTCTCAGTTTAGCTAAAAATAGATGTTAGCAAAATTTATGAACACACATGGAAGGAATGTGACAGCTTTGTCATCAGTCCCCTCAAATGGACATTTTTTTCAAAGGTAATTCTAAGAAATTGATAG
>NW_012152729.1:7053152-7056303 GCF_000956105.1 Propithecus coquereli | reverse complement strand
TGGTTAAAAAAATGATTTCTATAGTTTACATATAGTGGCTAGAACAAGGGCACAGGCAGGTGGCTCATTACATTAAAAAATAATAAGCAGTATGAAATAGTCTCCTTCCCATTCCTAGGTCATGAGGTGTGTCTCTCTCCTTCTCTTCAAGTGAACACTATCATCCTATTCTTCCTGTGATGATCTAAGAGCAAGTGTGTTTGTGTGTATGTGTGTGCGTGTGTCTGTTTGTCTGTCAGACTCTGTGTCTTTTTAATGCATCAGCATATCTTACTTTTATGAACTTTAAAAAAAAATAATGTATCTTGGGAAGTGTTTTAAGTCAAAAGGAATAGATTAATTATTTCTCATGGCAATATGGTGTTCATTGCAGAGATACATCATGATTTATTGATGGCTATTCAGGTTGTTTACAGTCTATTACAGACCAAACTATGTACTCCTAAAATTTGTATTTTGTATCCCTTACCCTCTAACAATTCAGTGCTTCAGAATGTGACTGCATTTGGAGACAGGATCTTTAAAGAGGTGATTAAGGTAAAACAAGGCCGAAAGTACGGTTCTAATGCAATCTAACTGGTCTCCATATGGGAGGAGAAATTTGGACACAGAGGGAGAGACACCAGGGATGCAGGTGCACAGAGGAAGGATATGGGAAGACACAGAGAGAAGCCAAGGAGAGACCTCAGAAGAAACCAAACCTGCAGACACTTTGATCTTGGCCTTCCAGCCTCCAGAAATGTGAGAAAAATACGTTTCAGTTGCCACTTAACTGGTGGTATTTTGCTATGGCAGCCCTCAAAATCTAGTGCATAGTCTCTTGCCTTTACAAAAAAGTTAGAAATTAATCTGGATGAGATTATTAAATGTATTTCTACATATTAGAGTCTATTAAAATGAATGTCGATGCCCATCACACCTTCACGGAAAAGGATTACCTTTATAAAAAAGGTATTTTCTTTTTAAGTTTAAAATTTCTTTCTTTAATTTTGAGTTAGCATAAATATCTTTTCATATGTTCACAATAACAGCAAGAGTGGACATGCTTCCCCCAAATTCCTGTTGAGTTTTTCATTTTTATTTTTCTGTCTGGCTGTCTTTCAAAAACAAATTTTGTATTTTGATGCAGCCATTACCAGTCTTTATTAAATAACTTCAGGGATTTGTTTCTTATTTATAAATGTCTTTTCTATTTGTAATTATGGAACAATATTTACAATTATTTTAATACTATTTAGATTTTTAATTAAAAATAAATCCATGATTAATCTAACTATATTGACAGAATTGAAGTGTACATATGTATTATTATTCACATATAAAATATATGTATGCATTCTATATAATATATATCATTTCTTTTATTAGTTGACATTGAGAGTTTTTCCTTATTTCTCTCAATCTTTCTCACTACTTTTGCGTGCTTATAATTTACAATCAACCAGTCTATTCCGAAATGTCAAGTTCTACTGATAACTTACTCTACAATTGTGTGCAGTTTTTAAATTCATTTCAGGAAAATTGATTTATTTAAAATATTGAGTTTTGCCGCCAAATAATGATTAACTTTCTATAGATCCAAGAGTCCTTTTCTGTCATCATATAAATCTTATACATTTTTAAAGATTTATCATAACCCATATTACATTTTCATGGAAGAGTAAGTAGAACCTCTTTATCCCCACTATATTATTTTTTTTATTTTTCTTTTAAAGAAACTGTAATTTTTTAATGGCAATTTTGCAACTAGTCATCTAGTTCCTTTAAAATGTCAGTAATTTTTTTTCATTTGGTTCTCTCGAATTTATCAGATATGCCAGTAAAAGTTAACTTCCTTCATCCTTGTCCCATTCACTTTTTTTTTTTTTCATTTCTTTCCAATTCACTCAAGGTTCTGCACCATTTACCCTATCCCACCTTAAATTTTGTAGATTCAATTTCTGTGACCTCCAAGGTTCTGGGACTCTTGTGTTTTTGTTCTGCCTATCACAATTGCTTTCCTATGTTTTATCACTTCAAACCTCTTATCGTCCAACAATAATTCTGAATAATAGCACCGGAAGATTTTTGTTTTCTCCCTGTGGTATACACTGGTACAGAAGACATTGGTGTTATAGTAGGAGACTAGGAGACAGGGGCTTGAAGATTGGGTGCAGGTGTTAAAATAAACAACTCTTAAGCAGAAGCTAACTAGAGGCGCTGACAGCCACAGACAAGAAATGGCTTTGACTGTTTGTCAGCTATCTCTGCCCCCTTACATGAACTTTGGCTAATTACAATATCATTTACATTGTGGTTTTAAAATTTCTCCGTCCTTGAAATCTCCATGACAGTTGTGAGACAACCACATAATGTATGAAAATGAGAGGGAGTCCAGTTCTAGGAATTACTACCCAAATTCTTAGTAAAAGCCAACCCCTCCGCCTTAAGTATTCCTCCTATCAATTAGTAAGACTACAAAAGCTCTAAGGCCACTTCTTCTTGGTGCAGCTGCTCTCTTTTTGAGCCTGCCCTCTCTCCTTCCTGAGTGTGCAGTTTCGCTTTCAATAAAGCTTTCCTTGGCTTATGTGGTGTAACCTGAAATTCATTTCCCATAAGGAACACCAAGAACTTGGAAAAACCTCCACTCAAAAGCTGGTAACATTGGGAACCCACCGCTTGTGCCGAACGCATAGGCAGAAGAAATTGGGAAAAGAACCATGTTTGCACTGGAGCAGGGTTATTTGAACAGACTTCAAGGAACTTCCTTTTGGTCATTCCTGTGCAGTTAAAATGTATCCCCAGGGAATTCCAAGGGCTCTGTTGGTGGGATAGTCTATTTCAACTGTGACCCCTATTCTTAGCCAATGGTCTTTCTTGATCAAGCACAACGGAAAACTCCAAAGCAGAGACATTAGGCAGTAAACAACCTTGCTTTTGTCTCCTTTCTCAACCTTTTAACGACTGTCATTCCTCAGCTCCAAGAGGTTGTGTGATCCAATTAGGCAAATTGAAAAAGACTGCTTTTATGCAAAAGCGTGAGAAAGTTAATTGAAATCAATCCAGGTTCAGTGAAAATGCTACAGACATCACTGATAATTTAGAGCAATTAAAAGATGTTGTCCTGAAGCAAGGCAGAAACATTAAGTTTAAAAGCCTGTTAAAGGAAAAT
>NW_012152729.1:7046410-7049002 GCF_000956105.1 Propithecus coquereli | reverse complement strand
TAAACAGGACAAGAGGTGTCAAAAGGTAACACCAGCCCACCTTAGCTAGGTGAATGGTGCAGAACACTTTCCCTGTGGTTCCTTTATAGGTGGCCTCAGCCTACCACCATTATTTTCAAATGACCTTTGAGAGAAATATCACCCCACTGACAAGTAACATTGAAAGAACTTGGGCTCTTCCAAGCTTCATGATCAACTCGCTGGTATTCGCGCTGGTTAGAAGCTTAGATTACGTAGGGTGTTCAAGGGATGTAAGGACTGGTCAAGGAAAAAATAGGGCGACAAGAGGCAGTTATAAGCAACAAGCTTAACTGAGCAGTGCTTGAACATGATTGCATGCAGAGGAAATCATTTACAGCATGGGGTCATCCAGAAGTTTATGGTGAGGGGGCCAGGAGGAGAGAGTGATAAGGAAACTTTTGGGGGAGACGGAGAGAGAGAGAGATGGGAGGTGGGCTCCCCAGTCTGAGTGATGTCACTCAACAGCAGAACAGGGAGTATGTCTCCATGCCAGAGAGCTCTGAAAAGTAGAATTGAGCTTAAAGTATTATAACCACAAGGGTCTCCCCTATTAATGATCAACAGAGGCTGGAGGAGGTTTTGTGGAGAATGCAAAGTAGGCAGTCTCTAGCTAAAAACCTACTTGTTTGGGTAATTTATTTTTGTTTGAGTAATTTTTAAAACAAGTGATGATGTTAAATTTCGAGTCTAGGAGCAGTAGGCTTGTGAACTAACAGATCCCAATTTGCAGTGAAGAAATAATCGAGGGTGCTACACATAAAGCCCATCTTTGGCTCGTGTATATAACAGATTACCAGGGGGAACTCAAGAATATCAAAGGCCCAGAGCAGTTTTCTGGGCAAGAAGCATTGTAAAGATCTTCTGGTTTTTTTTGTTGTTTTTTTTTTTTTTTTCTGTGTAAGTTTTTAAGGAAAAAATTAGGGGAGCAGGATTTGGAGAAGGCTGGGCTTCTGAATTTTGGTGAAATGAGCCTCACCTAAGTAACATTTGGCACAACAATGGATGAGACTCAATGTCGTCAATATTGAACAACTACTAAAATCCCCTAAAATTTTCCTAATAAAATAATCATGCCATGTTTGCCATTCCAAAAGGCTTACTGAGAGTATCTAGGGAGCAGTAACACTCAGTACTCAATGACCTTAACAACCTGGGCCCATCTACCCTTTCAGTGACGTTTTCCATCACTGTACATTAAACAACTTGCCTAACGTGCTCACAGAGCAACCTAGAGGATTTATTTGTCATTGCTGTTTTGTTTTGTTTTGTTGTTGGTTTTGTTTTAAACAATCTTTAATCTAACCAATCTATCAATGCTGTCTTGAGATGCCCTGATCCATCTTGGTGAATTATTTTTAACGTATCAGGGGAAACTGATTAGTGACCTCCTCCGTAAAGTTTTCTCTGAAAGTCCCCAACAAAATGAATAAATGTGTCCTTTATATTTCCATAACATTTTCCCTGTGATATTTCTGTAGAAATTTTCTGTTTCATATTATAATTTGTTTCCTATAGTGTAGATTGCCCTCATTTCATCCTTTTGAGGAAATTCCTCTCATAAACTTATTTGTCTGTCACCTAGAGTAGGGTCTGAAACACAGAGGTGCTAAATAAAAGTTTGCTAAGTTAACAAAATAAATATCTTTGTTTTTACTAATATTGCTAAATATGTATTTATCTGTCATAATGGAATATGAATGTAGTAAGTTTCACTAAATGAGAATCTCAGGGATTAACAATAACAATAATAATTATTTTATTAAAAGAGTATATATTCAAGTTAGCAAGACAAATTACAACAAATCCATATGAAAGGCATGTATGAAATTCAATATATATAAAAAGTATGAGCATATTTCAAAGAGTTCTACAACTCACCTTTGATTCTCTGGGGAAGGTGGAACTAATTGCCCAGAAATTTCTGTCTCACAGTTTAGTGGGAGAGCACCTTTCGGATAGCAACAAAAATTCTCCATATCATAAAATTGGGTGTTCTCATTCATATGGGGGAAGTAAAAAAGTTGATCTCATAAAGGTAGAGATTAGAATGATGATTACCAGAGGCTGGGAAGGTAGGGGAGAGGGGGGGATGAGAAACACATGGTTAATGGGTACGAAAATGCAGTTAGATAGAAGGAATAAGTTCTACTGCACAATAGTACAATACAGTAACAATAGTTAGTAATAATTTATTATTTGACGCTAAATCGCTAAAAGAGATTTGAAACATTCTCAGAACAAAGAAATAATACATGTTTGAGGTGATGGATACCCTAATTATCTTAATTTGATCATTACATATTGTATGTATTTATCAAAATATTATACATACTCCATAATTATGTACACTTATTATGGACCAATAAAAACAATTTGAGAGACCTAAAATAAATTCTCCAAGTCATGAAAAGCCAATGTCATTGGAATTTTCCCCTGAGAGAAATCTAACCACTGGAGTAATGGAAAAAGTCACTTGGGCATATCCACTATAGCATAGCATGCTACAGACCTGAATTGTTTTCACCTGTACACACTAGTTCTAGGTTTTCTTTTACTTTACACCATCTGTTG
>NW_012152729.1:7043741-7044985 GCF_000956105.1 Propithecus coquereli | reverse complement strand
TTTTGTTTATCTTTTCAAAAAACCAGCTTTTGGTTTTGTTGATCTTGCGTATAGTTCTCTTGTTCTCAATTTCGTTTAATTGTGCTTTGATCTTAGTTATTTCTTTTCTTCTATTTGGATTGGGATTGGTTAGCTCTTCCTTTTCCAGGTCCTTGATTCTAGTAGCCCCATCAAAACATTGAAAAGGAACAGGAAAAATTAATTTTAATAATATATTCAATCTAACTTAATATATGCAACATATTAGCATTTCAACAGATCAATATAAAATGATTAATCAGACACTTTAATTTTTTGTACAATGTCATTGAAATCTGGTGTGTATTTTATACTCACAGCACATCTTAATTTGGACTAGCCACATTTCAAATGTTTTATAACCATATATGGCTAGTGGCTGCCATTGGATTGTGTGGATCTAGAATATAGTTTGTGTGGGGGTTTGGGGAAAATTAAGACTAAATGGTAGGGTTATTGGTTATAATTTGGAAAGTATGGCAGGGTGAGATATATAAAACAAGTAAGCAAATTGATATTTTCAACACAGGAAAGGAGATGATTGGCACTGTGTTTAAGGAAAAGTAACATACGTGTAGTGAAGTTAGGAGTTGAGTTAGGAGATAGCAAGAAAAATCTGGAGATTGGTTGTCATTAAGCATGTGAGAAATCATAAATATTTGAATTCCAGCAGTGGAATAGACAGGGAAAGATGGAGCAGATAAATCAGATTCAGTAAATATTCTCAAATAGGCATTTATTCAATACAACTTCGCACCATCCTCAGGATTATATCTATTTTACACCAATAAATATTTCTAGGTTTCATTTAGAGTGATTTGCTGCAATAATAACAGTTAAGAATCATGAATCTTTTTACTCATAAAGGAAGTCTTTTTGCACCGTTACATTATACTCAGCTGACAGCAAACCTGTCGAAAAGCAAATTGATGGATGAAATATGAACATAACATTTAAAACACTGAACCTCATTATATAAAATTTAGATGGAGGCTCTAAGTAGAAATGTCTTTTGAGGCTACTACTTTATGTTCAGTAAAAAATAGGAGAGACTTTGTTTCAAGGGTGTGCCACCCAAATACCGCCCATAATTTCTGCCTGGGAAGCCAACACTCCAAAAAGCCTACCTTGTACCTTGTTTCCTCCATAAATATATAACATTTTTTGAGGGCTAATAATGTACCAGACATTGTGTTAGCACCCATGAATTTGACATATTATCTTAC
>NW_012152729.1:7027385-7042306 GCF_000956105.1 Propithecus coquereli | reverse complement strand
TGACAATATGGTGTATGTTTTTTTCTCCTCCCTGAAGGATTCCCAATAATGGTATATCCACTCATAAAACAAATTTTAGGTTTTCAGACATCATAGCGGTTAATACTGGACTCTCAAGTGTTGCTAAAAATAGTTCTGAAAACATCCCTTTCAGGAAAGAAACAGCTACTCAATAACTTAATAACTTCTATCCATTGATACAAATAAAATATACCTTCTGTGAAAGATAAAAGAGTCTTAAACTTTATAGCACCACTGAAGTGTTTAAAGTTGAATTTTTCATGCCCTTCCTCCACTCCCAACTCAAAGTTTTCGTCTGTCACAGACCTTTCGGGGTAATTTCTGTGACTAGTTCAGTAAATATTCAGACTCATTTTTCCTTCTAATTATTTCTCGTTTTTGATTAACAGCTTTATTGAGGTATAATTGATATATAAAGAAAGACATATAGTTAATGTGTACAATTTGATGAGTTTGGACACATGCAAACATCCTTGATACTATCATCACAATTAAGGTAATAGCCATGCTTCCCAAAGTTGCCTTGTGTCGTGTATATGTGTGTAATTAGAACATTTAACATGAGACCTAGTCTTCTAATCATTTGTTATTGGCCATTTGTTTTCAGTTTATGAGAATATTGAGTTGTAATTGAGCTGACCCATTCTTAAGAGGTTGGAACCATCTTCTCCCTTGCTAAAGGTACTGGGCTTCAATTAAAACAAGGAAAATACAGTGCAATGTGTAATCAGCCAGGGAACTGGAGTTGTCTAGATGAACAGGCAATTTTTAGCTTGGTGGTTGCAATGGTCTGAATCCATATGTTGAAATTTTAACCCCAAGGTAATAGCATTAGAAGGTGGGGCCTTCGGGAAGTGATTAGGTCATGAGCAGAGTGCTCATGAGTGGAATTAGTGTCCTAATAAAGGATACACCGGAGAATTCCCTTCCCCCTTCCACCAAGTGAGGACACAGTGAAAAGAGAGCTATCTGTGAACCAGGAGATGGGTCCTCATCAGACATAGAATTTGCTGGTGCCTTGATCTTTGACTTCTCTGCCTCCGTAACTATGAGAAATGAATTTCTGTTGTTCATAATCCACCCAGTTTGTGGTATTTTGTTATAGCAGCCCAAAGAGACTAAAGGATAGATATACAAGTTGAGTATGAATGTTAGACGTTGATATTTACCCCAAATCTAAATATACCAATGAACTTATGTGAATGATAGTGTATCATTTGTATATCAAGCAGGATATAATCACTTATCAACTCATATTTTTAAGTCTTTGAGTATTAGTTACTTTATTATCCAGAGACTTCCCCATTATCTCTACCCACACCCTTGGGGCCTTTGTATTCCTGCCCCATCATTTACTGGTTTACTAAATCTCTCTTAGCTCCAGTTACTTTATGTGTACAAAATGCTAATTATAGTACCTACCTCACAGGCATATTATGAGGTTCAAAAGGAATCCAAGTACAACCTCTTAGGACTCTGATTTGGCATATTATCATAAACATTATCTGCTATTATTTTTAGAGCTTTCTGAATTCATTAGGAATATGTTTGATATGCATAAGTTTAGGAGATATACCATGGCAAAAATTTAAGGGGTTTGGTATAAGAAAGGGCAGTCTTCCTAAATGCAGAAGATTCTGTTTATGCCAATTCTATATCACTTAAACTATGCATTCTATTTTTTTTCTACAAGCCTAAATAAAATTGACATTTAGAAAAGTCACGGTGACTTGACACATTGATTCAGATCAACTCTAAATAAATTTTAGTATTGGCAGAGACATTTAGCCATTAGCAATAGTTTGACCATGTAAAAGGGGCCTGTCTTCAGGAGTGAGGATTTACTTACATGAAGATCGCATAAAGATCAAATAGAAGCTAATATGTGCAGCAAAGCCAGGGAAATTAACAAATGTGGATATCACTCCTCTTATTCTTCCACAGCCAAAGCTAATACATGTGTATTTACATAAATTGATCAGAGCTATTATCATATGCTGGATGGATTATCTTACATGAATGGTGACACTTGTGGAATTCAAAAACATTCGTCATAGTCATTAGCAAAACAGTCACATAATAGTCAATTAGCTTTTGTACTATGAGGCATTACAAACTAGCACATTATTCCTGCCTTACAGCCAGTATTTTTCCTAACCCTATATAAAATGATTTTAATATGCAATGAAAGAAACAACATCCCTTAGAAAAAGATTTTGGGATTGTCTCTGGAAGCATGCCAAGGTCACGATTATGAGAGAGCACGTTCATTATATTCTGAGTCATTACTGGTGAGTTGCCCTAATTTGAGTTCACACAGATTTATATCCATTTTACCTATAAAATGGAAAAAGACAAAACTGTATGCATTGTGAATTATAAGTCTTTCAGTCTCACCTAGTATAAATACACATCCTTACATTTGAAACCTGAATAATTAGTAATACTTCTTAAAAGTATGGTGAGGAGCACAAAAGTTCATTTTTCAAAGTTGTATTTGAGTTGCTTTTCTCCAACGCAAAGGAAATATGTTAATCCAACTTCTGAAGAGACTACTTATATTTTCTTTTTGTATTAAAGTTCTTTGTGAATGCCTTTATCACTTGTGTAATGAAAATAATGAGGTATATTCCTCCCCACCCCCACAATCTATCTATCTCTCATAGACAATGACTATTCTTTCTTGGGGCAATTTCTATTTGGCAATAAATTTAGAGACATTTCCAAAGTCAAGAAAGAATGAGGAGGGCTGGGAATTTCAAAGTTATAAAATGCAAGTTGTCTTGTTAAAGCATAAAATGATTGCAGGAAATGCCACTCCAGGGGAACAGTGCCTTGCTGCTGATTTTTGCTAATGGAAACATCTGATCGACTCCAAGGAGAATGTTGCTTCGATGATTACCAGAGCAGTGCCATTATTCAAAAATCTCAGTCTGATTTTAACACTAAGGATGCAGTTTTAATGCCCGATGATGCTGAGTTCTCTTCAACAATGAACAACTCTTTAAAAAAAGATTCAGGAACATCAGTTAGAGAAGCCTCAGCCTTAAAGTTTAGATGGCACAATATGAATCTTAATTTTCTGTGCGTTTGACAGTGATAAAATTTTTCTGAACTTTTCCAGATTATGGAGTTCTCTCCTATTGACCCAACTAGATTTCCTAGTAACCATCTATTCAATATTTATTTATTGTTGATTTATTGATTCATTTATTCAGCAAATATCTGATAGTGACTTTCATTATATTAATGAATGCGTGGCAGCTGTACAGAAGTTATTTTTACTGACTTTGAGCTTTAGTTTAACTGATGAATCATAAAATTTGCTTCAACATGTTGCCATGTAACTCTTTATTTAAAGCCTAGATTAAAGTATATAGTCTAGAGTTCAAGTAGAAAGACATCTTGCCCTTTGCCAAGATTATAAATTTATAGGTCATTAGAATAGTGAGCCTCCTTCTAATAGTTTGTATTTTTTTCCTTTATAACAATATATTTTTATGTTACCAATTCTATGGTATTTGTTAGCACTTTAATAAAAATTATGTCACACTCTCCATTGAAAGCATCCTATATTATCTCTTCGGCATACTGACGTGCATTAATTTCCCAACATTTCCCCTGATTTACCAAGTGTGAAGTGCTGTACAAAGTGTTCGGGAGCATCATGATATATCTGGCATGATCTCTCATTTTCTTTTACTCTCTAGCAAGTACTGAGTGTTGAGTGTGCTTTATTCTGGCCCTGGCTAGACAAAGGCTAAATGAGGCAAGGTCTGTATATTTAGAATCTCACCGTTTGAAAGGAGGAGCTAAGATATTAAGATCAATTACTATTAATACAAGGAGGAATGTTGTACTTTTATGGGGGCAGGTTCAAAGAATAAAGACAATTCTTTCAAAATAAAAATAAATTGCTCATAAAATTACTTATGAATTTATTTGACATGCCTCACACATTTTAGTCAAATGTAACCACCCTGAATAATTGAACATTTATGTAACAAAAACCACAGTATTGTGTGTTCCTAAATATAGAGCTATGCCGGAAGAGTATAATAATAATGTATTCTAAACTAAATAACAGTTATTTAGTGTCAATTTATAAAATCAAAGAGATAAGTATATTTACTGTCAGTTTAGAAGAAAAATATATAGCTTTGTTGCTCACTTACGACAGGATGACAACCTCGAAATTGTTCTAGGTGTCTTTTTATTTTATTAGGGCTACAACAAACTATGCAGTGATTTACAGGAATGGAAGATTTTAACACAGGAGATGGTTTTTGTTGTGGTTTGCTTATTTTGATATGCTGGACACTAAAGAAAGTTGCAAATTTAGCCCCCATACATCCCAAATGTATCTGCAGATTCCAGGCTTTTGTTTATTTATTTTTAAGTGTCACTTTGAATAATCATTACTAACATTTGCTAAACACTTATCCTGCACAGAGGTCTTTTCTAAATGTTTCCTAGGTTCCATTTCATTTAATCCTGACAATCGTCACAGAAGGCTTTTTTTCTCTGAGATGAAAAATCTGAGTTATAGGAAAGTTAAGCAGCCTTCATGAACCAGAGTTTAGCTGAATTTCAGTCTGAGACATTTCTTCCCCACAGATGTATCGCAAGAAGATAGGTTGTGGAGGAGTTGCAAGTCCAAGTTCTTAACCAATTGAAACTGTTGCACTTGTGAAAACTGAACCAACTACTTTGTAGCCAAATCAGCATATTTCATTGTCACTTCCTTTTTGCTTTCTCTGCAGAATTCCATATACGGTTCTGCTTAATGTTAAGCTACACATGGAAACCTGGTTTAATTGCAACAGAAGTGGTTCCCCGCCCCCACCTCATTATTGCCACTGCAGGAAGACATGGCTTTCTGTCAACTGCAGTTCACAGCCCTATATTAGTGTATTATGCTTTGATGCTACAAAGTTCCTAAGAAATTGACAGTGTAAATCTTGATCTCTGACTTGTACTGGAATTGTGTAGGAGGTGGACTCTATTAAAACTGAGCTAGATAACAGCGTAAGGTTCAAAGCAAAATATGCCCACACGACCAATTTCTCCTTAATGGAATTGTATAACCTAATAGTTTATTTTATTTCACTATTCTAATTAAATATATGTATTCCTTTTAGATAACTTTTATAATATGGTTAGTGTGTCATCATATTAATGTTTCTTAGAAATGTGCATGGCAGAAAAATGGCTACATTTGTGGAAATCGTTTTATTTTTCTTCATTAGAATTTGCTGCCAAATTATTTTACATCAGCCTTCAGTACTTTTCTGAACTTGGGAAAAGGTATTAAACTATTATTTACAAACCTGATTGAGGTTCTGGGTACTAAAAACACTTTTTAAAATATATAATCTATTTAAGAAAACACAAAACAAGTATTCCTCTGAAACTCTTCTTTTAAATGGTTGAAAATATTTAAAACTCTACTATAATAACTTTAAGAATGTTGCTTGTGTGTGAATATCCTTGGCACTATAAAGTGAAACTACATGGGTCCAAATAACTTAATGAATCTTTAAACTTCATATATTCATTTTCTACTTTAAAAAGATGTCAATATCTAAACTATTATCCAAAGCCAAAAGGAGAGCATTTCAATGAGCTGAGAGCAGTTACCTGCCTATCTAACTTCACACATATACAATTTCATGTGTAGAAAACCCATTTCTGAAAATATATAGCTAGTTTTATCATCTTTATTATTCTGCTGCTATACATAGCTAGTTGAGACATTAAATGTTTTAACTTTGAAAATCATATTCCTCAGTTGTCACCAGGGAAAAACGTACATTGTTTTAAAAATCAAAATCATCCATAGAGTAAATAGAAAGCTAAATAAATTGCCAGATACTGAAATAAGTTCCTCCACTCAAAAGTGACACACTCTGTCTCTAACTCCCTGAATTTGGGGGAGGAAGTGAGGGGTCGTGAATTTAGAGTAGATACTAAGACCAATAAAATTCATGGGAATGTATATTACAGCACTGATTCCAATATGCTGGATGATGCTGCCTTCTCTTGGAAACTTCCCAGGTAGAACAATGTATTCTACATACCCCCTTTTACATCATTGCAGTCTGAGATATTTGCCTAAGAACAATCCTCTTTTAATTTATCCAATCTTGTCATTCTGTCTTACAGATTCGGTTTTGGCTTTTTGTTAGCTCTGGCTAGCACTGGTTTGCTTCACAGATGAGAACATACTGATCACTCATACCAGTGATAGATATATAAAGCCAGAATATGAAGAGTATTTATATTGACTATTGACAATAGTCATTTGTCTCTGGCAGCCCATCGAGCTGTGGGCTTTTAATTTCTCTCTTTTAACGAGTGTTAGTGTATGTACACATAGTCACAATAGTTGAACTAACACAATCTAGGATAATTATCTCTTTCCAGTTTTCAACATATTTTTAGAGGGGTATATTGATGTAAAAGGATGAGTTAACCATACTCATTAGTTCCCAGCACACTATTGTCACTGGGTTGTGCAATTCTACATCTCCTGCTTGATTGATTTCCTTTTCTATTGCATTTTCAAACACATCATCATCATTCTCTCATTGACAATGATTCTAAAATAGATTTTGATAGCTTGTGTCCCCTTTGTCATTCAGTTCAAAGAATTTTTTGATTTCCATCTTAATTTCATTCTTGACCCAATAATTTTTCAGCACCAGCTTGATCTCTGAGATGGTGGATGATGCTTGTGAGGAAGAATCAGCCATGTCCTGTTTGACTGAGTCGGTAGATGCTGTAATGAGCTATAGAGTTGTTCTCCCTGTCAGTGCTCCATGCTTGCAGAAAGCCAAGTGTCCGAGATGTTCTTTTGTGCCTGCGATGAGCTCCAGTCCCTCAGGTGGAGCACTTGAATGCCCCAGGCTTTGAGTGTGGCCCTGTAGCTCTCAGGGAGTTGCTTGATCTCTACCATAGCTGAGGTGGGTGGAGGAGCAAGGCTGGGCATGGTTAGATTGTGTGAGCCTGGGAGGCTTTGCAAATCCTCAGCAGGGCTCAGAGGTTGTTTTTCTGGCTGCTAAGGGGAGCCATTGGAAAACGGGTCAAGGCAGGCTCTCTAGACTAGGAAGTCTGTTCATGGGGAAAGGGCTGCAATTCCATGACTGGCTGTGGGGAGTGAACTCCGCCCCTCTTGCATTACCCCTGCCCTCTGGTGTCTGGTTGCAAATGGGAGTGCCTTAATGTGCTGCACTTGGTTGCTGTGGTGCCATGGGCTGGGATCTTCTCTGCCAGAGGAGGACCCCCCTCCCCCACCTGTCTGACAGCATGGTTTTTCTGTAGGAGGGATGGGTTCTTCCCCAGATCGCCATGTCTTGGACCCTCACAGTATTCTCTTGTCAGTTCCACCCACGTGGACTCCCTTGCCTCCAGAATCCAACTCCCAAACCTCCCTGCTGTGTCCTCCAGCAACCCACTGGAGTCCAGGAAGCACAGGATCTGGCCTGGGTGTCTGACCTGCTGGCATGCATCTCTGAGAAATGCCGGTGGGCAGGGAGCTCCAAGATCAGGCACCCTGGGTCCAATACAGATCCTCAAGAGGAAAGGCATGGGCCCCACTCTCTATGGAAACCTCAGACTGGAGGACATGCCAGCAGGGGAGAGGCAGCTGCCTGCCAAATTCTCAGCTCAAACGGCTCTCCTAGTTGCAGTGGGTGGTGGAGGGACATGAAAGGACAAGACTGAAAGGAAGGAAGTGAGCTCTCCAACCTCTCAGGTCACTCTCCCTGTAGGGGTACACTACTCAGAGTGTCCAAGCTCTGGGATCACACAAGTTCTCCCTACAATTCGTGTTTGCCCCAGTGCTTGGGCTCATGGGGGTGGAGAAGCTTCCCAGTAACTTGGTAGCCCACTGATCACTTGAAGGAGTGTGGGAAGAAGAAAAGGATCCCTCCCTCCTTTCCTTTTCACTGGGCTCCGATCCTCTCTGGGCTAAATCCTCACCAATACTTTTATTTCCTTTATCCTCTTCCTTTCCTTCTCTTCTTTGCAATTTGCCTCCATGAGGTCCCCGGCAAGCTCTGGGACTTCTTTCTCTGACCTACACCTGAGCTGTGTCCCTCTCTCCTCTCCTTTATCTGAAACCCTTCTTTCCCTCCGGGAGAGTTCAGCAAGCTCTGTCTCTAGTCAGCCATCTTGCCCCCCTGTCAGAATTTTTAATTTATGTAGGTAGCATTGTACTATATAGATCTTACCTTTTTTTTTTTTTAAATTGTCTTGCTGAGCACTATAGTTTTAAGATCTATTCATTTTATAATTTGAACCACTAGCATATTTCTCCCTGCAAACTTCTTAAGAATAGCTACTCAAGTAATTGTTAATCATGTTGCACATCAAAATACCATATGGAAATTTTTGCTTGTTTGTTTTTGCGTTGTTGTAAGACATATATGCTGGATACCCATCCTGGAAAATTCTTATCTGGAATCTGCAGTACCAGTAAGGTTTAAGCCTTTGTAGTATTGTGATTCACTCAAGATTGAGAGTCAACAGTAGATTCTCTATCTAAACCCCTGATATTATAATCCCCCAACATTTAAATTTAACCTTCTTTCTTGAAGATTATCAGTGGTACAACTAGGATAATAATTTTCTTAATGATAGACTCACTGGAACCCTCTGCAGGATCTGACATTAATAGCTGATTCCTCCCATCTAAACTTTATCTGAGTCTGCCTCTTCACTTCCCATAGTGGCTGAGACATAGACTTGAGTATAAGTTGTGATTTTTTGTTTTGTTTTGTTTTTTAATTTTTATCTGAGGCAGTAGAGTGAGGGAACAGAGAGAGTGATCAGTGGAAGGAAGAAAACCAGTAGGGGTTGCATTATTGAACAATTTATCGTCATGGACAACTACAGCTCAATCCTGTTGTTGGCCCTCTGTGGAACCATGTCAAGTGTTCCACAAACATTGTCCTTTCAAATGATCAGAATGCAGGGCATTTATCCAGTAACCCCTGTAGCTCTTTGGTTGAGGGTTGCCCCAAGGAGTGTTAAGTAAGCTCTCCTCTCCTCACACTGTCAGGCTGTGCCTGTGCTACCAGATGGCCAGTTACTGGACATTGGAGAAAGCCTAAAAGCAGCCACAGGGTGCCTTGAGATGGGATGCTGGAAATTTGCAAAATGCTGTCCACCACCACTGTGCTAGAACTAGGTGGGCCAAGAGAACATACCATGGACTTTAAGAACTGTCTGCTTCAAACAACCTTCTCCTCTTACTATCCTGTTAGTCTTTGTTCTTTCTTTTCTTCCTGCCTAAACATGAAAACATGTTGCACATACTGTAATAAGATTTAACAATGGATAAGATACAATTGTTTGCCATTAATGAACTCATGATTTAGTGGGAAAGGCAGATCATTTCAATCCAAAGTGGTAGTGGAGGAAATATGCAAATGAAACAATAGAGTATGTTGTCACCAACTCACCTTGGGAACGTCAGTGAAGGCTATGTTGGAGGCTCACCTGAGATGCATCTTAAAGTATGTTTAAAAGAAAGCCTATGACAAAAAAATTCAAGCTATTTCATTATCATGAGCTCACTATTTTCCTTCCATATGCTTGAAAAAATAAATTATTCTGTTCTTTGCCTTTCTCTTTACCCATTTTCTCATTGTTATTCCATATAATTTACCTTTTTGATTTGAGTAATTATTTGATTAATGTTTGGCTTCCACAATAGATTAGGGATCAGTAGAACAGAGGTATCTCTTTCTTCTTATCATCCTTGGATTCCAAGCTCTAACACAGTGCCTGACATACAGACAAGTAAACAAATAAAAAGAAGATGAAATGAAAGAGCTCCAAGGTTAAGATTTAGAAGTCTAATGCTTTAGTAATCCCTTTACAATAAACTTATTGGATGACCTTTGAAAGGTCATTTTTCCTTTGTGAGCCTCAGTTTGCACAGTTGGTCATTAGATTCAAAAATCTAAATGAATCTTCTAGATCAGTCTTCTATGAGTCTAAATACTGGGAAAGCAACTTTGGCATTTTAATTTATCAAAAACTGATCATGGTCTTTCTTTGTTGAGACAGTTGCCTTTGGAAAAGAAATGACCATCTTGTGTCAACCCAGCCATAACATCTCATTTAATTCCTGAGACCTCAGCTCACATCGACACAGGTTAAAATGCTTACCTCTCCTACCCTCCACATATACTGCTTTTCTATATAATCTTACTCTACAAAGAGAAATGTTTATTATTTGAACATCAAACAATATAGATCTGAGCACACTTGCATTTGAACAATCTGCTTAACCCTAAGGTCTCAAACATCCACCAAGTAGGCATGTAATCATGGTATATTCAAAAGCAGTATATGCTTTGTTCTTTATTTTTAACAAAATACTTTTTTAAAAAAATCATGTAGGTTTACTATGTTAATATAAATCAGATGATGCCAGAGTTGAGGTGTAGTGTCTGGTCAAGCCTCCATTTTCTGGAAAATCCCTGGAATCCCAGAAGTGTCGTTGAATCACACATTCTCTGGGAGAGTTGGGACAAAATCAGACACCTTCTGGTAAATTCACTACAAAATATGGCAGCTGTGGACCATCACGGCATGTCTCTAAAAGCACAATGAATCCTCAGTAGTAGAAAGAAAGTCATCAGATGATGGTCCAAAAAGTTTTTCATGGACCCAGGTGTCTGGAGACCCTGCTGTATATACATTTACATGGTCAGAAGAGAGGCCACATATCCAAGCTGGACGTATCTCCTCATATGCAAAAGAAAGCACACACCCTTACTGGATGTGAAACTACGACTGTGGAAGAGAGAATACATTCCGACAAAAACTATGTCATGAGCTAAACATTTTCTTCAAACTTTCTGAGTTGTCAGCAGAACACAATACCCCATGCTGAAAATTATGTCAGCCTTTCCCCCCAGAAATCACTCCATAAAAATTTAACTCTGCATCATTTCAAATTCATCTGAGAAAAAGAGAGATAAAGTACGCTTAAATCAAAAAGATTTATGTATTCCAATAAAGCTGCAAGATTTTGTTTTGATAGCAATAATGCAAAAGCCAACAAATTAAATGCTCTTGAGGAATGATTATGGCTACAGGAGTTATTTTGTTTTTATCAGGATTGAATAGCTGTGTAACTTGTCTCTCACAGTGGTGCAGGTTGCAGTTGTATTGATAAGTGGCTTATGAGAAATGGTGTTGAATGGGGAGGAAAGTATAATTTACTTTTAATTTGATTTCATTTGGTAAACCTGACTTTACAGCTTGAGTTGTAGTTATTTATTATTTACCAGCCATGATACAAAGTAACCCGCCACCAGGGACATCAATTATGCCCCCCACGAAGATTGCTGTCATTGGAAGGAATGGCACATATTCTGCCATGGTGTCAGTGATGAGTAAATTTAAAATTGCCTCTGACCTCGGAGGGAATTTCTGCTGCTTCTCAGTCCCTGTTGCCAGAGGGTCCTTCACCGCACTTGGCATTCACTAAAGAGCTACAGAGGCAGAATAGACTGATCAAGCAATCCGGAGGCCAGTCAAGATAAATTAGATGTTTAATTTATACACCAGGCATTGCAGACAGACTAATTACACAAAGACAGTTTGATAAAGTAACATAAGACTCTGCACATATTAGCCAGAACGTGCTTCTGTGAAATTATTGCTGATATATGGGCTCTGGGCTTTGAGAATCCGCATGCACATTTGTGCAATGAGAACTATGGAACACATTCTATAGAGGTACTAAAACGTGTGCTATCTGCCAATTTTTGTAAACGCTGCCATTTAGAGACTATTCCCCTTTGCTTTGTGCCTTTTTAGCCCTTACTGAGACAGATACGAAACTGTTAAATGGGAAATCCAAAGATAATTATGGACAAAAAATGCTGAAAATGAAGCACAAGCAATATTCATAGAATAAATCACTAAAATATTGGAAAGAATGGGCCTTTTAAAAAATAATACTGGACCTAAAAGGCTCTTTTCGTATCTCCTAAGAAGTCAACGTCTATGTGACTGCTTAGAGAAGCAAAATACATGGTAAGAACTGAAACACGCCAGTAGAGAAAGAGAAGCCTTATGGAAGCTGCTGCTGTTACACTGAATAGTCACAGGATGCAGAAGGGCAGAACTTGTATTCCAGAACTTTGTGGTTGTTTACAGTGGCTAATAGCAGCAGTCAATCGCTCATTGCTTTAAACATTACAGTTGAAATGTGAGCTTTGCTCAATTGTATAAGGGGAGGCTAAGAATCGACTGCATTTAATATAAATCTTATCAAAAGAAAAAGTCATTGTACAGTCACGGGTGTGAGATGTGAGATAATTTGGAGAAGAGGTTTAGGTAATTAAAGGAGAAGGTTGAGGATCGAAGTAGACCCAGCACAGAAACAGCTCTCATAATTACAGGTGGGTAATGATTTTGAAAGTTCTCTGATATGGGGAGTTACTTTCTGAATCACACACAGAGGGGTGTGTGTGTGTGTGTGTGTGTGTGTGTGTGTGTGTCTGTAAAAGATCTTCATTTATTTCCAGAGAAGGATATTTAAAACAAACACACGCGCGCGCGCACACACAAAATGTGTGCAAAATGTCATTGTAGTCAACATATTAGGACACAGAATTTCTACATGAGATAAACACTGCCTATAGCAAAGTCAGACCTGAATAAATTTCCTCTGATTGTTCTACGTGTTTCAGGGCCAGCACAATGGCTATTCCCAGGTGAATGACGGTGCTGAGGTCATGGATATCTGGGTCATTGTATACATTCTTTCCTTTTTCTAGTTTTTAAAAGACACTTTCATCCCTACTTGAACTTTGGCTCAGAAACCTCATAGGGTCAAAAACTTGTTCAAGTTTCTTGACTTTGAATCGAGGGCTGCCCTGGGGCTTCATAGAAGTCTTGACATTAAAAGGCCTCACAGCAGCCTCTCTGGAATTTCAGAAGCAAATTCCAATTAATGATTTATAATTTCTCATGGGGGATGCATAAAATTACTGGACATTTAAAATTAACTCTGTGAACTTTCTGTTCAACCAATGATTTAGCTTTTCTAGGATGCTAGAGTATCTGATGCCTCATCCTTGCTATGTAGACTGATCAATAAAATAATTATGGCCACAGACAAGTGCTTTTATGTCCCTAGACTCTATGATACTTGGTTTGTCAAAAGAGGTTCCTTGGTAATGTGCCTTAGTTATGTGTTCACCTCTCTCCTTCCTCCTCTGACTCAGCCTATATCAGTATGAACTTACTTTAACAACAACAGCACACTCCTATGTTTTATTTTTTAAAATTTTTATTTCAGGATATTATGAGGGTACAAACATTTTGGTTACATTGTATGTCTTTGCCTCACCCAAGCGAGGATTAGAGGCATGTGAGGCATGCCCTTCCCCTCTACAATGCTCACCGCGTCCATTAGTTGTGAGTTTACCCCCACCCAACCCCCTAATCCCTGGAGAAGATTACTACCATGTGAGCAACAAAGTGTTGATCAGTCAGTGCCGATTTGATGGCAAGTACATGTGGAGCCTTTTCTTCCCATCTTGTGGTGCCTCAATTTGGATGATGGGCTCAAGCTCTATCCAGGAAAATATAAGAGGTGCTAGGTCACTGTCATTTCTTATAATTCAGTAATATTCCATTGTATACATATACCAAATTTTAATAATCCACTCATGAATTGACGGGCACTTGGGTTGTTTCCACATCCTTGCAATAGTGAACTGTGCTGCCATAAACATGCGGGTGCAGATGTCTTTATTACAGAATGTCTTCTGCTCTTTTGGGTAGATGCCTAGTAGTGCTATTGCCGGATCGAATGGTATTTCTATTTTAGAAATACCATTTAGATATATCTTTGAGGTATCTCCAAATTCTTTTCCACAGAGGTTGCACTAATTTGCAGTCCCACCAGCAGTGTAAGAGTGTTCCCGTCTCTCCACATCCTCGCCAGCATTTGTTGCTTTGGGATTTTTTGATAGAGGCCAGTCTCTTCGGGGTTAGGTTATAGCTCATTGTGGTTTTGATTTGCATTTCTCTAATGATAGACACTCCAATGTTTTAATTCCTTTCTGAGTCACTGATTACAAGACAATGTAGCATCTTCAATAAAGATAAATGTGTATTCTGGAGGCAGATTTCCTTGGTTCTGTATTTTATTGATATATAATCTTGTATATGTTATTTAAAAAGTTTCATATTATAATTATTATTTTTTATTAAGTAAATGACAATAATAATGCTTATGTCATGGGACTGCAAAAGGAATTAAATAACATAATGTGTACAAAAAACTTAGTAGCATGCTTGGCACACAATTAGTATTTAACAAAATTTTCAGCTGCTATAGAATTCTCACCAGATGAGAACATTTTTTTTTTCTAGAGAACATATGGATAATATTTAAAACAAAATAGAGAGTGAATTCCTTACAATCTCAAATGTACTGTGTTCTTGGTTACACAAAAATGTTCCACTTCTGTTTATCAGATATACAGATGAAGATGGCATTTATAGAATTTTTTTCCTTTCAATTGATACATTTGTTAGCCCAGTGATATCATCTTCTGACTTTGTGTCCAAGACATTCTCTCTGAGAATGTAAAACTCAGGTAAGTCCTCTAATCTTCTTGGTCCGTTTTCATTTGTGTAAAGAAGGTGGAAGGAATATTTGTCCAGCAATGCTACTATTCTGTAACTTTCAGTTACCACACTTATGAAGACCTCAGTTTTATCTAAAAAATTAACATTAATATAATGTTTCATCAATTACTAAAGTATCTTCATTCTTTGATGTATTTCCAAGTTGAATTTCTAGCCTAATGACATAGAAATAACTAATTTTTCTAGCATAAGAAAGCAATCAGCAAATT
>NW_012152729.1:7018958-7027240 GCF_000956105.1 Propithecus coquereli | reverse complement strand
TGATTGAGATTATCTCCTTTAACATTTACAATAATCCAATAAGAAAAGTGGATTATCTGCCATTTAAAATAAAGAAATTAATTGTGAGAGAGGCCAACTTTCACATCATTCTATAATTGGACAGAATGTGGAAGGAGTCTGTTAAAATTTTATGTCATTTCTAACAATCTACACTCATTCTAGGGTTTTTTGTTTGTTTTCCCACATAGGTCAATACACATATTTATCAAAACTTAAACCTGATGATAAATAAAGTCCCCTTCCATTGCCTGTGTCAGCCTTAGGATATACTGTATTTCTGAATGATTAGTTAACACAGTGAAAATCAATGCATTATGCAGAGTTGGAGGTCTTGGGAAAATCAGCTGCCTTTTTTTTTTTTTTAACTAATATGTAATGATTTCAGGTTTTCTGACTAATGATGCAGAGAATGCAGTGTTTCTCCCTAAATGGTGCAATTTCAACTCTCAGCTTGGAACTTTTATCAGAAATGCAGATATAGAAAAACAGAGTAGTCTGCATCTGCTCACTAAAATGAGTTGTGTGAATGTTTGTGCTTTTCTTGTTTAGGTAAACCTGAGGATTTGAAAGATATAATGATCAAGGTCATGTGATTAATAAATGACAGTATTGAGACATATATTCGTGTTTTCCTGGCTTCTAAACCATAGCCCCTCCACCTATCTAATCTGAGTCTTCTGATTAATAATCATCTCATTACAGAGATAGGGGAACTCCTTTGTCTTTGTAACCTCAGTGCCAAGTGTATTGTGGGTGCTCAGTAAATGGGTGGTAAATTTGCCTACGTGGAGGAAATTTTCATTCTAGCACCAAATACCTGCCTTTGCATCACAAGTGCTCCACATTTCATGGGGAGGTTTTAAACTAGATGATCCAGTGACAGTTGCCTTGTCATATTACTGGAATAACTTTAAAAGCCTGTTTATAACACCCTCATCTCAGGAGTGATTGTTCCAAGGTTAAAACTTTCTTGGTGAACTCCCGACATCTGATATGTTCTATTCCATTTTCATAGGTGTACACACACCCACATGCACACAAACATGGCTAAAGGGTATTATTATTATTTTTTATTATGTTCATTTGTTATTATTATGAGCTGAAATCTCTCCCTTAAAATTTTCATTCTTTTTCCTGTACATTTCTTGGGACAAACATGTAGTTTAACTGTATGTGTGTGTGTGTATATATATATACACACACGCATATATATATACACACACACATATATATATTCTCAACATCTATGTTACAGTGTTTTCCAGTTATAGTCATTTAAATAGAAGGCCACTGAGGTGATTTTTCTGCTAAAAATACCTTCATTTCACCCCCATGACTGCAACTAATACCATTACCAAGGACACCTTCTGTTACAATATCTCCTAGGGAATTTCAATGTCACTGAAAAAAAATGTATATGGAGAAAATAGAATTACCTTAAAAACAAGTTGAATATTGAGATAATGCATTTCTTGGTATGTGTAATAATTGCTAATAACAATTGGTGAATATTTAAAGTTCAAATTGCCTAGGATTTTTTCCCAGCTAAAAAAATATTGCAATAAACTCTCTGCACTTAGCCAATGTATTGCAGTTAAATATTATTCACTATAAAATTGTCTATTAAAATTCAAAAGATTTTATTCTTAAATATATATGCTGTTAAACTCAAGTATATATACATTTATATATGTTTATGTATATGTAATATATTTATATTAAAATCTATTACATTCTCTATGCCTCCCAAAAAGATCTCTTACCAGAGAGTAAATTGGAAGAGGGCAGCGATATTTTTATCTTTTGTTCACTGTTATATTTGCAATGCCTCAAATACTACCTGGCATAGAGTAAGTGATCAAAAATGTTGGTTAAATTAATTGCCAAAGGAACTAATCTTAGAGCTTTCTAATGGTAATGGTTTTATGTTAAGCATTAGCTTGACACTGGCGATTCAGAGATGAATTCAATCTGCTCTTTCAGGACCTAACAATGTGTTAATCTTTAAAAAAAAAATCATAGGGTTGGCATCATTTTCAATTAATTCCACGTCCCAAGGCTCAGTGAGACTGAGAGACTTCTCAAGTTCACATAACTAATCCGTGGCAGAACCAAGATTGGAACCCAGGATTTCTACCAAAAAATGTCTTCCAGAAATTGTTCTACATGCCAACAATTAAACTGCCAATATTTAGAGCCAGAAACCTAAATGAGTAAATTTGAAGCAGTCCCTTGGTGGTCTCAGCCTCTGGCATGATTCTCAGTAAAAGACCTAGCAGATATTTGTGGGGGTCCCAAGGAACTCAAACTTATCCTGTGATTTATGAGCATTAAAAGAGATCTTGGAAAAGAATTTTTCCCAGAGTCTTCAGAATTTCTGAAGTTATGGTGGTGGACACAAGGGAAATACTGACCCAGGGTTTTCTACTCTGGAAGGCTCTGGTCTTGAAGCTTAAAAGAAGGTCATGTGGTTTTACTGATCTCTAGAGATAAAAAATATGATGACTATTATGAGCATAGCATTGAGTTGTCACTTCTGAAATCTGACAGTTGCAACAGTATGGCTTTGTGTTTCAAAGGAAAACATACTGATACATTACCAAAGATGGGAACAACGAGCACTGTGCCATACTTCTGCAAGTAAATATGTTAACATATGGTAAGTGCCTTATAGATGGAATTGTATTTAAATCATCTATTTCTGCTTCTAGGAACATATTTTAAAGAAACAATCTCAAATAAGAACAGAATTTTTTGAGGAAATGATTTAATTATATGTATTATTTTTAAATAATGAAAAGAAGAAAATACGACGTACACTGGCCTTATGGTTTTATGAGATGTGTGTGTGTGTGTGTGTGTTCATTTCGCGACTACCTAACAGATACCTAAAATAGTTAATACCTATAAATGCAAAGCATTTCTTGCACAGTGATAATTTACCATGTAAAATTATTTCACCTAATAATACATAACTTTCTCAAGGCATTGTTTTTCAGACAGCAGATTCCTAGGATCCAGAGGACATATTTTTAGCAATCTGGGAAAATTATGTTTTCCTTTTGGAAAAGAGATGTTTTATTACTCAAATTTGAGAAACATTATTTATTGTAAAGTGTAAAGCCAACTACATAACATATGTGTGTGCTCACACACACACACAATCCTAAAAGGAAATAAAAATGTTAAATGCTATTTTCTTTTCTGCATTTTCTTTATTTTAATGATTGTATCTTTTCCTTACACCAATAGCAAGCAAAAAAACCAGTGAAGATATATTAAAACCATATTACATTTACCATTTATTTCCTGAATAATGCAGTCCAAGTACATCTTATTTAGTTTTACTATCTTTAACTTAGGGTCACTTTTAACTAAAAATTTTATATATGAGCTCTGTAGCTATGAGATTATTTTCCAATTTACTAGTTGGACCAGATATATTGAGAACATTTTAACATTTTTGAGATCTTTGAACATAAGCTCTGTAAAATTGTAATACTATTACCTCTCTAATTAACTCCGTGTTTTTTCACACAGAATAAGATATTTTCTACAATCTAAATGAAGGCATATTATAAAATATAAATTATTACATATATTACAATTAGGATTCATAATAATTATAATTATAACTTGAGTAATGAATGAGTCTGATTCTCCACAGGGGAAAAGGATAAAAACAAAGATATTTTTATGAACCATTTAATTTTTTAGGGCATTTTACTTGTGAAGTTGGTATTATTATCTCTAATTTTCAGTAAGAAAGCGAGCACAGAGAAGTTAGCAAATTTGATCAAAGATACACAGATTCTGTATGAGGAACACTGCTGGAATTTGAATTTGGAACTTCTGTCCTTAAATTCTTTCAATCATTACTATGAATTCCTGCCTCTTAAGTCCCTTTAAAAATGAAGCCAAGAGTCTGACTTTGTTTCAGATAGCCTGTTATCCCCAATGTGGGCTCTGCATATCACAGCTCGTTCTCCCTTGATTTTATTTTTAATTTTTTATTTTATTTCAGAATATTATGGGAGTATAAACGCTTTGGTTACATAAATTGCCTTTGCACCACCCAACAAGTGTGCTCATACCCCGGGCAGTGTACACCACATCCATGTGGATTTACCCATCCTCTACCCCACCAACACCAACATTCATAGAATGTTACTTTCCATATGTACTAATTGATCAACACTAATTGACCAACATTAGTGTTGATCAATTAGTACCAACTTAACAGTGAGTACATGTGGTGTTTGTTTTTTTCATTCTCGTGATATTTCACTTAGAAGAATGGGCTCCAGCTCCATCTAGGATAATACAATAGGTAGTTCACCATGTTTTATGGTTGAGTAGTACTCCATGGTATACATATACCACATTTTGTTAATCCACTCACGTATCGATGGGCACTTGGGTTGTTTCTGCATCTTTGCAATTGTGAATTGTGCTGTTATAAACATTTGAGTGCAGATGTCGTTTTTATAGAATGTCTTTTTTTTTCCTTTGGGTAAATACCCAGTAATGGGATTGCTAGATCAATCCAGCTGGTGGTTCTACTTTTAGTTCTTTGAGGTATCTCCATTCTACTTTCCATAGAGGTTGTACTAGTTCGCAGTCCCACCAGCAGTGTATGAGTGTTCCTATCTCTCTGCATCCATGCCAACATTTGTTGTTTTGGGACTTTTTGATAAAAGTCATTCTCACTGGAGTTCAGTGGTATCTCATCGTGGTTTTGATTTGCATTTCTCTGACAATTAGAGATGTTGACAATTTTTTCATATGTTTGTTGGCCATTAGTCTGTCTTGTTTTGAAAAGTTCCTGTTCATGTCCTTTGCCCACTTTTTAATGAGGTTGTTTGATTTTTTTCCTCTCTGATTTTCCTGAGTTCTATATAAATTCTAGTTATCAGCCCTTTATTGGATATATAGCATGCAAATATTTCCTCCCATTCTGTGGCTTGTCTATTCGCTCTAGTGATAATTTCTTTGGCTGTGCAGAAGCTTTTATAGGCTAGGCATCATTTTTTGTTCCCACTCAAACCAGCTTCCCCATGCTTAATTTGGAGACTCAAACTCATCTGCAGTTTTTATTTTTTTTATTTTCCTTCAACTCAATTTAAAATATATACACACATACGTGCATCTTCCTGTCCAGCTTTACTATTCTGGCCCACATCTATCAGATGTTGGGAAACAAACAGCTAAGATACAAATATTCTTCAGAGATGTTTTTAACATCTGCTATTCTTCAAGTTACCTATTTTAAATATACTCTGAAAATGTTTTTAAAGTATAACCTGAAACTTATAAGAGCAATTCCTCAGTTCCGAAGGACTGATAGAGAACGCGCGCACACACACACACACACACACACACAGAAACACACACACCCCTATCTCTATTTCTATAATTCACTATATATCTCTATTTCCATCTCTGTATGCCTATAGGTCTATATCTTGCCATCAAACTAATAGAGTTCAAAAGCAACACTAGTTGATTTTTAAATTTTTTTACTTGTATTTATTCATTTTCTTTTATTTCAGCATATTAAAAATGTTTAGGTTACATATATTGCCTTTGCCCCACCCAAGTCAGAGCTTCAAGCGTGTCCATCCACCAGACCCCAGATGGTGCGCAGCACGCCCATTAGGTGTGAATATTCCCATCCCCTCCTCCCCACCCCCACCTGCCTGGCACCTGATGAATGTTACTACTGTATGTGCACCTAAGTGTTGATCAGTTAATACCAATTTAATGGTGAGTACAAGAACAGAGGCATAGACCAATGGAGCAACACTAGTTTAAGCGAATGTCCCTTTAGCATACTAGCCAAGTGTCATTGCTGCCGGCTCAGTGCTTATTTAAATGGGCTAAGCAGGACCGTTTTCTCTTGTGTCATCGGCTTCAGTGCACAGCAGAGAGCAGCTAAAGCTTCATTGGCACACATCTGAGTGCCTCTCCACAGAAGCCACCTCAGGAAACAAGAAATTGGAAAGCAGATAAATATCCCTGTACATCTTCAAAGGCTGACCTTTCTAGGTCTGCTTAAGGGAGGAGGATTTTTTCTTCCACTGCCAACAACAAGAATCTGGCCCAAGCCCAATGTTTAAAAAAATTGTAATTCCAAAATGCTCTGTCCTCATCAGAGCTTCCTAAGGTGGTAACATTTATTGTCAGTGTGAATTCTGTGCCAGGGTGAGAATCACAAGAACAAGGCTACTAAATTTGAACTGGGGCACCATAGAGCATGTGAGTGTGGATGTGGGCTTTGCAGACAGGTGGGCCTAGTTTTATATCTGAGTTCTGCCTGTTACTAATAGTCATAGATTGGGGTCTAATAAACCCCAGCCGAGGATTTGAGAAAAGGAGATTCTAGAAGTACCAGTAGGGGAGTGAGCTAGAGAAACTAGGAAGGATTAGACGTCAACAAAGGATGCTTTAATGAGCAGGTTACAGGTATGAGTGACTGAGGCTTAGTCTTATTTGGAAACTCTAAGAGACAGTGTAGAGCATGCCTGCCTCCGAGGTGTTCCACCAGAGAGGCAAAGAAGCTAGACGTTTTCCTTTTAACTTCCTTCAGTCATTGTCTGAGTTTACATCTGAGACCATTAACTTCCTGGCACTCTGACCTGTCCAATGAAAGGATTGAGGAAAAAACTTCAGAAGGTGACTTGTAGTAAGACACTTAACACATACTAGAACTGTTAGGTAGTTCCAGCTCTTCCAGGGACAAGGGTGCCCTGCTTTGGTGCTATCTCCAGCAATTGCTCCACCTGGGAAGAAGGATAAAGACAAGTGCTTTGTTTTGGTGTTGCTCCGCCCTTAATCCTATCCTCAGCAACTGCTACATCTGGGGAAGGAGGGAATGCTTTATCAATCAGGGAATTACCCAGCCCAGGTGTGATAGGATTTGGAACGTGACCTAGAGTAACCCGCCTAGAGTAACTAGGTTAATTATTATGTCAGCAGCTTAAATTTACATTGTGGTTCACTCCCTCCCCCAGGTGAGCTTTCTTAGAGGGAGCTTGTATATGCAGATGGAATTTTGAGGACACCTGTTGATCATTTGCTAATTATCCCACACTTCCTGAGAGCCCGCCCCCAGACTGAGCCAATAAAAGGAAACAAACTGAGAATTCAGTGCGTCAGTCAATAAGAGAGTGAGTTGGTTGGTGAGTGAGTGAGTTGGTCTGTCTCTCTCTACTCTCAGAGACAGACGCATTTTGTTCTACAATGAAGAGCTGCTCATGTGAATCTGCTTCCTGCCTGGGGTTACTCTGTCATATTGGCCCTGCTGGTGATTTTTCCAAGATTAATAGTCTGGACTGGACGCTTTGTGTCTCGTCATTATTTGGCCAAGAGCACACCAAGAACCAAGGGCAGACTGCCACCCGGACAGAACCACACAAGGTAGATGACTTCAATGTTCTCATGTTCATGTATAAAATGTGTAGTATAATCAATATTTCACAAAGTGTTTTTGAACATGAGTTGGAATAGCATAAGTAAAATGTCTCACAGTGCCTAATATCAATGGGTACACAAAGAAAACCATAGTTGTATTTCACTTTTAAGGGATGGTTGGCAAAACCTACATTTAAATATGCTTAAGGACATTCTACGTTTTAAGGCAGTCAATTCTCTGGGCCAAATGATGAAAGTTCTTGCAAAATAATATTTGAAATGCTTTTATCTAGGGAAAGAAGTACTTTTTTGGAAAGTGAGGGTAGGGGTAACGATGAATTATGAGTCTACTTACTAAGAAGCAAATGTGTATTAACTCCTGGGAAAGGAAAGGTCATATGAAAGGAGGGAGGAAGTGAATTAATTACAAAGTATCTTCTTAAATAATTGTAAGAACCTGAGAAAAGGCTAAAAAAATTGTTATGGTGCTACATGTTGTCTGTGGCCATGCCTACATTGAGCAAGTGGGTCAACTTATTTAAATGAAAGAATAAGTAAAGGATGCAAAGAAGAGGAGAGAACCTGAAACAATGCAATCCTCAGTTGTTCTCTCAGTATGTAGACATCATATATGTCCATTTACTTAGAAGAGTTATTTGTGCATTGTGTTCAATGCTCTCTCTGAGTATCTGTGTAGCAATGTCTATGTTTGAATTTAAGTTATCAATATATGAAAATAGTCTTTCCTTAGATTCTATAGGAAAGGCATTACTACCTTTCTCTGTATAACAAAAACAGCAAAATACACAATAGAAAATAAAGCCCCATACAAAATAACACTACTTTTA
>NW_012152729.1:7009505-7018138 GCF_000956105.1 Propithecus coquereli | reverse complement strand
ATTCTGTCTTCTTTTGAAAAGTTTCTGTTCATGTCCTTTGCCCACTTTTTTGATAGGGTCGTTTGATTTTTTTCTTGTTGATTTTCCCGAGTTCTAAGTAGATTCTGGTTATCAACCCTTTATCGGATTTGTTATATTTTGAGGCTCAGTGGAGGTCTAAATTTAATAGCATGCAATTCTATGTGAAATATATGAAAGGAGATAGAGAACTGGGTTCAAATTATGGCTGTTTCCTTTAATAGACAGGAGACAAAAACATAACCCTTGCAAGCCTCAGTTTACAGGGCAACATAGTGAGAGCAAACATTGTTACCTCGATGAAATATGCCTTTGCCATTGAGCACAGCCCAGTTCTTCCTGGTGCTCATAGTGTCATAACTCATAGGTATTTTATTTGATCAATTCACTTATGGGATTTTTTTTCATAGTCTAATGCATGACGCATGGTACAGTTTTCACATGCGAGCCAGTATGAACAAATTACTATGTGGCATGACTTTATAGAGTGTATGTATAGATTACCAGAGCTACCACTTATATATTCATTCGTTCTTAATATTTATCAATGACCCTCACACGTGGGACTCTATTTAAGAACTTCAGAAAATATACACAGACAACCTAGCCACAGTCCACAAAGTTGATTGTTTAAATAGGGAATCCATGTAGACAATTAACTACAGAATTATAATAAAAAAAGTGTTAGAGATGTTTGGACCAAAAAAATAGGGGATTAATAGTTATGAATAATATCGACATATGATACTAATGTAGGTCAGAATAAGAATCTGGAGCCCATGTGTTTGGGTTTGAGCCTTAGTCTTCTACTTACTATCAGTACGATTTGGGGGCAAGACATTTAAATTCTGTAAGTTTCAAGTTTCCTCACCTTTAAAATTGGATTGTTGTGGGGAGTAAAATTTTTTTTATGTATGTAGGGTGAATGATTAGAACAGTGTCTAGCATGTGGCAGAGGCTAATTAAGTGTTGGCTCTTATTATATCCCAGATTTTAGATGAAGATCTTTATGAACACCATTTAATCCAATCAATACAATGAACTAAGGCTAATGTCATCTTCATTTTATAAATGGAGAAATTTGGTTTCAAGACATTATTTTTACTTGCCTAGTTTTAGACAGATAAATGTAACTGAGACAGGTTTTCTTCTATATGACTGCAACACAAGCTATTAACCTTACCATCCTATCACTTTTTAAAAAAATTAGACAAAGCAAGGAGCAAAGTCAGGATGATGTCTTTGTTAGAAATGCAGACTTGGACAACAAAAGGATGTTGTCATTAAAATAGGAAGGGTTTAGAATCTTACACCTGTGTTTGAAAAACAGTAGATGGAGCTTGCTAATCCATACATAAATTCCTTCTGTATTTGTTGTGGTTGATAATGCAATCGTGATCGGAGCTATGTTTTACACAATATTGAAAAGAGTTGAAAAAAATAACCCCTCTTTACAACAGGGAGTATTGCCTTCCTCTACGTAAGATTGAAATACATACTTAACAGAACATAACTCAGATATTTCTTTTTTTTTCCCCCACCCAAGAATCTAAATTAGCCTAGGTTCCTGAGACCAAAGGAGGACCCAAAAGTGAAGAACTAGTCAGTCTATGTGAGCATTCTGAGAAGTCTGCTGTAAAAGTTTAGAAAACCAAATGGCTAATTCAGACTGAGTACAGCTGGAAAGACGATCATGGAAGATCAGTTTTACCTTGAGGCTGTGAAAAGATGTGTAAGCTATCATTCTTCCATAATGAGTGTTTTATTGATAGTACAGTTTAACCCCCTTTGCTCAATTACCTTTTATTTCATTTCTTACCAATTCTCCCAATCTCTAGGTGGCCATCTACTCAGTAATCTGTTCTAGAAACAAGTCATTAACCATATCTAGCAGCAAACAGTAAATATACTCAAACTGGCCCCTCTTACAGGGAGTACCTGTTCAGTAGGTAAAGATGGGTTAATGGGACTTCTTGAAACTTGGACAGGGGTTTTCTTCAGCTGCAGTAATTAACATGTTCAAAAACTAGAATTAATAAATAATCATAGCAACTTCAACTTCAATTACCATTACAAATGTTTGTATTTATTTTTGCAAAACAATTGACATCTAATTAGCATGTTAAAAGCTGCTTGTGTTTAGATATTAATCAGATATCTTTTAAGAATTATAGTGTTATTTATTCAGAATAAGCTAGGCATATGCATAATCATAATTAACTTATACCACTACATGATTCACTTTTCAAATAAACGTTAGAAGTATGGCCACAGACTCATTTGTTCATCCATTTATTCATTCAATAATATGATATATCAGAAACCAATTATTCTCTAAAATGCTAAGATTATTACAGCTGAATGATGCCTGTCCTCTCTTACTCCAGGATGGTAAAAGTCAAAGGTATCAGAGGATGTGCCCAGCTAAATAAAACTAGTCTTGTTTATAAAGCTTCTTTCAACTTTTAAATACCCGTATAATGCTTTAGTCATGTCTTATTAGTTCTTATAATATTACATTGTAATATAGTACTTGCTTACAAGTTGACTATGAACTTTCAAAAAAATGATATTGAAATTTTTGCTTCAGTTTGTATCCCTAGTTCATAACATGGTTGTCTGGAAAGTAATAGACACCCCAAAGTCTATCAAAAAGAATGAAATATCCACTGGTGTGATCTGTTGTTAAACTGTGCACTTTAAGTCTCTTTAGAGTTAACACATGGAAAAGTTCAGGCTTTGACATTAGAAAGATGGCTCAGCCCTGCCCTACCTAACATGGGCTCATGATATAGGCTCTGAACTTCAGACACCTTGTCTCTAAAGCGGGAATTATACTCCATACCTCGCAGAGTGGTGGTGGCAAGTATTTCATGAAATAAGTATGAAAAAAGACTTAGTACAGTTTGTGGCATAGAGTGAGTGCTTGAAATGTATAATGTCTTCCTTTTATAAAAAATATAGACAATAAACCTCGAATAGGAGATTGCATTTGCAGAAAATCCACACCAGTCTCAAGAACTGGTTCCAAGGCATAGTGCTTATCCAGCATCTGCTAGAAGGAAACATAAAGGTGGAGCTATTCTTATCTCCACTTGGAATCCTCCAGTTACATGGCTCTGGGGAGTGATCTCATAGACTCAGCGGATGTTGTTGGCCCTGTTTGCATGAGGCTTGGAGAAGGGACTTGGATTTCAGTAGCTCTGTCCTGCTTCCTGTGTCCCAGGGGTATGGTGTGTTTTCCCTGACTCAGAACCTTCAAGGTTTGGAAGGAGGTAAAAATAGTGTGGAAGGCAGTTTTTCTAATCAAATGGAAGAAAGTAAAGCACAGCCAGCTCTTGAAATGAAATCAGAAAGCAAGCCAAGTGCAAATGTTAGTGTTTCTACTGCTGCCTTGAGCAGGGAAAACTCAGAAGAAATCTGAGGGTTCATACCCATGTGAGCCTTTACTTTAATACAGTGTAGAATAGACACCGATAGCATGTTGACAGAGAGCTCAACCTACCTGCTTAGGTTATCTCCAGGGGATGAAACCTCAGTATCTCATTTTCCAATACCTTCTATCTTTGGTTTTTTGTTTGTTTGTCTATTTGTTTGTTGTGTGTGTTTAGCAACAGCTTCTAAAATGTCTCCCAATAATATCTACTTTCTGATATTCATGACTTTTGTAATCCCCTCCCTTTCAGTCTAGGCTGGATCTAATGATTTGCATCTAAGGAACAGAATTTAGCATAAGGAATGGGATACGAATTCTGAGATTAGGTTATAAAAAGAGTCCAAATTCTGTTTTGATCAGCATTTCTTCCTTTCTCATTTGTTCATTCTGACTGAAGCCAGCTGCTGTTATGTGAGCTGTTCCATGGGGAGGCCCACAGGGTAAGAGAATTAGGGGTGCATCTGGCCAATAACCAGAGAGAAACTGCAGTCTTATGTCCAACAAGCCCAGAGGAACTAAATTTGACCAATAGAAAATATTTTGAACTAAATAAGAATAAAATGCAACATATCAAATTTTGTGGGATGTAACAAAAGAATGCTTAGAGGAAAATTCATACCACTGAATTATTATTTTAGGAAAAAAAAAACTCTAACCAATAACCTAGGATTTCTAACTTAAAAACCTAAAAAAAGAGAAAAAATGAATTCAAAGCAAGTAGAATAAAAGAAGTCATAAACATAAAATCAGAAATCAATGAAATAAAAACAGAAAAATATAAGGAAAAATCAGTAAAAACAAAATCTGGTTCTTTAAAAAGATTAATAAACTGATAAACATCTAGAAAGACTGACAAAATTGGGAGAAGAAACAAATTAATCAATATCAGTAATGAAAGGAAGGATAGTACTACAGACCCCATAGAGTAGACACTGCAGAAACTTAATAATTCTAACACACATAACAAACAACTCTACACACATAACTTGAACAATGTGCAGGAAATGGAATAGTTCCTGAATAACCCTAAACTAGAAAAACTTGCTGAGAATGAAAGAAAACTTTATAGTCCCATAATTATTAAAGAAATTAATATTTAAAGTGTCATTTTTGTTTTCAAAGCCTTTGCAGAAGTAATCAGAACTGTGTCTTGTGTGTACTACCAGGTGACCAATCTGGGAACTCTAAGGTGATCTATCCTGTAGGCCAGTTCTTAAGGTCTAATGAAAGCTGTTTAGGGTCAGAATCATGGAACAACAGTTCATGCGTCATCCCAGAAATTCTTAAACAGCTGTATGATGCCCCCTTTTTTGAACTCCTCCTTTTCCATGATCTCTTCCACACTTTATGGCTCCAGATTCCCTTTTGTGTGTGTCACCCAGGAAGCTGGGGCTTACTTTACACTATTCTGCCATGAACTTCCTGTAAGTACACCTGCATCTGGTGCCAAGTGGAAGAGGAACGAGAGAAAAAAAAAAAAGGATCAATGAGTTCACCCCACCCTTTGAGACCAATACTCCTCCCTTTTGTTCTCAGTGCCTATGGGCTGTCCTGACTTGCAGAAGAGAATGAAGAAAAGAAAAAATAATACAAAACAGGAGGTTTCTTCCACTCCCGATGAGCATTAAGAAACCTCTTTCCTGCATCTCATACATGAACTGCAGGGCTTCCCTTTCAGCCCTCTCCTCTCTGCCTGGGCTAAGACCCACTTTTCTGTTTTTGGGTTGCCTTGAGTCTAGGCTGGGAGACCAGAAGGGGAGAGAAAAAGCTAAAATCTCAGTGGTACTTAAACTCTTCCCTTCTTCCTCAACCTGCCTGCAACTCTTTTTTCAGAATCCTTAAGTAGCTGCTATATTTATTCTGTCTAGGTTTTGCAACTCCCTTCAGTGGAAAAAAGAAAAAATGTTTTTTTCCTAAAATTTAAGTGTCTCAAAATTCGAGTATTTCCTAGTATGTTGTGTGTTTTATTTTGTGTTAAAATAGAGAAAAGTCTTTGATGTTACCACTCAGAAAATACTTTTAGATATTTCTTTGTACACACTCTTTTAAAAGAATATGTGTTCTACTTCTAGGGAAAATGCATTGTGCAAATTCATGATACGTACTAGTGTGGCAAAACTTAAGAGTAGTATAACTATCCTCACGCTATAAAAGTGCATTGTTTGATAATTACCATGATAGGTTTTGCTTGCCTATTTCTTTGGAGGCTCTCACCAGAATAGGTACAACTAAAAATGGAGAAAAAAATGTGCCACACAACTTTTGGTGAATATTTGTTATTTTCAGATTTACAATCTAGGACTTTTGACTCATAAGAGGTCTGGCTCACCCACTGAACTGCAGTTACTTGTTTGTGCAGAGGCACTGAGCTTTTACTCAACAATAATATTCTCCAGATGCTTGGGGTATAAAAAAGAAAAGTCATCAAAATCAATATGAGCCTATTTTTATAGAAAACTGTACTTCATAAATAGCATTCCCTTCATCTTACAAGTTCAGAACACGGAAGTTTCTTCATTCTGGAATTTGTCAAAGTTCTCTCTCTCTCTCTCTCTCATCTCTCTTTTTTTTTTTTCCCTCCTATTCAAATTTGAAATTCAGTTTCTTAAAGGTTTATGCAGAATGAGTACAATTATTTAAGGATCATGGACCAAAAATCATGGTATAGAAACAGTGGTCCCCAACCTTTTTGGCACCAGGGACCGGTTTAATGGAAGCATGGAAGACAATTTTTCCACAGACAGGGGATAGAGGGGGCATTAGATTCTCATAGGGAGCAAGCAACGCAGATCCCTCCCATGCACAGTTTACAGTAGGGTTTGTACTCCTATGAGAATCTAATGCCACCCCTGATCTGACAGGAGGCAGAGCTCAGGCGGTGATGTGAGTGATGGGGAGCAGCTGTAAATACAGATGAAGCTTCACTCACCCACCATTCACCTCCTGCTGAGTGGCCAGGTTCCTAACAGGCCATGGACCAGTAGGAAAGATATAGAAGTCTGGTATATCAAGAAATAAGATATGTTTCTAACATTTTTCTTCCAAGCTAAGGATTAAAATTGAAATAAAACTTAGAGTAAAGAGGGGCATAGAGGATGAGATGTTCAACTTTATCTGACAAAGTCAGAGAATTTGCTTTTGCTGGATCTAGTTTGGTTTGAATATTCTATCACTGGCAATCCTTGGGTTTTGATTTATACAGAAGTCTTCATAGAGGAAGTAATCTGATCTGGATCTTGGAGGAATTGTAGGAGATATCTGGGTTTGGGGCATTATAGTCACTTCGAAGATATTTTAGGTGGACTTTCACATAAAAATAGCAGAAAATCTATACTGGAGCAAGCAACTTTAACCCATTAAGTTTTTGCTACTCTGTTTCTCCAGTAGGGATAATAATATCCATCCATCTGGACCCTGGGAGTGATGTCAGTGTTGTTTACTTAGGATTAGAGCTTATTTATTTCTGGGATTTGCTTACCAGGGATCAGAGTAAGAAATAGAAAAAAAAATTATATGAATCACAATCTTCAAAAGATTCAAGACTGATCCATAGAAAACAAGATGGGGATCATGTCCAAAGGGATGAAATGGGAACAATAATTGAAACCAGGGGCTGGCTGTTCCATAAAATAGAGTAGGAAAAAGGTCTGCCACAAAATAGGCATTGCCCTGGAAATTACTTTTGTTTTGTTGTTGTGTTTCTAGAATGTGAAAATCCAAGACTTGCCCATTAGTTTTACCAGCAAGTTAGTGAGGACATGTGTATTTTAGGCTGGTTTAAGTGTATAGATATTAGAGGGAAAATATTATTTATAGATACTTGGAAATAAAATATTGAAATTATCTTTTGATGATGAATTGATTGTTTACCTAGGGAACTTTAAAATAATATATTAGAATTAATATAATATTTGATAAGGTTAATGGAGAAAAACGTATTTTACAATAGTTTTTCTCTATTCCAACAGTATGCTTCTATAAATCCAAATTGATTCTTTCATTTGTCAAGGAATTATTGGGCATGAACCTGCATTTGGCCCTCTTGTTGACACATAGGTATAGATAAATAAACAAAAGACATCAAACCCTTGACTTTATTCAGTGTAGATTCTAGAGAGGTCAAGTAAAATATATTTAATAAACACAAGCAATAAATATAATTGTATGGTGTACTGCAAGTTAAAAAGTATATTAGAGTGGAAAAATTAAGATAGCAGGAAATTGGGTTGCAAAATGAGTGCGGTTGTAATTGAAGAAATCATACTCCCAAGCTACCATAATCAAATCACTCGAACATTGGTATGGAAATGGACAAAAATGTTCAGTGAAAAAGAAGAAAGGATCCAGAACTGGATCCAAATATATGTCATAATTTAATACATAGTGGAGATGTTATTTTATTAATAGTTAAGTGTAATGAGACATCTACTTATTAAATGGGGCTGGAACAAGCTCTATCCATCTGGAAGTAAATAAATTCACTCTCTCAAACTAAGCAGAAAAATAAATCCCATTCGGAATGGAAATTTAAATATAAAAACAATGATAATAACCAAAAAAAAATATTAAACTCTCTCATGAAAAATTGGAAAGTAAATATATCTTTCATTCATTAAATACATATTTATTGAATCTTCTTTATGTTACGTATAATTCTAGGTGCTTGAGGCATATGATTAAACAAAACATGGAGCTCTGTGACTAATAAATAGCAGACAATAAATAAGAAGCAAAATAAATAATTATATCATCTGTTTTGTCTAAGTATCAAGGGCTGTGGCAAAAAAAAGAGGTATAAAGAAAGTAAAGCAGGGAAGGAAAGATTGTGAATTCTGGGGCCGGAGGGAGGGGATGACAGTAGGCTAGATTATGATGCTAAGGGATACCTTAAGGCACACCCAGTGAAAATGTGGCATTCGAGCCAGTGTTTGACGAAGTCGACGAGATATTCAGGCAGATGCTTTAGACAAGAAAACTCATGTAAGAACTTCATACATAACCATTACATCTGGAACACTAGAAGTTGAGCCCTATTTGACAATAGAAATTTTATTGAATTATAATACCATAAAAAGACAATAGACAAACCATAGATTTTCAAAAATGTATTTGCCATATCTAAGATGCACTATATTTATACTATATACTAAATAGAAAAATGCATCATATGTATTAAAGA
>NW_012152729.1:6989111-7009455 GCF_000956105.1 Propithecus coquereli | reverse complement strand
AATGTATTTGCCATATCTAAGATGCACTATATTTATACTATATACTAAATAGAAAAATGCATCATATGTATTAAAGACAATTCATGAAAAAGAAATCCAATAGTTCAACAGATGTATGCCTTTCTAGTAGTTAAGTCAATACAAATTAAAATAAAGTGACTTATGAAATACCTATAAGATTGGCATAAATTAAGCAGAAATCCTAGTTTCTGGCTAAAATGCAAGGATATACCTTCCTAGTGGAAATATAACTCTGCATTTTTAAAGCAATTTGTAAATATCTAGTAACATTAATGACATTTATTGAAAGTATAACTTTAAGTGATTGCTTTTATACTTTTGTAAGTTTTTTTGTAAAAATCCTTTCAAATATCGATTCAAAAATCTTTTGACAAAAAGTCTTTTGATAGACTTTACAACTTGATTGTGTGTGTTTGTGGAAAAGAATACATATGCGCACACATGCTCACACAGGTGTTTTTGGACAGACTTGAAATTGGGAGAAAGATGCTCAGTGGTGGCTTTGGCAGCACCACACTGCCTTAATCATAAATTTGTCTTTTTTGTTTCATGCATAATTATATACATATAAATATTTATGTGTGTGTATATATGTTCCAAGTAAATATTCTCTTTTGCATAAAAATTCAAGCTTACAAAAACAGGATTAATATCCTTTGTTTTACTCCACTATTCTTATTGTATAGCTGTGGAAACTGAGACCACAAGAAACATCCAAACGTACAGAGTCAGTGAAGAACAGAGCAAGCCACAGCTAGCATTCTCTCTCAGTGTCTCTATGGCTCTCTCCCTCTCTATCAACCATGCCAATGTTCCCTTTGAAGAAAGGGCCTAAGAAGCTTGAATTAGATGTGTCCACATATAAGGCTTGATTGTCTGTTCTGTGTCCACTGTGGATTTTTTCCACCCTTTTCCAGAGTCTCCCACACATTTTAAAGTTTATGTCAGAAATAAAGTAGCGTGCAAAAGTTCTCTGGACTGGGGATAAATTTGTTCTCTGATTATTATGTCCTATTCCCCATTATGGGAACATCAGAGGGAAACATCTGGCCAATGATTGCCACAGACTAGAAATCAAGAATTACTGGGAAATGTGCACAATTCTGTGGACAAGTGACAAAGGATTCTGAAGGCATTGACGCCAAAGCATTCACAGTAGAAAAAAGAAAAGAGAAAGCACTTTGTTCCAAGAATTTGAAAAAAAAAAAAAAAAAAGACAAATGCAAAGGTCAGCAGAGATACATAGACATTTTGAATTTTATTCCAAGTGGAAAAAAGCAGTCTTCTAACTTTGTCAAACATTTTTTGTGTGTGCAATAAAGATTACATTTGTTTACAACTGGCATCTTTAATCATCCTGATCTAGATTGTCTAGATTTATATAGATAAAATAGCCAAGACTAAGACAAAGGAGTAACTTGCCCAAGGTCACACAGTTAATTATCAGCATTGCCAGAACCAGGCATGTATTTTTTGACACTATCATTCGCCCATCCCCTCTCTCACAGGATAACCTGGGGTGAGGTATTGAATAACAGCAGAAAATGGATAATTCATACTTATGGGAACACAGAAGAAAATTAAAGTAGTTTTCAAAAACATACACCTGCTATAACTGCACAGAAGACATTCTCTGCAATATTGATATCACTTTTTAAAAAATTTGTTGGACGTAGGTAAAGGATACATACTATATACTGCCACTGGGTAATAGTTTCTTGAGGGAGGAAAATAAACTATTCAGCTCCTAGCATCTGCTTTTTCAGTAGCTTTTTGATCCAGTACTATTTATTTTTCACTAAACTTTGAGCACCTTAAAGTCATGGAGTACATTTTTGATTTTTGGTCCTTGGGCAAGCTTAATATGATCATAGCCAGGTGTGAATAAATGTTAAATGAATGAATGAATGAATGGATGTATTCCCGACTTATGTTTGGAAAATGCTTTCACTTATGGACATGGGACCTCAAGAAATTGTTTGCGATTCCCAAACTCTTAATCACTAAAACCCCTTGTTATTGTATGTGTGTTTGTGTGTGTGTGTGTGTGTGTGTGTGTGTGTTTGTGTGTACTGACAGTTGCTTCCTACTGCTGTCACTCGGAATTATGCAATATTTATTACACTATACTTTTTAGCGTGATATCAAAATGAATTTGTCTTCCTGAGCCAACTAATGATCTTTGACTGAAAATATAACTTTGGGAAACCTACTGTGGGCCAATTATTGTTCCAGGTGCTGGAAATAAAATAGGCAAAGACAATGTCTCTACTTGTGCAGAAAACTCACAGATAAGGTTAAGAAAGACACGTACAAAGATTAGGGCGCTCAGAGGGACTTCTGATACCTGTGTGGAGATGAGGCCTGAGGGATAAATATAAGTTGCACAGACAAAGAAGGTGGGTATAGGGTTAGGCAGAGGAGTATTTGGAAAGGCTTTTTCAAATGGGTGAATCTGCATGTGGGAAGGAAAGCTGCTGAATGAGAAGGTGCATGTTCATGCATGTGGAGTGTCTATGTTTATTTGGGGTGATAAGAGAAGAAAGAAAGAAAATCTGAGAGTAAAGGAGATGAAAAAATCTGAGAGATGGAAGAAAGAGATAAACTTTGAGAGCAAGCAGTGCCAATCATGCAGGGCTTTGTCAACCTACTGGCTTCTACTTTATGAAGGGCTTTGGGAGGTTATGGAACAGGTTTAAGGGTGTGCTCTATTCAGATTGCTCTTAAGAAATATTACTCTGCTGTGAGGGAAAAATTGCTAGATGGGCAAAAGGAGGAGATGTGTTTCTTCATCTAAAAAGTTACAATCATAAACTGGCCAGATTTGTTTGAAATGATTCTTGTACCATTTGGTACAACGGAACAGGTAGGATTTGAGATGGAGCCACACACAGGGTCTGGCACAAAGGATGTATGTAATATATCTTAGTTTTCCCCCTTCCATTTCTAATTTCTTTCTTTTCTCCTGCCTTGTAAAAACTGTTTTTAAAAATGTACAATTATCTGCTGCTTTTTTTGTGTCTGTTTTATGCATGCCTGTGGCTAGGTTGGGTAAGTGTTGGCCTAACTGTAGCCAAATCTCCAGGCAGCGCTGAGTCTTTAAAGAATCATACCCTAACCTTTTCGAAGCTGTTTTTATTCCTTTTAGTTCTATTTCAAATAGTGCTCTCTCTCTCTCTCTCTCTGGATGTTCTTTATCATGAGACAGAAAAAGAAACAGGGTAAAGTAGTGACTGACCTCTTGTGTCTTTGAGCGTGAAATTGTTCCAGCCGAATATAATCTCCCTAGTCTCCAGGTGTATGTGGAAAAGATCAAGGGAGGCATTTTCGTCATCCTCTCCCTTCTATGTCCTTGGTATCTGTGATCTTCTTCATGAGAACCTGTGGAGAAGATGTAAGGCCAAGAGGTCCACACAAACCTGATACCGGCCAACATCCATTAGCTCATTCTCTATTTGAGAAGAATGAGGCATAGAATGCTATATTTGGCCAGATGGTAAACTAAGAAAACTGTTAAACGTTCATTGTGGAAGAAGATAACATATTTCAGTAAAACATCCATCATTTCCATAGTTCCAATTGCTTTAGAATGAGGGGCAATTTCTCCAGGGATGGTAGCTTTCAGCAAGTGATTGAGTCTCTGAAAGGCTACAGATCACTCTCTTAAGTAAACTGTGGGATAACTCTCTACGGTGAGATGAAATGCAGGGATCCTTTTCACAGGTATGCTACAATCACGGTTCACCTGACAATTCAGTCTTGGAGGTCAAACAAAAACATCACACTTCTTTCAAATCTTCCTTAATGTCCCAGGGAGAGAATGTTCACAACTTCCTCTGTGCTCTCAAAGAATCTTGTACAGCGTGGGTTGTAGTAGAGCACGTAGTTTAAATTTGTGTTTGCCTGTCTATTGGTCCCACTAGTATCTTGCGACTACATTGTGTTTGCATTATGCCTTATCTCTGTGTATCCAGAATCTTCACACAAAAATAAGTGGTCAGCAAAAACATTTCTTTTAAAATAAATGAATCAATCAATCACTACGTGCTATCAGAAATGCCTCCTAAGAATTTTTTAAAATTGTATTTGGGACTAATTATAGACACAAGAAATTGTAAAGATAATACAGAAAGGCTCCCTGTGCCCTTCACACAACTTTCCCTGATGCTAACATCTTACATACCTCCTGTACATTTTCAAAACAAGGAAATTGATTTGGGCACAATACGATGAACTGGAACCTATGTGGATTTCATTAGTTTTTGCTTGCACTGTTTTTTCTTTCTGTTTCATTTTTGTATGTGCGTATAGTGTGTATAATTCTATGAGATTTTATCATCTGTATAGATTTATGCAATTGAGATATGGGACTATTCTGTCACCCAAAGGAACACCCTTCTGCTGTTCCTTTATATCTATACCCTCTTCCTCCTCACTAACCCCAGGCAACCACAGATCTGTTTTCACATCTCTGTAGTTTCGTTATTTAGAGAATGGTATATGAATGGAATCATACAGAGCATAATATTTTCATATTGACATTTTCTACTCAGTGTGATGCCCTTAAAATTCATCTAACTTGTTGCATCACCTGTAATTTGTTCCTTTTTATTGCCGAGTAGTAGTCCATTATATGGATGTACTACTTGCATTTAGCCAGACTCCTAAGACATTTAATAGATTTGTCCATTTTTTTCCCATCATTACTATCTAATGTGCATACTTCTCATAGTTAAAAAAATTGTTTTCCCAAGATCCTTTGTGTAAATGCTTATAATTAAGTTATCTTTAAGCTATATACCTTATTAATGTGCCAGAGAGGAACAATTAGACATCTGACTTGGCCCTCTAGCATTATCCAACTCAGCACCAGTAATAACTCCTTTCCAGTAATAAGGACAAAATAGTTATAGAATCTTGGCAACAGTTGAGAACTGTATAGTTTACAGTAAGTAACTTTGGTAAATGTTCCTAATTTACTCTATTCCTCTTACATGCATTAATCTTTTACTCCAGGGTTCTTTAGCAGTGCACTATTAAATGTTATCAGAGAGAATTTCTTTTTTCTAAACCATGAATAACCCAGTGAGTCTGAGAGCTTGCTCTTTGGGGGGAACTGTTTTTAAAGGAAGATCAGTGATATTTGATATAGCTATTGCAAGAACTGAATTTAACAAATCGATACACTTTCACGGTTTCACCAAGGACTTCGGGTGGGTAAGGAGGTGGTTGTGGTGTGAGTGGGAAAGGTATCGACAGCATTTTCTTACTCTAAGTAATGGGGTTGGCTTTTATTTTTTTTCCGTACAATAATGATTCAAACACACAAAAGGAATCCCCATGACGCTAAATAAGAAATACTTTGTGTTTTCTTTTTCTTTTTTTTTTTTTTTTCCACCCTCACCCTGAGATCAGAGCAGAGAATGGGGAAAAAAAAATAATGAAAGTCTGACTTGGTGAAAGCAAAGTGCTTTCTCTGTTAGCAGTACAAAGAGAGAGAAGTCCCAGGGCCTTTTGTGTATATTCTTGGAGGAATGCCTGCTTCCAGAAGTGGTAAGCTTAACCTTCTCAAAGTTTCATTTTCCTGAATTATCAAGGCTCAATCTTGTTCTTTTGTGACTGAATACAGCTCTCATAAAACTCAAAAGCCTTTCTGAGCTGACCCTAGAGCCGAGGGTAGAGACAGCAAGGAGGTGGGTGAGGAGGGAGCCCACGGATTGCATGTTTCTTATAATCAGTTTCTTTCAGGTGCTTCTTCAGGGACTGCCTGATCCCTGCACAAGGCTCTTGCTCCTGATCAAGGAAAAGAAATGTGATCTCACAGTCTCCTTTAGCTCTCCTTCACAAAAATGATTCCCTGGGACTGCAACTACAAGGCATTCCAGGCGTGGCTGAAAAAGTAAGCATTCTGGGCCTGTTTTCAATTTCCCCGAGTCTCAGCCACGACTGGAAATTGTTAAGCAGTCTTTCTCATAGTTTCTCTCTGTTTTCACTATTTTTGGTTTCCTTTATATGAATCATTTTTCACTGCAGCCAAAAAAAAAAAAATTGTAAGGGAGTAAAAGGTAACAGAGCGCTGGGGAATAGAATAATATTTGCTCTCTGCTGAGTCATCTGACTCAGATCGTTAGCTGGGGCTGCATTTCTGGCTGGACAGGGATTTTAATAACTAGGAGTAGAAGTCTGCACTTCCTCCAGGAATGGGAGAGACATTTCTAGGAGGATCTTGCCTAAGAACTTCTCACTTGTGGGTTCCAATTTGTAAGTTTGAGTTCTAGATAAAAAGTTGATATGTCATATTCTCTTATTGTCTGTGCAATACTTTGTATTCTATGATAGGGTAGGATAGGAACAAAATCAGGGAATTTTCCAAATCTTGGTCTATGTTGCGAGTGGAAATTTGGTGTAGTAGGGAGAATTAGGCTTTGAAGACAGACAGGCTTGGCTGCAATTGTTTCAATTTATCATTTATCAGTTGTTGATTTTTGGAGAAGCCCCACTGCCTCTCGGATATGAAACACTGTAATGCTCCCTGTCTTACCAGGCTGCTGCAAAGATTATATGTGTGTGAGATACCCAGTCCAGTGCTTGCCACACGGAACTCAATAAAATATAATTTATTATTAGAAAAATTTGTATCTAGTGCAGGCATTATAAAGAGTGTACTCAAGCTCCCTTCATTTACAAATAATAAATCAAAACCAAGAGGCATGAATTTACGAACACGGAAAGCAGCTAGTATTAGAGATCTTCTGACTTCCAGGTTACTATAGGTAAAATAGTTCTGACTTTAAAACTTCTGCATGCACACTTGTAGATATTTATAGTACATGGATACTCGGTATTTATAATAAATAGTTTTAGAGTAAATTTGGCATATATCTAATAATACAAAAGCCACAAATACAAGTGAAGGATTAGCAAGCAATGATGGTTCAAATAAAAATAAAAGAGATTCTGTTAGATCCAAACCAAAGATGAAATTCAGTATGAGGACACAACACGAGTGCACTTATTTTTATCATACCCAGCCTACATCTGACTTTGTTACCCAATGAATGTTATGCTGGTACTGTTACATAACATCCCACATTCAGCTGTTGTTCCAGCAGATGACATTAAAACTCCTTCAACCACACTTAAGATAACAAGTTAGTTTCCTTCCTTAGGATTTCTGGCAATGACTGAAAACTTATTTAACATATGTCTATAAAGACAGGCTGAAGAAAAGGACAGAAAAATGATTATCCAACTTATTAAGTGTCTTCCTACAGTTACCCCAGAATGATTGGACTGACAATTCCCATTGGGTGATGGAGACTTATGGCCGTGGCCGGTGATCTCTATGGTGAGAAACTGGAGGACAAAGGTGGCTGTAAAAATGTCCAGAAGTTGAAGGAGACAGAAATGTCCATTCTTGTTTAACTATTGAAGACATAATTTAACCCTTGAATTGTCACATCCGTGACATGATATATAAGCAACCTCCTATATCTCCTCTAAATCATATTACTGAAACAAAACAAAACTCTAGCCTAAGAGAAAGCTTTTTACAACAACTTAAGTGGACTGATACTCAAGAGAGTCTTTATAAACCTACTTAACAAATTTTTAAGTGAAGAGTACAGTATTGTTAACCATATGTGCATTGTTATGTAACATAACTTGAGAACTTTTTCTTCTTGCATGACTGAAACTCTATACACATTGTACAGCAACTCCTTATTTCCGCGTTCTGCCAAACCCTGGCAATCACCATTCTCCTTTCTGCTTCTAAGAGTTTAACTACTTTAGATACTTCATATAAGTGGAATTGTGCAGTATTCAAAAGAATTAAAACAAGATCTGAAAGAGATATTTGCACTATCAAGCTTATTGTGGCATTATTCACAAAAGCAAACATACGGAAACAACCTAAATGTCCATCAATGGATAAATGGATACAGAAAATATGTTATATGCATTATATACAGTCATGGTCACTTAATGACAGAGAAAGGCCCCCTTAGGCGATTTTGTCATTGTGAGAGTATCAGAGAGCATACTTACACAAACCTGCATGGTATAGCCTACTACACAGGAAGCCTAATTATATAAACGTTTCTCATGAAGAGTTAGAGGCCAGCTCCTTATAGGAAATGTAACTATTACCAGGAAGAAACATGTTCTATGTTCTGTTAGGTTTATATAATATAAATAAGAAATTTTGCTTTGTAGGCTTGAATATTTCTTTTCTGGTTAAGAAAGAAAGCACAAAAGAAGGAAAGGAAAAATGGAGCTTGTGATTCTCTAGAGGGACCGTGATAGTTAAGTTAATAATAGTTAACCTGATGGAGTTAAGAGATTTTCCAAGGCATTTTTGGAGTCAAAAGGCCTGAGTTTGACTTTTGCCCTGTCACTAAATAGCTTCATGGTCTGATTTCATATCCTTTGTTTCTTCACCTAAAAAATGATGCTGATATCAGCTGTTTCCCAGTGTTTTTGGGTAAATCATATGAAGCTGTGAATATGAATATATCTTTCATTTACTAAACATATGAATGTTTTCCAATGATTCTTTTACTAGTGTTAGTCAATAAGTTATATTAAGCCTGAGGACTGAAATTCTTCTATTAACATGTTCGCTATCAAGTTCGTGGGGATATTGGATCTTTCTTCATCAGCGCCTTTAAGTGAATCTAAAATTGTTTGGGAGGATTCCAGAATTTGAGAATTGGGTGGCAGGACCTGAAAGCTGGTATCTAAAGATATGGGGACACTGAAAGATGATTAAGCCAAAGGAGGTCATGATTCCAGACACTTAATGAAATTGGGAAACCTCATAAACTTCTGGGATAGAGAGTATTTCTAAATCATTATTTAATTTATTTTTAAAATGTGTTCCTATACTGATACTCAATGACAATGATGATTTCAAGAATTGATCAAGAAGCTTTGAATGAATGTTTCTCAAACACCAGTGATATGCTGTCCCTTGCCTAGGCAATTTACACGTGTTATATTGTATCATCCTCTTGAAAAAGCTTATCAGAGGGGTATTCCTATTCTTATTTCACAAATGGAGGGACAGAGTTGCGATGAATACCTAAAGTGCCCAGAGCCCTGGCACCAGAGATAAGATCTGAACCCAAGTGTTCTCTCTATCTATCTTTTATTTATTAGTGTATTTATGTATGTGTGCATCTGTCTATCCACCTGTCTATCTATTTCTTTATCTGTATAGTACATGGAGAAAATAAATTCCATGGTGAATGTTGCTCAAGTAATAGAAAGGGTCAACCACAAGTGAAAATCCACCTCGAAATCATGCCTAATCTGCAGAATAAAGGTAAAAGAAGGAAGGAAATAAGAAATTTGAAATAATTTGTGGGTATAGGAAGGGGTAAGATGCTTATGAATAATAGTTTAAATAATAGTAATAATCCCCTTATAAGCTTGTATAACTCCATGGAAGAAGTGGAGAAAATGGGGGAAGGGAAAATCGATGGTAACATTGAGTTACCTTTTAACCCTGGATTCACACTTCGTTAGGATGAATCAATTCTTAGGAATTCCTCAGAAGAAGCAGCTATCTTAGGAAAACTCCAGATGCTTCAGCAGTCCTTTAACTGCATTATAGTTTCGTTAGTGGCTTTTGGAAGAAAACAGAGCCTGACCACATCAAGAAATACATCATAGTTTGTTTGCTTTGTCATCAGCAAAATTTGTCTCTGTCTAGAAAAATGACAAAGAGCTATGTAAAAAGATGTGTGTGGAATAGTCGGGGAACATCAATGATACGAAGGCATATTTGTCCCAAGTCTAACCTCTTTTATGAAGTCCACCAACTATTCAAGTCTTTTCACCTCCTTTCTCCAGATTTCTTCTCCTCACAATTCACTGTGTGTTTCTAGCAGCCTGGATCCCTGTTCTATTATTACCAAAGGCCTCAAGAAATGCCTGCGCATCTCTTCACCCAGTACTGATTTTTCTTTAAGCTAATAATCTGCTTTCTCTCATAATCCTACTCAGTCCTGCCAAGCCCTATTCAAACTCTTCCATTCACTTAAATTGTGAGCAATGTTTTGGCAGGGATCTATGTAATTATTCTATCTCCTCTGCATAGTATAGTGTTTTACACATGCTAGCTGCTCAGTAAAATCTGGAGAATTTTATTTTCTTTACTGTTGGGGTCTCACCACTGAAGTTCCCAGAATGCTTCTGTTCAGCTCTGCATACCTTAAAAGGGATGCCTTATTATTTTTCTCATCAATCTAATTGCAAATATGAAAATTGAGGCTTAGAGAGATTGCCCAAGGTCACATGATGAGCTAGTAGGTATGAATGAGAGTTAGCTCCCTGCTTGTCACCTTTACCCCACTGTGCCTCAAAAGGCCACATGCAATGAATAGCGGAGGGGCACTTCAGGTTATTTATCTGTGCCATGGGAAGAGTGGTAATAAAATGTTCGAAAGTCTGTTCTTCCAATGACATTTACACGCTTCCTCTCATATAAGTGAACACTTAAATGACCCATTCTTCCTGTCCTGTAATGCATGAGCCACCATTTGAAAAGACATTGGAGTATCTGCAAAAATATTCTGGAACTGTTTGTGGGTTTCATGATACTCTGAGGATAATTTTTCCAGTCTTCTCCCAGTACAAAGAATGAATTCCACATCCTTTCCTCTTAGAATAAAACTGGGAAATATTTTTTCCAGACGCGCTCAGCCTTTCCTGTACCCTTGCCCTTTGACGATGGCTTTTTTGCAGAGTTCAAGGAATGTAAGGCAAATGGAACCTTGTCTCATCTCCTTCCTGCCTCCACCAACTTTCTTCCTGTAAAGTAAAAATAAACTAAAGATGACAGCTTTATTTCTCACAGCAAAAATGGTCTGTAATTCAAGATGTATGCTATTCTCTTGGAAGAGTTAAAGTAGGGTGTTCTATCCACTGTAACAATTGGCAAAACCAATATCCATGGAAAATAATTATAGTTATTAAGTATGTTCTGTGTTCCAGGTCCTGTTATAGGTGCTTTATATTTTTTATGTTTAATATTCAGTACAAGCCTATGGTTGGTATTAGCATTAACATTTTACAATAAGAACACTGAAGATTAAAGTGATAACTACCACGGAGCTAGTCAATGGTAAAGCAGGCTTAGATTCAAATTGATCTGTATAAAATTCAGTTCTCTTTAATGACATTTCACTGGGCAATTCATGAGGCTGCCTTTAAGTGCTTATAGCATCGTGATGAAGCAGAGGAAAGGATATGTACTCAAGAATGAGATACAGCATAGTAGCATACTTCAGGGAGGGAAAGTAGACTTTGAAGCCAGATTGCCTGGGTTAAAATCTTGCCCCATTATTTGCTATCTATGTACTTTTTTCAAGTTAGTAAATCTCTCTTTGCCTCAGTTTCCTCATTTATAAAATGGAAGCAATGATAGTTTCTACCTCTTCGGGTTATTATAAGCATTTAATGAAAAGTAGCAAGCACAATTCATAGGTACTGTCTGTGTGTGTCTCATGCCATACTCCAGGCACTCCCTGTGCAAGAGACCACCTCACCACTGAATTTTAAGAAAAATATAAAATCTTTAATAGAAGAAACAAGATTTAACACCCTAGATCCTATTATATACATATTCAGTTTAACAAGAAGCAATGGAACTTGTCTACTGGATCTTTTTTTGGACTTCTATTCTAATGGTTTAATCACAATATAGAAGGATAAATTTAGGGATGAAAATTGATATATATATATACACACATATATGCATATATGTGTGTGAATATATGCATAAATATAAATGTGGTCTGAGATTTTTGAGTAGCTATATGATTTTCAATCATCACCGTCAGTTTATGAAATAACTCACAGACTTTAAGCATCATACAACCCAGATTCTGAATTGGAGAAGGAAGGGAGTTTCTTTCAAAATGTTCAAAGAGAACTTCTCTGAGTTTTTTTTAAACCTTAAGTAATTTCTCCCCCTTTGGCATCTTGTCATATCCTGAAGGTCAGGCTGACAGCAACGGACAAGCTCAATTTCTTTCTGATTTCCAAGCAGACTCATCGATGCACTTTTTTTTCTATAGTGTGTGATTAGATTCCTCACATTAGTAACAGAATACAGACCATCTGCAATTCGGATTATTAGTCTGTCTTAGAAAAATCAGGGATTCACTTACTAATATTGAAGAACAAATTTAAAGCTCACTAGCAATTCATTTTCCCCAGGTTATAGGACAGATTAGGGAGCACTGAATTTGAAATCAGCTTGGCTCCTTAGTGCACAGGGGAAATATTAAGCAACTACTTACAGGTAGCTTAAGCTAGAAAAAGAGAAATTTTAAAATTATAATTAAGTAGACATTATTTCCTGACATTCTATCAACTGACTTAATGCTGTATTCTTTTATTTTATGGAGAATGTTCAAACAGATACAGATCTATACATATTGATGGGATACAGTGTAAAGAGTAATAATTTTAGAATTAGGCCAATATAAGTTCAAATCCCAGCATTGCCTTTTACTAATAGCCATATCTTAAGACTTATTTATTAAACCTCCCTTATTATCATTTTCCTCACCTTGTAAAAATTAGAAAAACATAGTTAGGCTTATAGATATATTTTCACCTCTTTATAGCTATCATTTACTTGTTAGTCCACTCTTATCACTAATATTATCCCTAGATATGTGTAGCCATTCTACACTAATGAAGCCTTTGTAGCATCAAGCACATAGGTTTGAACTCAAAGAACTGATGTCTGAAAAAAAACACATATAACGGTGAGAGATAATGATACACTAATTAAGGGGCAACGATGCAGAGAAATGAATAATTGTTTTTTTGTTTCTTTAAATATATAAGAAGGCAGAAAACTTAGAAACCAATAAAGGTATGATTCAGGGTACTATTCAGTAGACAAATTTACTTTATGTATGGGATACATTATCCAGTTAATATAATACATTTCTGGGAAATATACATTCTAAGAGTTTTGCTTTATGGTTATGAATGGAAATACCTTGTATGTTCTGCTTTATAGATGTACAAATAAACTAAATCTCTGGAAACAGAGACATGATAAATTGGAAACTAGAGAGCCAGGTCTCACATTCTTGTAGCACAAAAGAGAGGAACCACATTAAAGTTTTGCAGGAGTCTGCACAGAAAGAAAATTAAATCTCATGTGGTAAAGGAGGATTCGATAATCTCCTTGTCTCTTATTTCTCCTACTGGGCTTGTTGTATCCAGTGAAAATATTCTAAGTATTTGTGGATGCCAGTGGACTCATGGGTCCTTCTTATTGGCATTTTGAGGATGGAGAACCTTGGTTGAAAGGTGTGGGGCTGGTCCTTCAGGAGCCTTTGTGGATTTGGTGGAGTTTGATGGAGAATAGGCAGCCTGCTGCTTTGGTAGGTCTCTTTGTCCTTAGCCGATATTAGCGAGGAGTGAGCCTTACACAAAGTATATGGGCTAGGAGCGTCCAGTGCATTCTCTGGGACATAGTAGGAACTCCTCTCCTTGTATTTATTTGTTCAGATTGGGAAGTGGGCTTGGGCTCCTATCAAAGATCTTTTCGATTCGGAAAAAAAAAAATTCAAACAAAAAGTAAAGTTGTTTCTGACTTCTTTTGCCTAATAGAGAGTTTTTGAGTTAATTATCTACTAAGTGCCTTTTATCTCCAGCTGAGACCATCCTCTTTTATTTATCTTAAAATTCTTCCAGAAATATTTCAGGAGGTAGCCAATCCCACGTGATCATTTGAATTGTTGTGTGCGATAAATGTTTAGAGGACGTTGGATATACAATGCAGATGACCAACATGACCAACACACCTTTTTCTGGCATGTTTAAGACTCCAATTCCTTTTTTACATTTTATTTTGCTAAAAAGAGAATTGAAGTTCGCCCTGATTCTATGTTAGTACCTATTAGCTTGTCAGCAGTTCTTCCTCTTTAAAAACATTGCATTTTAATTCATTCCTGGAGGCTATACGACCCAAGAGAAAGTATTTGCAAGAACACTGTAATAATCAGAACCAAAATGTTGATTCCCAATTGCTACTGCTCATATAGTTTTCAGATATCAGTGATGTCATCTGGTAGAAACAATCATTATTAATACATTCATTAATCTGGATCCTGTTAACTATTGACAGCTGCAGAAGTTTATCTCATGTGAATTTCTTTGTGTCTATTGGAACTTTTAATGATGATCCTTGAGTTATGATGCATTTGAACTCTTCCAATTAGGTGTAACGGCATTTATGTAAATAAAATTGTGGCCTATCTTTTTATTTATTGATAAATATTTGCTACATTTTAGATTTTCTAAAGTCTGGTTATTTTCTTGTAATAATAAATTAAAGAGTAAGAAAACATAATATTAGTAACTGATAAAAGAAAGAAGAACAAGAAAGCAATGACTGACACTAATATTAATAATAACCAACAGTTGTAAAGTATCCGCTATGTGTGGAGCACTGGGTTAAACATTCTATGTCAAATACCTCATTTAATCCACACAAATAATACGTGAATTAGAAAAAGTAATTTTATTCCCATGTTCCTAATGAGAAAACGGAGGTCAGAGAGGTTAAGTGATAACTTAATCAAGATTGTAATTGCAGTATTATACACATGTATACAATATGTTGAAGTGGGCAGACCTGGGCCTCAGACAAAAATCTATAACTTGCATCATGTCACAACACACACCTATAACCTTTACTCTGAATTCTGTGTGGTCTCTGTATTTGTATCTCTCATTAAAGATTTCAATCCTGGGCAGAAGCGCCCACTTGCCAGACACTGTGGGGAATTTTTTCCCATGGCACATTTAAGGTTTAGCATAAAAAAACATGATCTAATAAATATTAAATTTAATTATAGTTAGTTTCTAGAGGAGCTACATTTTTCTACATCAAGTGATTCTTGTTCCAATATTTAATAATGTTTTTTATTTAATCCAAAAGTTGTGAGTTTTACACATACATATACACACTGGGATATATGTGTATCCAAGTAATTAAAATAACTATTGATTTTAACACAGCATTGACCTAGAAAGTACTTCTTGGTTTTGTTATGGAAGAAATGATTGCATAAAAGTTTTATGTTTACAACTCTGTTGATGATATTAATTATGTCTTTAATATAATGACATTATTCAAATCACTAGTGTCTACCATCAAATAGTAATATGCCTGGATTTCACACAAGATTGTTTACATTGTTTCATTTTGAAATGCATAACTGAGAATAAATTTCTATCATATAATACTTTTTATAAAATATTCTTTAACTATTTAAATAAACAGCAATCATTTGTCATACCTTTTCTTTATATTATCTCCTATTATACTGTGTATACTAAAGATTTGGCCAATACTGTGTTAGAAATCAATAAATATGGGTAAATTAATCTCAGCTACTGTGTTTATGTGTAAAACTCAAAACTCTTGGGCCAAAAAATATTCTGGAAGTCAATAACAAGGACTGTATCTTAATCATTATTGTTCCACCAAAGCATGGAGAATATCTGTTCTCTTGGGTACAAAGATTTGGTGGCATATACTTCTATTTTGGATCATCTTTTAGAGCTAAAATATGTGTATCAAGTTTTTGTTTGTGAGAAATAAAAAACAACCTGTTAACTCAAGAGGGAAGTAAATTTAACAAACTCAGATATTAACAAACTCATAGGCCAGCAAGGGAGCCAAAGGAAGCTGGTCAACGGCAGCTTCAGATCCCATCTCTGCATCTGCCTCTGCCTCTCACCCCAGATAAGGGATGCTGCTGACTCCACAGTGAATTCTGAACTGTCTCTGTATTTTGCATCACTCACTCAAGATTCCAAATCCTGGGCAAAAACACCGATTTGCCCCAGAGAGGTCAAGTTGTATGACCATGTTCTAGCTTCCAAAAAATAGGAGGAGAGGGTATTGGGCTTTTTGTTTTCTGAGCTGGGAGCAACAGATGCAAAAAGAAGTGGCAAACATGTCCTGGGAAATGACTGAGTGGGCGGGTCATCCATTGATTTCAGTGAAGGGGTATTTTCGCCATTGAAATAGGTTAATTTTGGAGGAAGTAATCAAAAAAAACAATAAGGCCAGAAAAACTGTGTTCAGATATACTTTTTGCTACTGATTAACTTTGGGATCTAAACCATAACAACTACTCAGTGAAAGTGAGACTGGTCAAACTACACAGCACTTTTCAGGTAGAAGAGGCATCTGTCGAAGTGTAGGTAGCGAGCTAAGTGAATGGGACAGATTCATCAGAACAGATTCAACATAATCTTCTTGCATGTATCTCTGGACCGTATGAGACAGATAGAAAGCAAAATCACACTTTTTTTTTTATTAATTATGGATCTCCTTTCTGCAAGTTTGACAACTGAGGTCTTAAAAAATGATTTGGAGCAAACTGAAGTCATAACCAAATTCCATGATATCCTTTTTGCAGTTATTTCTGCCCAGCCACGCTTTTCAGGAAAGTGAATGAATCTGGTAAAATCCTGTGTTGCCACATAAACCATACATGAGTCAAAAGACATAGGAAATTCTTACACAAATGGTTAATAGAATGCCTAGAATGTCCAGATTAAACATACTGGGGCTTCTCACTTGTGAATGAAGTTAAACACACAGATTTGAGTTCTTTATTCTAATAATGATTTGGTTGTTTAAATGCTTTCATAGTTTCACCAACAGATTCCTGTCTGTAACATAATAAAAGTAATAACTACAACAACAACCAAGACTAACTTGCCTTTGCTGAATCAAACTTAATCAATGATTTATTTTGTCTTTATAACTACATGATATCAGCTTTTTAAAATTTCCTTTCTTATTTCATTTGCTAGAACCTCAATATATTGTTGAATCACAATGGGGATAGTGAATATCCCTGCACAAACAGTCTCTAAGCCAGTGCCTGTCACCTGGTTAGTAACCCATAAATCTCTGTTGAATAAAACTTGATGAAGAAAACCATTTATTATGTAATGCTAAATTAAAAGTAAGACATAACAAAATGTTGTGTTGAAGCCAGCCAAGAAAAGAGTTCATCCTATATAATTCAATTTTTATGAAGTACAAGAACAGGCAAAATTAATATATGCTGATAGACATCAGGATATAGGTTTATATCTGGAGAAGGTGTTGACTGGGCGGGGGTAGAAGGAAGCCTTCTGGGGTGCTACAAATATCCTTGACCTTGTAAGAGGATAGACAGGTATATACTGGTACCTATGTAAGCTTTGTGCTATAAGCATTTTTTAAAAGGTTTTATTTTAAATTATTATGGATACATAATAGTTGTATATCTAATGTTATGTGTGTTTGAAAGCATATCTACAAATGAACCATAAAACAATAAGTATGTAGAATTATTTATAAATTGTCACTGTGTGGGAATGTTTAATTAATTTGGAAGCCACAAAAACACATTAATGGTCTTTGTTTTAGGTTGCTGAAATTAGAGGAGATTTTATCTTTATGCATTTTATAAATTTCTATTATGATTATGCATATTTTAATAAACAGAGGCAAGAATTTTTATTTTAGTTGTCATTGTATCATAATATTATGGAGTTTGATACAGAGTTTTTACTCAATTAAAAAGAAAAGTACAGTTCATGTGACTAGAAATGGACATGTCATTCTGAGTCAAAAGTTTTGAGGAGAGATAGATATTCCAGCTCACTCCATATATTTGTGTTTGGAGTAAATGTCTGTTTTCTTCCCAACAGTACCCCAGTCCTAGAATAGTTCTAGAGACATAGTAGGGTGCTTATTAAATATTTGCTATGTGAATGAATGAAGTTGGAGAGCAGTAGAATGCTCAAAATAGGCTTCAGTGTCACTTAAAGCAGACCTCAAGTGTCCTTTACCTGTGACGAAATTGCGTTTGCCTTTGCCAAGGTAGGGTGAATAAGTAACGAGGTCTTCTCCTAAACGAAAGCCCTCTTCAATAACAAGCCATATAACATAGAGAACAAACAGATGGCAGATTCATTTGGAACCCTGGTTTTATCACATGGTCTTTTTGTGACGTTTGCCTGGCTGCCCAAATATTCAGAGCCCAATTGTCCTCACCTGCAAAACAGAAATGTTTCTGAAATTGAATCAGATAATAGGAGTCAGCCCCTACTAAGCATTTGCTATGCACCATTCTGTGCTAAGAGCATTGCATGTTACCACATTTTTCGTATGCAACGTATAGGAATTACTTAGCATGGAGCTCAATAAAAACACATTTCTTCTCTATGGCAATTCAATTCTTGAGACCATTTCAATTAACTTGCCATATATTTTCTGCTGCATAATTTCTTCAGGTTTTGTAAATTATTTTAGATTGTATTTTGTTGGCCTTTCCCTAAAGACTTTAAATTCCTGAAAGGAATAAGCCCCTTCCTTCCTGAGTTCTATAGAGTTCATTTGAATTATCAAATCTTAGCATGGACTTTGATGACAAGTAATCTTTTCCAGAACAAATGCGATATTATTTCTGATCAAGGGTCATTCAATGGCTTTAGGATACATTGAGCGAAGCAGAATTATTCTGAGAGACCAAATTCCATTTTTTGACCACTCTGTGCCTTCCACTGTCAGATCTTCATTCTGTTCTCTGACAAGCTTAAAATGGTTACATATCAAAATCCCCATGAATTGATCATAAAAATAACAAGCAGGGTGGCAAAATCTCTATTCTATAAACTGAATCTTTGAAGGAAGTGGCATATTAGATTTAAGATTTTTGACTCAGAGAAGGGTATAGGGAGCAGAATTTGGAACACATTCTCATGGGGAATAAGGGTGGTTTGTTAAAAGAGGGTAGAAGGACTTCTGGGTTTCTGGGGACCTGTGCCAACCTAGGAGACATCTTGACTATGAAGGTGGAGACGTGACGGTGGCAGAGAAGATGTTGTGGAGGAGGAAGGCAAACTCTGATAGAGGCTTCTCCTTGAAGCGAGTTTGGGAAACGTTGCTGTTTGAGTGGATGGGTGTGGGGTAGACACGCCACCGCACTATTGACACGTCAACAGTGTCAAAAGGAGTGGGAACTGATGTCCCTTTAGTTTCCCTATAGTGAAGGAGCTATGCAAGTTCCTTGTGGAGTGTTGCTACGTGTCACGCTCTATGCCAGGCATTTGCAGAAGTTATTCCTTTTGGTATTCAGAGCAGCCTCTGAGCTAGGAATCACTACCCCAAGGGAACCTGAGGATAATGGAGGTGAGGTGGAGAAAAGGAGAGGAAAAAGGTATAAAAACTTGCCTCCTCTGGAACACAAATGAGAATGAGGCATGGGTTTTAAAAAAGTACTGAGATTTCTCTCTACACCCCCTCCTGGCTTTTTTTAATGTCCCTGAAAGGCTGGGATTAGGAATCCTCCCACAGCCCATCTCTCCTGAGAACTTTCATAGCACTGCTTCTGATTAAACTAACAGATTAGACCCAATGGCATAAGGCACAGCTTCTCTTCTTTGAGAAAGAGCAAGTAAGAATGAAGTGTTAGATTGCAAAGCTAATTATACATTCTGTTCAAGTGTCAACCATCTGTTGCAATTGTTTAAAAAGCAGACATAAGTCAACTGTAGGGGTGGGATGTTTACTGTCGTGAACACACAGAAAGCCTGTGACACCAGCGCACAGTCCTTGTTCTATCACAGGCCTGCAGGCTGCAATGGGATTCTACAGATGTCTTGGGAAACTCCTCTTTTTGAGAGAGGCTACATGATAGCTCCAGGTAGCTGAAGATTAAGTACTGGTCATCGAGACTCTTTCAGAACTGGAAAAGACCTTAAACATTATATGATCAACACCCTCTGTTTACAGATGGAAAAACTGAGATACAGGGTGGGCAAGGCACTGCCTATTCAATACTTCTATTTCAACACTCTCAATCTTCCAATTTTCTGCAGAACTTGTGTGTCTGCACAGAGGGCCTTCTCTCAGGTGTATTAAATCCCTAAGGGTTGGGATGGAACACTATTTTCTCTTTGTACTTCATGCATAGAATAATACCCTGTGCATCTCAATATCTAGAGTATGTTGTACAAATATGATCAGCCTTAGGAGGAGTGAAGGTCAAGCCGCACAGAGAAGGTGGCACAGTTTCCCTGCACCAGAGTCAGGCCTTTCTTTTCCTTATCAATTTCTTTTTTTTTTTTTGAGACAGAGTCTCACTCTGTTGCCCGGGCTAGAGTGCTGTGGCTTCAGCCTAGCTCACAGCAACCTCAAACTCCTGGGCTTAAGCGATCTTCCTGCCTCAGCCTCCTGAGTAGCTGGGACTACAGGCATGTGCCACCATGCCCA
>NW_012152729.1:6972405-6989061 GCF_000956105.1 Propithecus coquereli | reverse complement strand
TAAAATATTCTTTAACTATTTAAATAAACAGCAATCATTTGTCATACCTTTTCTTTATATTATCTCCTATTATACTGTGTATACTAAAGATTTGGCCAATACTGTGTTAGAAATCAATAAATATGGGTAAATTAATCTCAGCTAGTGTGTTTATGTGTAAAACTCAAAACTCGGGCCAAAAAATATTCTGGAAGTCAATAACAAGGACTGTATCTTAATCATTATTGTTCCACCAAAGCATGGAGAATATCTGTTCTCTTGGGTACAAAGATTTGGTGGCATATACTTCTATTTTGGATCATCTTTTAGAGCTAAAATATGTGTATCAAGTTTTTTTTTGTGAGAAATAAAAAACAACCTGTTAACTCAAGAGGGAAGTAAATTTAACAAACTCAGATATTAACAAACTCATAGGCCAGCAAGGGAGCCAAAGGAAGCTGGTCAACGGCAGCTTCAGATGCCATCTCTGCATCTGCCTCTGCCTCTCACCCCAGATAAGGGATGCTGCTGACTCCACAGTGAATTCTGAACTGTCTCTGTATTTTGCATCACTCACTCAAGATTCCAAATCCTGGGCAAAAACACCGATTTGCCCCCGAGAGGTCAAGTTGTATGACCATGTTCTAGCTTCCAAAAAATAGGAGGAGAGGGTATTGGGCTTTTTGTTTTCTGAGCTGGGAGCAACAGATGCAAAAAGAAGTGGCAAACATGTCCTGGGAAATGACTGAGTGGGCGGGTCATCCATTGATTTCAGTGAAGGGGTATTTTCGCCATTGAAATAGGTTAATTTTGGAGGAAGTAATCAAAAAAAACAATAAGGCCAGAAAAACTTGTGTTCAGACATACTTTTTGCTACTGATTAACTTTGGGATCTAAACCATAACAACTACTCAGTGAAAGTGAGACTGGTCAAACTACACAGCACTTTTCCGGTAGAAGAGGCATCTGTCGAAGTGTAGGTAGCGAGCTAAGTGAATGGGACAGATTCATCATAACAGATTCAACATAATCTTCTTGCATGTATCTCTGGACCGTATGAGACAGATAGAAAGCAAAATCACACTTTTTTTTTATTAATTATGGATCTCCTTTCTGCAAGTTTGACAACTGAGGTCTTAAAAAATGATTTGGAGCAAACTGAAGTCATAACCAAATTCCATGATATCCTTTTTGCAGTTATTTCTGCCCAGCCACGCTTTTCAGGAAAGTGAATGAATCTGGTAAAATCCTGTGTTGCCACATAAACCATACATGAGTCAAAAGACATAGGAAATTCTTACACAAATGGTTAATAGAATGCCTAGAATGTCCATATTAAACATACTGGGGCTTCTCACTTGTGAATGAAGTTAAACACAGATTTGAGTTCTTTATTCTAATAATGATTTGGTTGTTTAAATGCTTTCATAGTTTCACCAACAGATTCCTGTCTGTAACATAATAAAAGTAATAACTACAACAACAACCAAGACTAACTTGCCTTTGCTGAATCAAACTTAATCAATGATTTATTTTGTCTTTATAACTACATGATATCAGCTTTTTAAAATTTCCTTTCTTATTTCATTTGCTAGAACCTCAATATATTGTTGAATCACAATGGGGATAGTGAATATCCCTGCACAAACAGTCTCTAAGCCAGTGCCTGTCACCTGGTTAGTAACCCATAAATCTCTGTTGAATAAAACTTGATGAAGAAAACCATTTATTATGTAATGCTAAATTAAAAGTAAGACATAACAAAATGTTGTGTTGAAGCCAGCCAAGAAAAGAGTTCATCCTATATAATTCAATTTTTATGAAGTACAAGAACAGGCAAAATTAATATATGCTGATAGACATCAGGATATAGGTTTATATCTGGAGAAGGTGTTGACTGGGCGGGGGTAGAAGGAAGCCTTCTGGGGTGCTACAAATATCCTTGACCTTGTAAGAGGATAGACAGGTATATACTGGTACCTATGTAAGCTTTGTGCTATAAGCATTTTTTAAAAGGTTTTATTTTAAATTATTATGGATACATAATAGTTGTATATCTAATGTTATGTGTGTTTGAAAGCATATCTACAAATGAACCATAAAACAATAAGTATGTAGAATTATTTATAAATTGTCACTGTGTGGGAATGTTTAATTAATTTGGAAGCCACAAAAACACATTAATGGTCTTTGTTTTAGGTTGCTGAAATTAGAGGAGATTTTATCTTTATGCATTTTATAAATTTCTATTATGATTATGCATATTTTAATAAACAGAGGCAAGAATTTTTATTTTAGTTGTCATTGTATCATAATATTATGGAGTTTGATACAGAGTTTTTACTCAATTAAAAAGAAAAGTACAGTTCATGTGACTAGAAATGGACATGTCATTCTGAGTCAAAAGTTTTGAGGAGAGATAGATATTCCAGCTCACTCCATATATTTGTGTTTGGAGTAAATGTCTGTTTTCTTCCCAACAGTACCCCAGTCCTAGAATAGTTCTAGAGACATAGTAGGGTGCTTATTAAATATTTGCTATGTGAATGAATGAAGTTGGAGAGCAGTAGAATGCTCAAAATAGGCTTCAGTGTCACTTAAAGCAGACCTCAAGTGTCCTTTACCTGTGACGAAATTGCGTTTGCCTTTGCCAAGGTAGGGTGAATAAGTAACGAGGTCTTCTCCTAAACGAAAGCCCTCTTCAATAACAAGCCATATAACATAGAGAACAAACAGATGGCAGATTCATTTGGAACCCTGGTTTTATCACATGGTCTTTTTGTGACGTTTGCCTGGCTGCCCAAATATTCAGAGCCCAATTGTCCTCACCTGCAAAACAGAAATGTTTCTGAAATTGAATCAGATAATAGGAGTCAGCCCCTACTAAGCATTTGCTATGCACCATTCTGTGCTAAGAGCATTGCATGTTACCACATTTTTCGTATGCAACGTATAGGAATTACTTAGCATGGAGCTCAATAAAAACACATTTCTTCTCTATGGCAATTCAATTCTTGAGACCATTTCAATTAACTTGCCATATATTTTCTGCTGCATAATTTCTTCAGGTTTTGTAAATTATTTTAGATTGTATTTTGTTGGCCTTTCCCTAAAGACTTTAAATTCCTGAAAGGAATAAGCCCCTTCCTTCCTGAGTTCTATAGAGTTCATTTGAATTATCAAATCTTAGCATGGACTTTGATGACAAGTAATCTTTTCCAGAACAAATGCGATATTATTTCTGATCAAGGGTCATTCAATGGCTTTAGGATACATTGAGCGAAGCAGAATTATTCTGAGAGACCAAATTCCATTTTTTGACCACTCTGTGCCTTCCACTGTCAGATCCTCATTCTGTTCTCTGACAAGCTTAAAATGGTTACATATCAAAATCCCCATGAATTGATCATAAAAATAACAAGCAGGGTGGCAAAAGCTCTATTCTATAAACTGAATCTTTGAAGGAAGTGGCATATTAGATTTAAGATTTTTGACTCAGAGAAGGGTATAGGGAGCAGAATTTGGAACACATTCTCATGGGGAATAAGGGTGGTTTGTTAAAAGAGGGTAGAAGGACTTCTGGGTTTCTGGGGACCTGTGCCAACCTAGGAGACATCTTGACTATGAAGGTGGAGACGTGACGGTGGCAGAGAAGATGTTGTGGAGGAGGAAGGCAAACTCTGATAGAGGCTTCTCCTTGAAGCGAGTTTGGGAAACGTTGCTGTTTGAGTGGATGGGTGTGGGGTAGACACGCCACCGCACTATTGACACGTCAACAGTGTCAAAAGGAGTGGGAACTGATGTCCCTTTAGTTTCCCTATAGTGAAGGAGCTATGCAAGTTCCTTGTGGAGTGTTGCTACGTGTCACGCTCTATGCCAGGCATTTGCAGAAGTTATTCCTTTTGGTATTCAGAGCAGCCTCTGAGCTAGGAATCACTACCCCAAGGGAACCTGAGGATAATGGAGGTGAGGTGGAGAAAAGGAGAGGAAAAAGGTATAAAAACTTGCCTCCTCTGGAACACAAATGAGAATGAGGCATGGGTTTTAAAAAAGTACTGAGATTTCTCTCTACACCCCCTCCTGGCTTTTTTTAATGTCCCTGAAAGGCTGGGATTAGGAATCCTCCCACAGCCCATCTCTCCTGAGAACTTTCATAGCACTGCTTCTGATTAAACTAACAGATTAGACCCAATGGCATAAGGCACAGCTTCTCTTCTTTGAGAAAGAGCAAGTAAGAATGAAGTGTTAGATTGCAAAGCTAATTATACATTCTGTTCAAGTGTCAACCATCTGTTGCAATTGTTTAAAAAGCAGACATAAGTCAACTGTAGGGGTGGGATGTTTACTGTCGTGAACACACAGAAAGCCTGTGACACCAGCGCACAGTCCTTATTCTATCACAGGCCTGCAGGCTGCAATGGGATTCTACAGATGTCTTGGGAAACTCATCTTTTTGAGAGAGGCTACATGATAGCTCCAGGTAGCTGAAGATTAAGTACTGGTCATCGAGACTCTTTCAGAACTGGAAAAGACCTTAAACATTATATGATCAACACCCTCTGTTTACAGATGGAAAAACTGAGATACAGGGTGGGCAAGGCACTGCCTATTCAATACTTCTATTTCAACACTCTCAATCTTCCAATTTTCTGCAGAACTTGTGTGTCTGCACAGAGGGCCTTCTCTCAGGTGTATTAAATCCCTAAGGGTTGGGATGGAACACTATTTTCTCTTTGTACTTCATGCATAGAATAATACCCTGTGCATCTCAATATCTAGAGTATGTTGTACAAATATGATCAGCCTTAGGAGGAGTGGAGGTCAAGCCGCACAGAGAAGGTGGCACAGTTTCCCTGCACCAGAGTCAGGCCTTTCTTTTCCTTATCAATTTCTTTTTTTTTTTTGAGACAGAGTCTCACTCTGTTGCCCGGGCTAGAGTGCTGTGGCTTCAGCCTAGCTCACAGCAACCTCAAACTCCTGGGCTTAAGCGATCTTCCTGCCTCAGCCTCCTGAGTAGCTGGGACTACAGGCATGTGCCACCATGCCCAGCTAATTTTTTCTCTCTCTATATATTTTTAGTTGTCCAGATAATTTCTTCCTATTTTTAGGAGAGACGGGGGTCTTGCTCTTGCTCAGGCTGGTCTTGAACTCCTGACCTTGAGCGATCCACCCACCTTGGCCTCCCAGAGTGCTAGGATTACAGGTGTGAGCCACTGCGCCCAGCCCTATCAATTTCTTTATGGCAAAAGTGGAATGCTCTGCCAAACTGAGGCTTTCAATAATTTCCTTTAATGAGAACAACTGGAATGAGACTGAATGTTAATTTTAGTTTACGTTATGGGAGTCAATGGAAACCCAACAATAAGGAGCACTCCCCAAAAGAGGAAAACCATTTTCTTCTGGTTCCTTCTATTTTTGAGTGAATGAAGAAGTCTTTTTGATAAAAGTGAATTTTGACTTTTTGTATTATTGAATAAATCTAGTCTCCAGGGCAACCAAGGGGAGAATATTATAGGATCACAGTCAGGCTGTTCCCAGCCCTGTTCCTTCAGCATCTGCAATCACGGTGTGCAGGTGGGAGTCATTCTCTTGCATTCCTGACTTTGGATCACTCACCAGGGATGGGAATTTCACTACCAGCATATCACAGTGCATAGAGTTAGTAATCTTTCATTGATTTGAATGTTGCCTTTTTGTCCTATAATTTGTTTCTAGTTTTGCTGTCCCTGGCAGCACATCCTTAGAAAACTTCCTCCTCTCTTTATTGCCTTTCCAATGTTGAAAAGAACTTCCCTCTTCTCTTTTCCATGAAAAATTGCAAAATCCTTTTGCTTGTTCCTCATAAGGCTTCCTATCCAGACCATGGATAGAAACATTCCAGTTGTCACTGACCCTATTACAATGAAATGCTCAGGTTTAGCCAGTGAAATCTGAGAGGAATGTTGAATAGTATTAATCACACTCTTCCATTTGAGTTCCTGACTCATCGAATGCACACTCAGGCAGCCAGGTAAGGCTAAGAAGTGATTTCAGTTTAATTACTGCACCAAGCAACTGGATACAATTTTATCTCAGGACTTCAGGGGAACTGAGGCTTTCCTTTGTCATTTCCCGCACTTCCCAATCTAAGTCTTGGGCCCCGGGCCTGGGTCTGTAGAGGAGTATCTGACTACCCTTTTCCAGCCACCTGCATAGACTTTTGCAGCCAGCTCCAGGATAAGAGAGAAACAGAGAGTGAAATGGCTTCTACATTTCAATGTAAGACCTAGTTGATGAGCTCCATAGACGTTACATTCTCATGGGCCTCTGAAATTAGACTGGGGATTTTTCTTATCAAGGGAAGAGACCACTGGGATTCACAGAGTGGCAACCCTAGGGTGTTTAAACAATCCTGCCCCCTTTTGGGGTTTAGAGTTGAAGATCCCGCCGTGGGACTTAACTAAAAATAGGTATCTTCTTACAGCTTGTAGTGAAAATAAATGAAAACAAGTTATTGCAAGACAAGTCATTGATTTTCTTCACTTTATGCTTAGTTCTAACAACAGAGCTGCTGTTTAAAAATATGGCCACAAATGCCTTAACCTCACGACTATTTTTACTCTGGGTCTTTACTGTTGTTATGATGCAAGGGCCACATCCACCCCAGGCAAACACTTCTCATACAAATGCTTCTCAAATGATGACCTCACCCTCATACCCAGGAGGATGCAGCCAAAAGTTACTCTCCTTTAATATCAGGAAAAATAAAACTAACTATCAATGTGCCTTATTTATTTTTATGCATTTATTGTATACTGTCTTCCCTCTAAAGATTAAAGGTGTACCGTAACAAAAAGACATGTAGTAAAATAATAAAAAAGAACTAAAATGAGAGTAAGAAAACAGGACTAGGGGGAAATATTAGGACAGAAATTCAAAATCATGGTCAGAAAGGAAATCAAGTGTTCTGGCCATAAGATGCTACATTATGGTCACTTTCTCAACTGTCTGTTGGCCCCAGTTTTGTTGAAAGCTAAACATAAAAATGTATATAGTTTTTGTCAGGGAGAAGAACAAGATAATTATTTTATCTTGGGTATTTTCATCCAGATCTTTATTGTACTTTATTTGCAGTGTCCTGGTTTTATTTCAGGATCCTTTTTATTAGAGTTAAGATGTAATGTTACAGTTAATGCTAAGAATAGTTTGTGTTCCAGGAAATGCACATAATATGGCAAATAAAAGACGCAAGGTGTAAATGTGGATGATAAAATCTGTGTCACTCAGATCCATGTAACTCAAATTCTTTCCAGTTGTCTCAACATAGCTTTATTCATTTATTATTTTTTTTAGGGGGGGGAGCAGAAATGCATTACAATGCAAAAGAGAAGACTCGCAAAATATTTTTATCATAAAGTCTAGATGAGTATGACACTCTAATTGCCCAATCTAGGGCAACGTGGGTTAGTCCTCACATACAGGGTTAGTCCTGTTGCAAACTAGAAATGCAGGGAGCTCCCAGTGAGAAGTGTCTACTTTCCTTTTGATCTTGTTCCTCCATCTGAGTAACTGGGATCTGCTTTTTTTTTTTTTTTTTGCAATCTGGCCAAATACTGGGTGTCTGTCCTAGAACAATGTAACCACTTCCTCCAACTGGCTGATCCGTGTTGCTTTTCCCACCCTTCTTAGGAACTGCATTCCTTGCTCTGAATTCCCGTTACCATGGTTCGTTACCTGCCTTGACCTTTGCCATGAGTGTTCCTGACACAATGGCAGCCAGGTCAATTCAGGGGCCTAGTAGCTGCTGTACTGACCTGACCCTCTTGCCTTTCTGTCCCTATACCTGTCACGTCCCTCTGGGATATCTGAGGAACAGTTTGGTCCCCAGGCCCTCACTCTTAATTGTCTGAATTATTCAAATGTCAACCCAGTTAAATTCCAGTAATAAGAAAGTCTTCATTTCTGGATGATTTTTTTTTTCTTTTAATAAATCATTAGAACTTTGTTATTTTAAAAGATGGTTCTGACTATATATAGGTATTTTCCCCCCGAGCTCTCCTTAAGGAAGCTAGAATGTTTTTGGCAGTTCTTTTTTACTTTTTTTTTATTTTCCTCTTTCCAATTAATGTCTTACTCACGCTCCCAAGAGAATTTTGGAATCACGGGATTCACCCTAATGTATACTTTTATTAAAAACGTCTTCTATTTTCTATAGATGTATGCCCAGGCCCTTTTCATATACTCTACATTATTTCATCTCAATCGAGTCCTTGTGAGATTGCTATCACTAGTATCTCTGTGTTACAAATGACAAAAGTGACACGCAGGAAAGCTTATGCTATTTGCCCATGGTTACAGAATCAATGGCAGAGATGGAAGTCTAAGTTTTCCCTGGTTTTCCTATTATGTAAATATTTTCATATGGTGTTTCTGTTTAAAAGTATGATTATTTCATAGAAATTTGAACTAAAATATTTTAAACTAGTAAATAGCTTTACATTTCAAAGATAAAATTCATACTCATCTGGCTCAATTATATTGTGTATTAACTGATCAAACTCCTTGTGCCCTGGTTTAGGTGCCCATCAGAAAAACGTGTTTGTCACTCTCTCTCCAACAGTAAATAGCTAAATGGTGAAAGTTTTTAAGGCACGGAGATTCATCTCTGGCAAATCTGGCCCATCCTTCAGGACTGGGGTCCTATTTTAGTCGCCATGACCAGAGTGCCAATTTTTCTTTTACAGTAGAGCTCTGTTCTGAACCCCTTCCAGCTAAATTTTGGTGGGACCAGTTATTTTGCCTTCCATATATATATAAATTCCGTTTCAGAAATGGATGTTTCCTGCCGTGGTTGAAAACCTGCTCTGAAGAGATTTGTTCGTAGAACCATGGGATTTCACCATTTGATCTACTTTGTGGATTACTCCATGTCAGGGATGGTTCAGTACTCCTGCAAGACCCCGGAGGCTGGCAGGCCCTGGGGAAGGGAGGAGGGCGTATTTCCTATCTTTAACAACATTCTTTCTTTCCCTGTAAACAAGATGTGGCCCAGATCCAAAGTAAATCCATCCAACCAACCATTAACTTCTCATTTTCTTTATCATCCTATGAATCGGTTGTGGCATTTTCCTCTTATATATTCATTCACTCTCTCTTTATTTAATTTTTCTCTGACATATATTTTCTTTCTTCATTTTAATACTAACAAAAATCCACAAAAACAAGTATTTCCCTTTAACTCTGAATCCTAGTAGCTTTTGCCACATTTCTTCCCTTTGTTTACTGCCAACTTCTTAAAAGCATGACCTGGAAGTGTGAAGTTTCTGCATTCTTTTATGCCAGTCACCCTCCGCCTAGCTTGTGTCTTTCACATCTCTATTCCTTAGTGCATGGGGTCCCAAATACTATTCTTCTTCATGTCAGCAATATTGATACTGTTAAGACTTCCTAAAATGTCTTCTTGCTTGAAAATCTTACCAACTGCAGTTTCTTTGAGATGTTTTTCCTTTTCTTTCTTGTTCATTTCTGAAAATAAGCAGTGGTCACTTTTTTAATGTTAAATAAGTTTAATATTTGTGTCTATCACACAGAATTTTTGTGAAATTTAAATGATATGCTCAGAAAATACTTAGCACAGAGTGTATGAAATATGTGTCGTACGTCACTTGTTATCGATAAAATTTTATTTCTACTGTCTTTGTTATCATTACTACTCCTCCTCCTTTGTATTCTCCAAGGCTCTTCTTCCTTTTTTTTTTTGATACTTTAATTTAGTTTCCCTTTTGGTTGATTCTTGACTCTTTTCATTGTGGTGTGTGTATCCACACACACACACACTCACACACGCACACACACACATACACACACACACGCGCGTGCGCGCGCGCGCACCCTGGTTCTCTTTAAGGAGTATCTGTATTCAGATAACTCTCAATCTATATCTTTAGTTCTATTTTATCTTATAAATTCTAAATATTCATACCTAACAGCCTACTGGACCGCTCCCACTGCTCCTAACACATCAAACAAATATAAAAATAAATAAGAAACTCACAACAAACAGTAATAAGAGAATCACCATTCATTTATTCTGCCTCCTGTGACAGAAATCTGAGCAGCATCTTAGGCTCCTTCCTCTGCCTACATGTCATTCACCTGTAAATTTGAACAAATAAGTCCCATAGATTTTAATAAATAAGACTTTTTACCATCACCATTCCTGGAGGTTGAGTTCTTATCTCAGCTGTTAATAGATTAGTATGAAATCTTTGAACATCTTCATGAACACTGTCACCCACTCATATCCTTCTTTATCCTCCACTCCACTTATCACAGTGATCGTTCTCAAAATGAAATGAAAAACAAGCAAACAGCAAATAAATAGTATCATGCGACTCTCTTCTACCTAAAACTCTTTTAGGGTCCGTATTGCTTATAGGATATATTCCCAGCTGCTTAGCCTGGCTTACAGGGACATGCTCTGACTCCTTCCTACCTTATCTTACTTAGAGGATGCATGGCATGATGGTTGACAGTTGGGCTCCAAAGTCATACTGCCTAGGTTTCAAATGTGCCTTCACCTCTTCCTGTCCATCTTCTTGGGAATGTTTGATAGGCATATTCTGTTTACCCCTCCAGATCTACTTCTCATCTTTACCCTGCACTATGCCAGGGAGGCGAATATGCCTGGACCTCATCCATTAGCTTCATCTTTTATTTGTTTTTTCTTGCCTTCTCTTCTTTCCAGCCTAAAGATGATAGCATCTTTTTCTGTATTAACAGCCCCATGGCACTGCACCCATTGTTGCTTTCCCTAAGCCTGTGGTTTCCAAACTTCAGAGTGCATCAGAATCACCTAGAAGGCTTGTTAGGAAAGAAATTGCTGAGTCCTATGCCCATAGTTTTGGATTCAGTAATTCTAGGATATGGCCTGAGAATTTGCATTTCTTAAGCATTCTCAAGTGATATTGCTTATGCTGATCTAGGTTCCACACTGAAAACAATTGCTTTAAACCACACTCACAGCTTTATAAAGAGTCCCTGTATTAAACACTCCAGAATTATCCAGTTTGAGTGTTCTACGGGTTTGCACACAGAATAAACATGCCACTAAATTCTCGGAAACTCATCTTTCCAATCTGTAGAATAAGAGAAATAATAAAATTAGTTCAGTCCTATAATTCATTGGAAAGATTAAATGAGAGAATGGGTATACAGTGTATGGCATGAACCAAGGGCTCAATGTGTACTAACTATTGTCACTAAGTTGCAAAATCTCGTTCTTTCCTGCTTTCTAATGCATACTCTGTATTCCAGCCAAACGCAAGTAATTAAAATTGCTCAAAAACAAACTCTCTCACATTTCTATGGATACCATGGTTAATGTAGGGGCTTTAGTCTGAAATACTCTCTGGCAGCTTTCCTACCTCTTATATTTGTAATTTAATGCTTCAAGACTCAATTCAAGACTCCAGTGCATTCTCAGAATGAATGCTTTCACTTTCACTTCCTGATGCCATCATACTTTTTTCTTACCTCTGCTTTAGTCTTGTCACACTACATTGTTTTCATGTCTGTCTTCCCCACTAGACTTTTGTGGGTAGAGATAGTGTTTTATACATCTTGGCAACCACAGTTTCTTGTCTAATACCTGGAGCAGAGTAAATAATAAATTTGGGCCACATGAATGATTGAATTATTTCTAGGCTTTGTTTCCTAAGAGGGACCATGTTATTCAGTTTTGCCTATGACACTCAGAAAAATAGAAACCCAAACCCAAAATGTCAGGGACCATTACAACTGTCATGGCAATATACACCTTTCCTGTCAATGTTTCTCATCTGAATAAGACACAGCACAAGGAAGCAGATGGTTGGGGAAGGCATAAAATAAACATGAGTAACACAAAACCTGCCATTCAATAACGTTAATCACACCACAGATTTTGGACAGTGACGTCTTCTCCACTTGCTAATAAAACTATTGTGAAACATATGTTCAGGGAAATGTGAAAATAGATAAAGGAAAGTTAGCAAAATTTCAACCCTGCTACTTGCTTTAAAACACTTGTCTTTCTGGGATGCTTTTCTACAAATTTAGTGAGTAGGCATGAAAAATTGTCCATTTCAGAAGGCTCTCCTCGTGGGTATTAAATACAACCCTTCTATCACTTCCTTTAAAAACCGACCTGTGCTTTCTCTGAAACCCTATCATTTTATTTGTGAAAGTATTTTCTATTCTAAAGCTAAGATAATTTGCATAGGCCCAGGGTTCTTGTTTTGTACAAGAACTGACAGATTTCCAACACAAATATTTTGAAGCCATTATATGTAAACATTATTTTATGGTTTTTCTAAAGGATCATTTTGACTTACAAAAGTTTTATATTTTTGCATGTTTAGAACTTAAATCTTCAAATGGATGTATCAGAAGAATCAGTGGAATTTTGGTCCTGTGTAGACAATTTTATATTCGAAATAAAAAGTAACATAACCCATTTCTGTACCAGAAAACACGGCACCAGATCGGTTTCACTAATCTATTGGAAGGCATCCTATATAATTTTTGCCTCATTAAATTTTTTCACCATGGCCAATTCTATACTTCTTATTGCAGTTAAAATCCTGGATTTCAAATACCATATCATTTTAAAGAATTATCAAAGTCAAAGATAATACACCTAACATTAATTAATATGTTGAAATTTTAAGTCACAGATGTTCGACTCTTAGAAAAATATACTTGATAATAATTCAAACACAGTCTTTTATTTTTTTACTATTGACGTTAAATTTTTAAATTTTTCTGAATTCAGCCCACAAATACTTAGTACTACATAATTCCCTGGGTGGGATGTAAGAACCGACTCCCATGTCAAGCATTTATTTGGTACTTTCCGTATTCCTGGCTTTGTGCTTGGTGGTGGTGGTACAAGGAAGAATGTCAGACATGCCACCTGGGCTCACCAAAAATCATGGTGGACAGAGGGAAACAGGCCCTTAGAGAAGTGACTAGATAGGTGGTGTGGACTGGAACGGAGAGTTACTGGACACAGAGAATGGAGGGATGAGTTCAGAGTCAGAGTGATTGCTCAATTAAGTTGAGTTACACCAGCAGGAGATTACTGATTGAATCTGACAGCAGAGGACTACAGGCAAAAGAAATCATGCTAAACAGTACACAAAACACAGAGGAGTGAAATCTCATGTACTTTGATATGACATCAGGCTTTAAACCCCATGAGTAAGTGGGGCTGTGTCTAGTTTATGTGCCATTTTAGCCAGTGCCTAGCACGGCATCTTGCATATTACTTATTGGGTGTGAAATACCAAATGAAAGAGTAATTGGATGACTGAACTACAACTCTTGTGCTATGACAGTAAAGGAAGCAATGAGTGTCAAAACAAAAGATTTTATTGGGTTAGGAGTTTGTGGGAATATGTGTCATGATAAGGACTTAGGACTTTTTCCTATAGGATATAAAGAATCATTACAACTAGATATTTAAACCAAGCTAAACTTTGAACTAATTAATATGTTCTTTTTTTCTACAAATATTTATTGAGCATCTACTGTGTTCAGTGTTTACACAATGAAAACAAGTAAACTGTGACTCCTGTCCTCATGAAATTTTTATTCTAATGGGTATTCTGACAATAAACAAATATAAACTAATGGGAATGTTCCAATTGTAACTCATAACCCGAAGTAAACTGTCAGCAGACTACACCTGCTTGCTAAATCCTGCCTGCCTCCTGTTTTTGTGAATAAAGTGATATTGTCATAAAGCCTTACGCTTTGTTCACATTTTTTTATGGGTACTTTCAAGCTACAGTGATAGAGTTGAGCAGGGGTGATAAAAACCTCAGGGCCTGGGAACCCTAAAATACTTCAGTCAGCTCTTCACAGAAAAAGATTGCCAATCTTTGCTATAAACGACACAAATGAGGGGCAGAGGTGAAAAAGAAAGAAGCACACACCATCCCAGATAGATTTCAGGAATGACCTCTGTACATAGGTGGCAATTAGCCAAGGTGTGAAGGATGCGAATCAGCTGCATAGACATTGAAGTGGGGGGCGGTCCTGGAATCTGCAGTGGTGTGAGCAAAGGCTAGTGGCTGGAAAGGACTTAGGATGTTTGAAGTCCTCAGAGATGATCGGTTTAACTGGAGAACATGATTGAGAAGAAGGGAGGGTTGGTTATGAGCAGTTGTCAGAGATAGAAAGATTGTTCTCTCTATCCATCTATCCATTGAGATAAACCTCTGCTGGGATGCGAAAATTCAGTTTAAAAACAACTCAGGCAGGCAGTCCTTAGACAATCCATAAACACCTCTTGGATTTTGACTATGAATCTTGTTAATAGATGTAACGACTATATTGATGACAAAGATAGGCTTTTCTCCAACCGTGGCAATAAAGCTGGCATGAAGAAGGTTATTTGTGAGGCAAAGCCAATTAAATCTGCATTTACCGCTGATTTTGCAACGATTCCAGAGTGATGTATTTTTTTTTTTCTTTTGAATGGCAGAGCTGGCAAAATGCTAACAAATGCAATGTACCATGAACCACATGAAGCCCAGAGAGTATTTCTAGAAAATGATGATGGTTTTCTAAACTAGTCGAAAAGGGGAGGGTTATTTTAGCCCTAATGCACTCCACTATATCAAGTTGTTTGCTTGAATTATTTATGTGTGTATTGCAATTTTTAAACTGGGAGCATCAGAGACACTTAAGCCAGTGAAAAGCTAAGGACCTTGTAGGTCGTTCAAGGAGAATGTTAACTAGGGCGAGTGGCAGTGGCTGGAGAAACGTGTCCAATTCACTTCGCAAGTCGCAGGGGCTTGGCTGTCGGACAGAACTAGGTATAAAGATGGATTTGGCTACTTTTCAACTGCATGGACTAAGGCTCTTATCACCTCCACCTCAAGCCTCAGTTTCCATGTCTCTAACAGGGAGATCACACATGCTGAATCAGTGATTTACTGTAAGAGTTAGGGATGTGCCTAAAGAATAGAACACATGGGGAACGTATAAGGAATTACAACTGTTTACTCCAGAAAGTCCCAATGAGCATAAGAATACAAACTCAACGCTAGAGTTTTTACTATATACAAAACACTTTGGCTAGTCTAGTGGTGAAGGAAACATGAATCCTACGTAACTTAAAATCCATGGGGAGAACAGAGCAGTGTTTTATGAATATCCTTGACTGCTTTTTAAAATAGTGAGTTTTGCCCCATCCCCAAACTCACTGAATCAAAATCAGAGCTAGAAAGTTACCTGTTTAACAGTAACCAGTTAATACTAATTATTTGGAAATCTTGAGTGTTCAGTCGTGCCAACAAACACATATAATACAAGATAGAATGAATCTCTTCCTTAAGAGAGGTACAGAGAAAGTTCCTTGGGGACTCCATCCAAGGTGGGAAGACCTCCTACATGAGGTCCTCACTTTGTGACTGTGAGAACATATTCAGGAAAAAGGACAGTTATTACATACAATGAAAAATAAAATGAGCGAGGTTAAGTGATAAAATAGATCAGAACCAATATGGAAGTGTTGAATCTGAATAAAAAAGTGCTTATTTTCAGTAAAACTTCTAGGATTTGCAGTTGGGAAATCAAATTTCTCCATCTGCTAAAATATCATGAAATTTGAGTCACGGGTGCTCTGTGAGAAAATGGAGTATGTTTTGTTCAAATCCAAATAGTGAAATACAGTCAGCAACTGAGGAACTGCCTTTAACAACTATTACACCAGGCTGCCCCACTTTCCGTGTAGGAATATGCCGTGAGAAAGGGGATGTTAGCAAGTCAAGGTCCCCCAAAGTAGAGAGTGCTAAGGCCAATATAGTCACTGGGGATAAGAATACCCAGTCCAGATCTTACAAAAACATTTCAACAGCCCTAATTTCAGGTTTAGGCACAAATACATAGAAAAAAAAGGCAGATCTTAAATTTTATTCTGTGGAGACAGGTCAGGTAAAATAGCAATGGTGAGAGGTGGTTATAGCAAAACCAGTAGTGGTAGAAATTACAATGGTGTTGCAGTGGTGGTGTTAAGACCTACCACATTCCAATACTAAAACCTTGCCTGCAACACCTCCTTTAATCTTCTGCTGTCATGTGGATGGGCCCCAACATTGCCTCCATTTTAAGAGGAAGAAAACCAGCTTTGAGGCAAGTAAGCACGATCCGTTAGGTCACAAGCTTGTAAGTGGTTAAACCAACATTTGGATTCATGCTATCTGACCTCTCAGACTGGTTTTTGTTTATCTCAATTTAATATGGCATCTAAAGAAGTAAAACTGCTTTAATGAGAGGTCCGATCCCATTTCTAGATATATGACTACTGACAGCTTTTAGAATCATCTCCTCCTCTTCATTTCATGTCTCACAGCTGGAAAAACTTGTAAGAAAGCCTTCATCCTTTGGCCCCAGTAAGAAATACAAACCATGCAAGCCCCTGCCCTCCTGGAGCTCTCCCTCCAGCCCCGCCCCTTAACAATAAATAACTCAAACCAGCCTCCTTTCCTTGCCATCTCAGGCCATTTTTGGACCTCTTTGAGAGTCCTGTTCTGCTCTTCCCAGAGATTTTAATTATGTAAGTAATAAAGATTTTTATACCGTCTTGGTGTACGAGGGCTGTCCAGAAAGTATCCAGCCATGTAATATGAAAAATTATATTAACAATGG
>NW_012152729.1:6967215-6968264 GCF_000956105.1 Propithecus coquereli | reverse complement strand
CTAAGGCAAACTTAGGATTTCTGGAAGAGTTTGGAATTAGAAATCAGAAAGACAACTGCAGTCTCTCCCCATATGTTTTCTCTGCTCATTCTGAAAGTCTGCTCCATTTTTCTCTCACAGAAACCATCTTCTCTGTCCATCCAGTCCACATAATAGAAATGGTTGTTCCACATCTCCTGATTTTATGACATGGGTCGTACCACTCGGCTGTTGTTCAAACCATAGTTTCAAAATAACTAACAGCTAGCATCCCAACCCAGTCTAATAATCAGCACAGGGTGGTGTAGGATTATGTAGCCAAAACATGGGTGTTGAAGACCAACCACAGGGTTCAAGGATGATTACTCATAGATAGACAATGCTGGTTTGTCCCCAAGCAAGAGTTGTCTGTTTCATGTCAATTCAGCCTTAATTTTTATTGTGTTGATAGAACTATGGCATGTCCCACTGGAATAATGAGATTATATGTTGCCAGAAGAAATACCTTCAAATGCCATGCAGTTAACATGATCTACATGTGTGAAACGGCATTGCATGCACAGCTCATTGATGCATCAAAATTAATTTCGTGATTTAAAAACATGAAAGAAACCAGACCAAATGCCACATGAAAGATGACAGAGAGTTTTATGGGCATGAAGAAAGGGACAAGCCAGACACACATGGGATTTTATTATGTATCCATACATGTGGACACCAATTGCTAGAGCAACAGCGTTTGCCAGCCAAAAATCGGATAGTTTTTGAATGTTTCCTTCCATATAAAATGGAACTCAGCTCATCAAAGGAATTAAAAACTGATGAAGACATCATCCCCAAATTCAGCATTAGACAAGCATAAATGTTGTATTATTAGTAGTGGTATGGTTGGACAAGCCTAATATTGGAGTCTACTTGGTGGAAATACACCGTCTAGATGTAGAGATATGTTTATGTTGTGGCAGTTGTTAAAAACCAAGGTATAATCTGAAAGAAACAACAACAACAACATGCTAATTCACACAATTATTCATTTGTTCATTTTAAATGTATCTACTATTTTAGTAAGT
>NW_012152729.1:6963213-6967158 GCF_000956105.1 Propithecus coquereli | reverse complement strand
CATTCATTATTCTGATAGTCCACACTAGTGGCTCCCATCCCCTCTCCCTGTTGCACTCAGGAAAATTCTCTCAATAGCAAATATTGAACACAATAGGTCTTCCTCTCTAAACATTGGAAATTATCACTAACCAAGCACGTTCTCACTTCCCCCCGAGATCTATGGCTGCCTTAGCATTCTTACTCTGATATATATATATATATTTTTTTTTTTCCCCAGAAAGCCAGAGTTGACCAATGTTGAGAAAAGAGATGAATGTTATGTGTTTGTTTTAGGATGGGCAGGGAGTTGTGGACATTTCTCAACTCCCATCTGGGTCTAAAAGATGCCCAAGATACAGTGGTAGTTGGAAATACTAAACAATAAGGAAGGGAGATTGTCACAAAAGCCTGTCAAAGAGGCAAGAAAAGTAAATTTTGTCAGGAATATATCTCAGATATAATTGTGACCTCAGGGGCTTTACTTCATATAGTTGAGGCCTATGGTTCTTTGTAAATATTTCCTCATTATTTGATTAACAAAAGTAAACAATGAAGCCACAGCAAATCTTATTTTCCCCTGCAAAGTCTGAGTAGCACCCATCAGAGGGACGCCTGTAGGTACCCTTACATTCTTGAGAAAACATCATGACATTAAGCTAAGTATGCGAAACAGTTGGTAGAATATCCCTTGAAAGCATTTTGCCTTTCAGCAGCAAAAGTTCCTCTAACAAAGTGGATGTTAGAAGAAGCTCCCAGGCACCCCTGGCTATGGCTAGAGCTCATTATCTGCTTATTACAGGGAGCCTGAAGGGGGTGAAGAAAATGCATGCAGAAAGATGCATTCATGTTTTATTGATTGCCAACAGAGCCCGCGTCTCTGAATTTTCACACTTTGGGATGTTTTGTTAGGAAAATAAGCACAGTAGGCCCTTGTTTACATGCCCTCTTTCTCCTGGTGCAATTGATTCCAGCACAGCACAAATTTGAACATCTTCCCCAGTTAGGTTCTCATGAGCCACCTCCACGCATGAGGTAAGGCAGGGCTTTCAATAAGCACATCGCTATTGTTTCCGAGGATTTGAAACATATTTCGCTAATTCCATCCCCTCTTTTGATGAATGAGGACATTGAGATCCAGAGAAGTTAATTGGTACGTCCATGATCACACAGCCAGCTAGTGACAGAGCCTGGGTTGGAACTCAGGGTTCCAGATGTCTTCATCACACCTTTTTGATTATTTGATTATTATAACAAGCCTGTATATACACCCCTATTTATGGAGAAGTAATAATAAAGTGGTAGTTTTAAACTCTCCCATATAAATAAAATACATAGTCTACAACCCATCCATGCATGCTATGGTAATTGAGTTCCTGGAGAACCCAGAGCGCATTGAGAAGTAGCAAACTGAGGAGGCCATTGTGCTGAGGCTGTGACAGATAATACACACAGCTTCGTGGAAGTATGAGCGCTGTCTCCAGCAAGAAGGAATTGCTTGAGTCCTAAGGACAGAGGCAAGTAGGGCCGATGAGAAAATGGTTACAAATGTGGACTTTGGAATCAGAAAGAATGACTAGTAAAAATTTGGGGAAAAAAAATATTAAACTTTTTGAGTTTCAGTTTCTGTGCCAGTAAAATGGACGTAATACTTACCTCACAGAGATAACACTTACAACAACCTTATTGGGTTGTTGTGAAAAATATATTAGACCATCTTAACAGCAACTTTTTACGGGAAGATTATTGTGTCAGGCAGAGTTCTAAGCATTTCACATGTGGAAATTTATTTTTGTCTCCACAGAACCCTGTGAAGCAAGTGTCAATATCTCTTTTTGATTAATAGGAAAACTGAAGTACAGAAAAAGGAACTTCTGATCAGAAGAGCAAAAGTGGTTTTTTTTTTGGTTCTACTAAGGCAAACTAGCTCTAGAATCCATGATCTTCACTGCTATGTTAGATATAGCATAGTTTAAAGGCCCTTTACTAAGTGCAAAGTAACTGCTCAAAATTAGTAATTTTAATAATAATTATTATTATTGTCATAAAATTAATGATGAAAAATAAGAAAAAGGAGGAGGAGGAGGAGGAATAAAGGAGTAGAAGATAGTAATTCAAGGATTTGCCCAAGGTTACATATATGGTGCATCTGCCAGAAAAGGCTAAATTAAGCTAAGAACCGTCCTCACAATCTCAGTGGATTGATATAAGTCACTTCTACCTACATTGAATTGTCCAGTGCAAATCATAAATCACACCTGGTTTCAGAGGGTACAGGGAAGCACCATGATACTGTGTGCTTAGAAGAAGAAATTGAATGTTTATGAACAGTCTTAATGATGTCTTTAGTTAATAAGTAGAAGAGCCAGAAATAAAACCTGGGACGTCTGGGTAAAGGTTAGTTTTTAAGAAAGAACTTTCTAACCATCTGTACTAGTTTTCTATGGTGACATCACACATTTCCACAAATGTATTTAATTAAAGCAACACACATTTATTATTTCACATTTCTTAGGTCACAAGTCCATCTGTGCTCAGCTGGATTCCCTGATTAAGGTCTCACAAAGCTGAAGTCAAGGGGTCTGCAGGGCCAGACTCTTAGACTTGAGCAATGAATCCATTTTCAAGGTCACTGAAGTTCATTGTAGTTGGAAGGTCTCCATGTCCTTGCCAGATCTCAATCTAGGGCCTCTCACTGCTTCTAGAGGTCATTTCCGTATGTTTTCAGATGGCCTATTCTATCTTCAAATTAGCAGCAAATGGATCAAGTCATCTCATACTTTTAATTGCTCTGGTTTCTCCTTCTGCTACCATCCACATAAAAATTTATGTTTTTAAGGGCCTATGCCAGTGGTCCCCAATCTTTTTGGAACCAGGGACGGGTTTCATGGAAGACAATTATTCCATAGGGTGGGGAGGGTGCAGAGCTCAGGTGGTGATTCCAGCGATGGGGATTGGCTGTAAATACAGATGAAGCTTCACTTGCTCACCTACCACTCACCTCCTACTGTATGCTTTCCCACCCTAAGTTTCATGGAAGACAGTTTTTCCTTATGGCTCGGTCCCTAATGGGCCATAGACCGGACCAGTCAGCGGCCCAGAGATTAGGTTCCAGAGGCCTATGCAATTAGCTCAGGCCCATGCAGATAATCTCCCTAACTTAAGTCACTTGTGCCAGGTAGTCATGAAAGTGACAGTCATCATACTCCTGAGTTCTGGGGTGTCTTAGTTTGGGCTACTATAACAAAATACCAAAGGCTGGGTTGCTTATAAACAGCAGAAATTTATTTCTGACTGTTTGGAGGTTGGGTAATCAAAGGTCTAAGGTACCAGCAGATTCAGCGTCTGATAAGGGCCTGCTTTTTCATAAATAGTACCTTCTTGCTCTGTCTTTACATGGCGGAGGGAGTTCTGTAGCTCTCTTTGGTTTCTTTTATAAGGGCATCAATCCCAATTGTGAGGGCTTTGCCCTCATGACCTAATCAGCTCCTCAAAAGCCCCACCTCCTAGTACCATCACCTTATGGGTTAAGATTTCAACATATAAAATTTGGTGGTGGGGGGAAACAAACATTCAGGCCATAATGTAGTAAGAAAGTGGAACATCTCTGGTGGGCTATTTCAGAAAATCTGTCTGCCACACCATGGCATTGACCAATGATGATAGATTGCCTTCCAAGGCAAGTATTGCTTTCACTTATAATTGCAACTCTCTTTAACCAACTGTTCTTTAAAGATTCTAAAAGATTCTTTGTTTTTATGGACTCATGCAATTAGGTTTGATCAACCCAAATATTGTAGGATAATTTATTTCCCCATCTCAAGATCCATATTCTTAATCACATCTATAAAATTCCTTTTGTGATGTAATATGTGATATGTTCATCAGTTTCAGAGATTAGGGCATAGACAACTATGTGGATCATTTTTCTGCCTATCACCTTGACTTAACCAAAAAAAAAAAAAAA
>NW_012152729.1:6959954-6960936 GCF_000956105.1 Propithecus coquereli | reverse complement strand
GTATACAGGACCATGTGTGTAGGTTATATGCAAATACTATGCTATTTTATATAAGGGACGCACATGGATCCTGGAACCAGTCCTCTGTGGATACCAATGGATGACTGTATACATACATGTATGTATGGGTATATTTACACTGAAAATAGAATCAGTCCATGCAAACCTGATATCTCTATGGAAAATATATTATGAACATCAGTTTCTCTGTCAAGTTCAATGTATCTATATCATTCATTTATATGGCCCTATCATAAGCCATTTAATCTAAACCCTATTGCTAGAATTTTGTCCATTTATAGTTGTTCACTACTATATACAAAATTGCCATAAGTAACAATATATATGCTTTTCTGTTTATTTCTTTGATTATTTCAGGATTAAATTTCTAGAAATTATTTTTTTCCTGTGAAGAGAATGAGGTTATCTATGTATATTTAAAACTACCATTCATAAAGTTTGAATTAAGTATAGTGAATTAAGTGCATTTTTTCCTAACATAAAGGTTGAATGAATTTTTCTCAAAATTATATACAAGCATTATTTTCCTCAAAAAACACTCATGCTAAATATCATCATTAAATCAAAAGGGAATATATCCCAGCAATTGATGGTTGTTAAATACAGAATAATATAACTTTATTTTACAGAAGAAAATATAAAATGAAGTTGTGGAAGTGCACCTAGATTACTAAGTAGAGGATACTTTGCAAGATTTTGGATATTTATTGCCAGGAACTGAGACCACCTCTCTCCTGTCTTTGTGTGCACTGGTGACAATCATAGTGTGAAAAATAAGGTGTATTTCTTGTTACTCATCAAATAAAATTAACAATATCTGTAAGTAACAGGGAATAGCTAAATGCCTCTGTGTAGATGGTGGTGTTTTAGGGATCTGGCAGCTGTGTTCATGAAGCATTGAGAGGGGGAAGAGAATGCATAGAGATCAGATAGAAAATATTTGCAATATTTCAGAGAAAAG
>NW_012152729.1:6951252-6952120 GCF_000956105.1 Propithecus coquereli | reverse complement strand
GTTAAAAACCAAGGTATAATCTGAAAGAAACAACAACAACAACATGCTAATTCACACAATTATTCATTTGTTCATTTTAAATGTATCTACTATTTTAGTAAGTATTTATTAGGTTCCATTGTGTGCTAAGACAGTAGTTCTCAACAAAGGATGATATACAACTGAGGACATTTTGCAATGTCTTGAGATATTTTTGGATATTAAATCTGGGGCAGGACTACTGGCATTTAGTGAGTAGAGGCAAGGACACTACTAAACATTCTACACTGCACAGGTAAGCCTCACACATCCCCCCAATAAAGAATTATCTGGCCCAAAATAAAATGTTGATAGTGTTAAGGTTGAGAAACCCTGTGCCAGGCTTTGTCCTAGTCATCTAGGGGAAAGGGAGCAGTGGTGAGTAAAGCGCATGCCCCTACCCTTTCAGCAAATACTGAACTCTCATATGTTGCATCTGAGGTTTGAGAGAGATTTGAAACACAATTAAGCTCAGTAAAGTTGATGGATAACAGGACTATAAAAAATTAAGTTCTAATTGGGTCTTATCTTTTTTCTGTTTGTTATTTAGGGAGGACCTACTTGAAAATAAAATTCTAGATCAAGCCCTTCCTTTAGTGTACTTGGACTGTCCCTGTTGTATGAGCCAATTACAACTAAGATGTGACTGGAAATTATATGTACAGGATTGTTTTTGATGAGATCCACTCCAACACATTTAACTTTACCATCACTTTCCTACTAATGGCATTATTGCTATTGTTGACTAATCTGGCTGCAACATTATTCAAATCAAGCATGCAAATAAAAATAAGCTGTAATTTTTAATCATGCCTGTGTGACTGCTGGCCAACATATTGCCTGTTCTGCA
>NW_012152729.1:6947971-6949722 GCF_000956105.1 Propithecus coquereli | reverse complement strand
ATATAAGATATATTATGTATAAAGAATAATCATGAGTTTGAAATCTACTTTTTCTGGGTGGCATAATGAAACAGAATTCAAAGATAATGACCAGGGTTTTTTTTTTGTTGTTTTTTTAACGTGGTCGACGGGGTAGGCATCGATGAAATTAAAATATGTTTTGAAGAGCCATTTGGGAAGAAGAGTCTGATGTGTTATTCAGGAGTTTTCTATGTCCCTATCAGAAAAATATCCATGCATAAATAAAAAATTAACATTTGGAAGTGTAAGAATAAGGATTCTGAGAGTTCAAGGCTAATGTCAGGTCCTAATATTGAAGACTGACCGACACAGCATCAGTGTCAAAGTCATAGGATTGAATGAGATTCCAGGATGAAACTCTAAGAAGAGATGAGAATAGATTAGGTCTGGTTACCTGTTTCAGAGGCCAAGATTATTGACTTTGAAAGGGGAAAACAAGCATCTATTTTAGATCAATGAAACCACTTTGGTTGCACCTTAAAAATGCTATATAAAATATGTAAAAATACTACTAATAAAACTTGATTTACCTCCAAGTAGTTTCGGGAACCATCACATCAATCACAGCATTTTACCTATATTAAGGCTGGTTCTCCTCAATGACTAAGCACGGCATGGATTTAAAATAAAAACTGACCCATTTTTATATTTGAGCAAGGTATTCTTATTCAATAAAAATCAATGATTTCCTTTCCTCAGGCCAATGATCCTTTCTTTGTGACCTTGAAAATATTACTCCCATTTCTTTGGGCTTGAAAAAAAAAAATGTTTGGAGAGCTTGGGAAAAAAATATAAAGAACTCTGTGGACTTCCTCCACAGGAAAACAACCAAGATTTGTGAGCATTATAAAAACAAATGAACAAAAGCATAATATTTAAATTCCTAAAAATATAGAGCAAAAAAAAGAAATTTTTTTTTTTCCCACAAAATCTACCATATCCACATATAAACAGCAAGAGTCTCTGGAATTTTAGCCATGATGCATTCTCTGAACCCGAGTTCAGTGTGACAGAAGCTCTCCACTGGCAGGTGTAGACAAGAGGATAGATTGCTTTCTTCCCCCAGCTACCAGTCAAGGGCTATGATAGTTTCCAGATAAAAGCAGTCCATCAGCAATTCTCATCCCTACCATCTCCATGCTGCAGAGGCTGAACTCCCAATGAGTAAAGTAAAGGATGTGCTCACTTACTCCACTCACCTTCCACTTATCGGGCAGAAGCTCTACCCCAGTTGTGACAGTCCAAAAATACAGGGGCCTTTGATTGTCCTCATCACAGCTAGCAATTAAGTGAAGGATCCATCCTGGGAGAGGCAAGCTGAAAAGAATAGAAGCCCCTTTCCATAGTGATCTGCTCACAGAGCTGGGGTATGAGAAGTACGCTACTATGTGCACAGTGGACCACTGTCCCCACCCCAACTGCGGAGCATTTCCTTAGATATTTTGCCCAGGCAAAAAGGCAGGCCCTTAGGACAGAGAGCCCTGAAGCTCTCCTCAAAGGAATTGAATTTAGTTGGAACAGAGTGTGGAGAAGTTCAAGCCTGTGGATGCTCTCACAAACAATAGATATTCTGGTAGTAAGAAATTCAGAAGATATTGGTAGCTCCCTAAGAACAACAAGCTAAGTCATAAGCCAGATGTTTGTCAGAGACAATCAGGAAAAGAGACAGATAAGAAGATCCCTCTTGGAGTCAGAACAAACCTCAAAAAATGGCTTCAAGTTCAATCCTG
>NW_012152729.1:6943955-6944856 GCF_000956105.1 Propithecus coquereli | reverse complement strand
GGGGTACAAATGTTTAGGTTACATATATTGCCTTTGCCCCACCCGAGTCAGAGCTTCAAGCACGTCCATCCCCCAGATGGTGTGCACCATGCCCATTAAGTGTGAGAGCTGGTTACAGGACCCAAAAACAACACTGCAGCTTGCTCCTCCCAGCAAGCACCACCTATTGACAGGGAGATCCAGTTTTTGAACTTACTACAAAGCTACAATAATCAAAACAGCTTAGTACTGGAATAAGGAAAAACATGTAGGTAAATGAAATAAAATTTAAACCAGAAATAAACATTCATATTTATATTCAGCTTATTTTTTAAAAAAGTGCTAAATTAATTCAGTTGGAAAGACTAACCCTTTGCACAGATGGTGCTGGCACAATTGCATAGCCACATGCAAAAGAATAAAGTTGGACCAGTTCTACACTATACACAAAATTAACTTACAATGGACCATAGATCTAAGTGCAAGAGCTAAAACTGTAAATCTCATAGGAGAAAATTTAGAAGTAAATCTTTTTGACTTTGGCTTAGTCAGTGCCTTCTTACATATGACACCAAAAGCACAAATAATAAAAGAAAAAAAGAGATGAATTGGACTTTATAAAAAAAATCAAGCTTCAAGGATACCATCAAACAAGTGAAAGGCAACCCACAGGATGGGAAAAAGATCCTTTGTAAATTATGTACCTAGAAAGGCTGATATGAAATTTGTCTTTAGGATACATGAAGTACTTTTACAACTCACTAATAAAATGCCAAGTGACTCAATTAAAAAATTGACAAAGGATCTGAAAAGGCATTTCTGCATAGATAATATAAAAAGGACAATAAACACATGACAAGTATATTCCATACACTGACATCATTAGCCATCAGTGAAACACAAATCAAAACCACAATAAGCC
>NW_012152729.1:6943339-6943905 GCF_000956105.1 Propithecus coquereli | reverse complement strand
AAAGAGGACCATATTTTATTGAAATTTATGTCCCAGGAAAATTTAAAAAGCAATAACATAATCATCAGTAATTTGTGGAGCTGATAAGCTGGTTGTGATGTCAACAGAAGCAGACAGCTTAACAGCAAGATCAGGGAAAGAGACAGTCAAAGGCAGCCCTGCTAAAACCAATCCGAGGTTGACTGTGCACATGACCAAGGCTATGTACTGTGAAAAGTGACATTAGATACTTCAGACTCTGGGGAGCAATAGATCAAGATATTCAATTAGTCCAGATAAGTCAATAAAAAATAGACAAGTAAACAACCACAATAACTATATACGCTGGAGAGGGATCAACATCCAGAGTTGCTACATTATATTATCTACAATGTCTAGTTTTCAACAATAACAAAAAACATGAGACATGCAATGAAACAGAAAAGTTATGTACCACACACTGGAAAAAAAGCAAGCAATAAGAACGTCCTATAGGATGGCTGCCCAAATATTGGATTTAGACAAAAATTTCAAAGGAGCCCATATAAATATGTTCAAAGAACTAAAGCAATTCATGCTTAAAGAAA
>NW_012152729.1:6939302-6939638 GCF_000956105.1 Propithecus coquereli | reverse complement strand
CCGATCTCTCCTGACCTTGAGCGATCCACCCGCCTCGGCCTCCCAGAGTGCTAGGATTACAGGTGTGAGCCACCGCGCCTGGCCTAGAAAAAAAATTTTTTTCCCTGGGGCCACTGGTGTTTTATCAAAACAAAATGCTCCTTTCTAATGTATTATTTTTTATTGTTTTCTGTGCATGAGTTATATACAACACAATCCATGTTTTTATAATTAAATTGTCAATATTAATTGCAACAATAAGAGCATCAACAAGTAAGATTTTCAGGAACCAACTGCAGGGTTTCGCTTCACGAGGTCCCAGGGTCAAATGTAGCCTGAATTAAATACCACTCACAT
>NW_012152729.1:6920675-6939151 GCF_000956105.1 Propithecus coquereli | reverse complement strand
AAATGTCAGGGCTGGGAGATTGCTACCACATGATCACACTCTGGTTTAGGGTTTCCAAGTGTTTGATTGTAAACAGGGGGGGGCTCCAGTATTTCTGGGAAAGAGATTGAGAAATACACTTCTAAGCATCCAGGATTTTCAAATTAAGTTTTATTGTTTTCATTTTAGACTGTGATTTGCACTTGAGGATTCGTTTTTGCTCTCTCAATTCGTATTATATGTCACTGAGTGGTTTATAGCTCAGACGCAGTCATCTGTAAACATTACTGACCTAGCAACAAGGGAACCTCAAAAATTGTGCTGGACGTGGGCCTGTCAGCATGGTTGTAAATCCATATTAACATTGCCTGCCTTAGAGTCAGCGTGTAAACTGGTCAGTGGTACTAAATATTTCTTTTTTTTACAACTGTATGAGTTGTGAACATGTTTTTCCTTCCTTGTATCACGCAATGTAATTATTTAATGATAATTACTTTCTTGTGATTTCGAATAAAAAGCTCATTACAGAAAATTAAAACCACACAGAAAAATACAAAGGAGGAAGTATAAATGTATAAATATTACAAATCCACCCAAGCCAAATTATTGTTGCTTTCATTAGGTGAACAGTATCGCTCAAAAACAGCAGAATTTTAGGATGGAATTATTTGTTGGCTGTATCTACAAAGACTAACTTTTTTAAAAAGTAGTGGTGAGATTCTCTGAAAGAAGAAATGAGTGCTTTCTTTTCTTATAGGGAAGTTAAATTATCCGTGAAATACACATGTAGTGCTTGTACTCCATGCAGTGCATAAACAGGCTCGAATCAGAGAATCTGTGCCCAAGTGCACTTAGGCATTGGGAGAGGGGTGTCTTTAGGAACTTACCAGATCATTTATTGACTGTTTTAACTTTTGCCAAAACTGAGTGTATATGTACATGTATATCAATTCATATTTTGAAATGGCAATTAAAATTATATTTGTGTCACCATGGGAATGGAGCCCCCTCCAAACTGTCTACATAGGAAAATAAGTACCTTGAACGTGTTGCTAACTTACATTCAGGAAATTACATCTCTTAACAAATATTGAGTTGAGAAAATGAAGTTCATCTCACATTTTTTAAAAGTTGCATATATTTCTGCTTCATTTCTGTAAAGGACAGACCCTGAAATGAACCCCTGTTATCTTTGATTTCTGGTATTCACAGCATAAGGGATTGTGTGAGCTCTTCATCTGGAGTGTGGGCAGGACCTGTGACTTGTTCCTAATAACCCTAACCCACGGAAAAGGTAATGGAATGTCACTCATTTGATTATGTTATATTGTATGGCAAAGGTTACAAGGTGCCACCCCATGATTACATTACATTATATTAGATTCAATCTTCTGTGTAGACCTGCATTGATCTCTCTTGCTCTCCTAATGGCACTGTCGAAGTAAGCTGTCATATTATAAACTGCCTTTGGAGAGAACTATGTAGCAGGGAATGGCAGGAGATGGGTCTGAGAGTGACCCACAAGAAACAACCATCAAAGACCCAGGTAGCTCAGTCCTACACTCATAAGTGATAAATTCTGCCAGCAGTCTAAACGAATTTGGAAATGGATCCATCCCCAGTTAAACCTTCAGATGAGACCCCAGCCTTTGTTAACTCCTTGATTGCAGACATACAAAGGAACCAGACAACCCATGCCAAGATTCTTGCCTCACACTGAGATAGTCAGTGTGTGTTATTTGAAGCTACTAAGTATATAGTAATTTATTATACAGTAATTGATAACTAATAGTTTCCTAAATCAAATGTAAGTGTGGACAAAAAAATGATATGGCTGCAACCACCTATATATGTCACATATATAGATGCAACAAGTTGACAGTAAGGATAGTTAGAATATGCTATTTAAAGTATTTTTCCTTTGTTTCAAAACATAGTGTGAGTCTGACAGAATGTTAGATGGATATAGAAGCATTGTTTTATGGGAAGCCTGAACTGTAATGCCTATTGTCATGGTAAACTCTGTGTGTGTGTGTGTGTGTGTATGCATAACAAAATGTTTCTGATATGCTTATGGTCCCCTGAGTAGGGAAACATGAGAATCAGGACGTGCTTTATAGATAGATTTATCCAGGTTGTAAGTATTCCTGTGTCATTCCTTATTCTTTCACATTCACTGTCTTTTATAATATGGCAAAAATTATTCCCACTTTACAGATAAAGGAGAATTTATTTGAAAGAATGTAGAATAAAAATAGATATCACTCATATAGTAAAAGACACTTCATAGACAATGGCACAATTAATCCTTCAAACAACACTATGTGGTATGGTTACCTATCCCCATTTCATTGATAATTAAACAGTCTAAATCATTTTTCTAGTCCTTCTCAGTAAGTGGCAGAATAGAAAGGTGTGATGGTTAATTTGATGTGTCAGCTTGACGTGGCCATGGGTGCCCATACACTCAGTCAGACATTATTCTGGGTGTGTGTGAGGGTGTTTCTGAATGAGATGAACATTTGAATTGGTAGACTGAGTAAAGCAGATCGCCCTCTCTAATGTAGATGGGCTCATCCTATCAGATGAAGGACTGAATAGAACACAAATGCTGACCCTCCTCTAAGTAAGAAGGAAACCCTCCTGCCTGACTACCTTGAGTTGGGACATCAGATCTTTCCTGCCTCCTGAACCGAACCGAAACATTTGCTCTTCTTTGATCTTGAGCCTACCAACTTTCAGACTGGAACTAGATCACTGGCTCTCTGGGCCTCAAGGATGCAGACTCTGGGACTTCTTAGCCCCCATAATCACCTGAGCCAATTTCTTACAATAATAATAATAATATAGTATATATAATATAATATAATATAATATATAGCATACATATTAGCTCTGTTTCACTAAAGAGCCCTGAGCAGCACAGAAGGCAAGCATTGGTCTCTCTGATGTCAGAGTCAGTGTTCTTTCTACCACTGTCCTGCTTCTCCGTGAATGAAAACGTGGCTCATTTTTTACAACACTACTTGGGAGTAATAAAAATCCCTTAATTATTGTACACCATAAAACATGTTTTCACATGCATCATCTCAATTATTTTGAAACACTTATTCTTTTTAGAAGTGCCTTTTTTTTTTCAAGTCTTCAAACACCAAAATGTAAAAGAAATGGGAGAGTCACTGTACTGGTTAGAGCAGAGGAATTGTGTGCAGGGTGCTAATTGCTCTCAACTCCCTCCTGAAATTCCAGAGCCCCGCAGAACACATCTTGAAGAAACGGTAAATATTTTAACTGGGCTTCCACACCTCTGAGGATATGAGTGACGTGGATTATTTCATCTGTATGATATAGGTGGAAAACTCTATGGGTTTACGCAAGTCTCTCATGGCAATAGCATGTTTCTAGCTAAACCTAAATAGTGGCACACTGATCTGGGGTACTAGAATTCTGGCTTCATCATTTGCTCAGTGATCAATTCAAAAGAAGTTGGTTCTTCCCATTTGGCAAGCTCAGGCAAGTCATTTCTGAGAATTCCCAACATATTTAACATCTCAGATAGCTTAAGAAATCTATACCAATTCTGTGGACCCTATCTACCCGAAGTAGAAATGGTAAAGAAATAGTTTACACTTCGTGTTGATAGCAAGGCAATTATGTAAAAGACAGTGTAGCCTAATGGTCAAAAGTTTATCTGAAAATGGGAATGATGGTGCTGTCTCATGGAATCGCTGTGACAATTGAAGGAACACATGCAATGGTGCCTGCGGTATGGTAACAGCCAATTGTATTAACTATCAGTAGATATGCAAAGTCTTCATAAGGTAAATATTATTTTAAGTTTCAGAGCTTGAATTGAATATATTGAAAACATAGTTAGAAACTCAATGGCAGATTGCCTTAATGAAGAACAGCCTGTTTTGTATAATACAATAAAATAGAATTTCAATTTATTTTCAATAGGACCACGTTCTACTAGCACACTAAAGTATCGAATGCCAAATCCTCTCATTGAGACCAAAGTGAAATGCCATGCACTTAATAAAATAATTGGGTTTTGCTTTTATATTAAATTGCTGTTTAGCCACAAACTGTAGTTTCAGAGCTGATGTCCCACAGCTGAATGGAACTATTGATGGGATTACAGATAAACCATATGCCCCTTTTATAAGTCTCCTTGTCCTGTCTGTGGCTCATTACTTTCCACAGTGTAATGAAGACCAATTGCTGAGAGAGCAGAAAGCAGGTCAGTCAGAAAGTGCAGAGGCAAGAATGCAGGGTCTCCTTGTGGTGCTGGTAATACCTCGTCCCCTCGTGTAGTGGCATGCCATGTGGAGCAGCGCAAGAAACATCCGTCTGACCCTAGGGAGGTTCTTAGCTTCACAACCTGCAGATTCGTATGGCAGGATCTAAAGATTGATAGGTCAGGGGCAGGCTCCATGTGCTTTCTGAAAAAATGCACTAAACAAACCCCCATTGAGTTTTTAGTTAACTCATTAACTAGTTTAAGCACCTGGGCTGGGCTCCTAGGGATTACTGGTGTGTTCTCTGTACTGGGTCATAGCTCACACAGTTAGAGAACGTCAGTTATTTACCTGAGTATTCAAGGCCCTTCAAAGCTGGTTCCCAAATAAGAGATACCGTGCTAACATGGTGATGAATCTATAAATCAAGATATCTAGGTTTTAACTCTTCTGCCACCTAACTCTGTGAGTCCCTGTTGCTCAGTTGTTTAGCTATTCTGGGCCTTAGTACACTCACTGTGAAGTTGAAACTATTAAAATCCCCATTTAAACAAACGGGGAAATGGAAAGTCAAAGAGTTTGGATACTTTGTGTAATGTCACATAGCCAGTAAGCCATAGAGTCAAATTTAAGCCAGATGTGTAAGCACCAGAGCTCATATTCTTCAACCTTCCCATGCATCTCCTGCAGTATTGAGTGCTTATCAAATCATTCTGAACAAATTTCAGTGTGGATTGCTGGTTTTCACAGAACACAATCTTCTCTTTTATGGTCTCTGTGATCTTAGGGGAGTATTACAACTTCCTGGAGTCTCTGTTTCCTCATCTGTAAAATGTAAGTAGAATGGTAAGAGTAGTTAAGTCATAATTTATTTCAAGGACTAAATGGACTGTTATTTATAAAGTACTTAGAACGGTACCTCAATAAATGTTGACTATTATTATTTATTATTTATCATTATTATTTTCTGATTCTACCTAGTGACTTTAAGCAGAAGTAAGAGTACAGTCAGTACCAGTTGACAGACACAATTGTCATTCACACTCAAGCAGTTTCATAAAAGCAAATATCACGTCTTTACATGCTACATTAAAAACATTGCTATTTATGGTACTAGCAAAAGACAGAATTGAGCTGTAGCTGGTGGCATCATTCCTCAATGCTGGAAAAGCATTAGAATCACCTAGGAGCTTTTAAAAATGTCCATGCCCAAGTCCCATTTGAGACCAATTAAAATAGAATCTCTGGGTGTGGAATCTGCATATGCTTACATTTTAAAGCACTCCCACACCAGCTGATTTGGAGTCCGGAACAGAGAATTTTATGAAAGATTTTGAATTCTGGAAGAGTTACTCTTTAGGCAGATGGGCGGGGCTAGAAAATATGACAGCCAGAGATTTTTGCACAGGGCTGTTAGATGCATGTACACTTATTTATAAATCTTTTCATTTTTTTGTGCTGACTTTTGCTGTCCTCCTTTGGGTCAAAATAAAGAAGTTTTTGGTTTCTTCCCATTTCTTAAAATTGATCTAAACATGCTTCCTCTGACTTGGTTGTTCCATAACCAAATTTTCATTTCACTGGAAGCCACTCCAATTCTATTTAGAGAATGACCATTTTCCTCCCAACCTGAAGTCTTTTCTTTTCATCTTGCTGGCTTTGTATTCAAGAAGTGCATTCAGAACAGTTTAAAATCCTGGGAGTTAAGATCACCCTGACATTGTCAGGTAAAAATAAAAAGGAAAAGAAAGCAGAATGTGATTGATTTGTTCTCAACATAGCTTTATTTCTTTCCATTTTAAGTATGACTTCCAATTTTTTTGTGTCATTTTAAGGACCAAGAATATGGGGGAGCTCAAAGATAGGGGTTAACAACTCTTCAGTCATTGACCCATGACATATCCTCTCTCTGAGCAGAAACTCCTAATAAAAGTCACCTTTTTGGGTCATTTAAGCATTTCCTCACAGGAGAGTTTCCCGTGTCCAACCTGATGAGTTGGCCTAGTAGACCAGGATTATTAATCAACAGGAGAACCATGTTAAGATCCAAATGTTTATATAATCTTCAGTCCACTAAAGTCTGTTCTATGTATGTGTCCTTGTCACTTCCCAAATGCTAAGTTGTGTTAAAATTATTTATTTAACTCAAGCTTTTGTTATATAAGGGATGATTTAGCAAGAGAGGAATAAGAGATGAAGGGACAGCACCTATTCTCAAAGAGTTCATGATCCTTTTGTGCATGAATATTTGTTGGGGAGGCATAAAAGGAAACTTCCAAATGCATGACTGTATGATAGATGCCAGGAGTGGAGAGAGCTGTAGCTCTGGTGGAAACATTAAAACAGAAACTAACTAATCCTGGGACAATAAAGAAAGACTTACTCAAAGAGGCAATCTTGAGCTGAGTCTTACAGGGCTTCTCCATGTGAAAAGGGAAGAGCACAGCTTGTGCGAAGGCCTGGAGAGGAAAGAAAAGAAGAATTTTCTGGATAGGTGCAATAGCATGGGGTGTTGTGAGTGAGTCAAAGGAGAGATTAGCAGAGCTACATCGTGGGCATTTTTGTGACAGTCAAGAGTATTTATCCTTTATCCTGAAGGTGACTTAAAAACAATTGTGGCTTTTAAGTAGGAGAGTGATGTGGTTTGGTTCTCATTTTAGGTGGGGAGGAAGGCACTTCTTAGTGCTATATTTAAACTCACTTGGGCATGTCAGAGGGAAATGTCAGGTTGTTGAGGGAATTCCACATTATGTAGTTCAAGGAACAGATTAAAAATTGGGGCAGACTTTAGGCTGGGGGTCGTGGGGCAGGATAAGACCAATGTAGGACACCTGGTACCTTGTGGAAGAGAGAAACATATTTTTATTTGTGATTTTGGGCACTGAAAGAGCTACTAGTTATTGATAACATATTTCACTTTAGCATAAAAATAATACCCCCTGATATTTAGAGTTGTTTTGAGATGGGAAGTTTTGCCAGTTGCTTCTGATTGATCACCGGTTGGTGCTATAAGTGCACATGCCCAGCAGATACTGGGCTGGGTATATTTAAGTCCTTTGCAAAGACTGCACACCTCCCGCATAGCTTTGGTCACCATATGCAGCCACTAGAAAGTGCGCTGATGAAACAAACCGGCTAAAGGTCACTAGTGGAGCAACCTTCCTCAAGGGCTGAGATGGAAGTTCAGATAATGAGAATTCTTTGTACTCGTCATAGACACATTCTTTCAATTAGAAGCAAATAGCAAAGTAGAGGTCCTTAAAAATCTGTGGCCTTCACCTTGTAACCAAAAGGATATGACTCAAAGAGTTCTTGATTAGATCCTCCCGGCAACGGACCTTTTATCACTTTTTCTACCAACTATCATGATTTATGGGGCACAGGCTCATCTTTACAATTGCATTACTGAACATCTTTCTTTTTTTCTTTTCCAGAAACCTGTAGGTTAACCTAAAATGCTACATTTTAATAAAATAGATATTTTGAACTGGAACGAAACATAGGAATAACAGTTATGTGTGTTTGTGTGTATACTATTAATAATAGTTATATGTATGATATATTACACATGATAGGGCTTTAATACATTATCTTATAATCTATAATATTCTAGAGATGCCAATCTGTGAGTAATCAGAATATGTATGGTGAGTCTTAGAAAAATAAGAGAAGGCAAGGTTTGCAAATAGCTCTTCCTTTAGTTTAATGTCCATTTCAGTGGCAAACATGGGCCAGTTTGGTGCCCAGTGGAACTGAGATCTAGAACCATTTTATTTGACATTTCACTTGACATTTTGAATTAATTTGCCTCTGCAACCATGGAACCAGAATAAAATTACATGTTGATTGATAATCTTAGAGCACTGTACTTGGGATCTATCAGGTTGGACCATACAAAATTGCTAATATTTAACCATTTTAACCTAAAAATTGACAATTTCTGTGGTTCACCCTAAAAAAGGCCTTTGTTTCAGTCTTTGTTGTACCACCAAGAGAGGAAAATTAAATCAGTTATTCAACTTCTTAGAACCTAAATTTTTCTTGTTGTGTTAAATGTAGACAATAGCAGCAACCTTGCAGAGGTGTGTGGATTAAATGAGACACTGGGTGGGAAAACATGTTGAAAATGGTAAAGTAATTTGGATTGCATTTAGAATCCTAAAAAACCCCAGTGAGGTTGTTGGGTTTATAAACTTTCACTCCCTGCTGGCTAAGTGATTGCTTGGTTAGAATACACAGGGGTTTACGTGATTTTATTTCCTTCTGAATATGATCTGACTTTTCTCCCATTTAGTGTTTATTTTCAAAGCTGTTTTCTTTCCTTTCCTGGATTTACTATACAGATTTCTTCTGAATGGGTAGAATATTTATACATTTCATTAACAATATGTACTCAGGCTTTCTGGTTTATTCATCCAGTGAAATGCTCAGCAGAAAATGTGCTTGAGGATTTTTTTCCCCCTACCATTGGGGAACTGAAATTAATTCTCTTGCAATTTCCAAGCATTTCAAGCATTTGTTTTGTTTAGGAGTCAAACAGCTGTTCTGGCAAAGCTTTTCTTGCTCTTAATGTGCTTTGGCCGTTTATACCTGGGTGATCCATTTTACAAGCGTCGATCAGACAGGACTTTCAACAACTCTTTTATGGACTATAGTTCTAGCCTCCAATCAGGTCTTTCAACCTTCACTTTCTTTCCCTTTCAAATCCATTGTCCAACGTACCTGCAGAGTTTTACTGCTGATCATGGAGGGGATCATGATATCCTCTATTTAAAAAGAAGCTTCCATGACTCTAGTGTGCAAAGGATTAAAGTTTCAATTCACGATCCAGTATACAAGGACTCGTTAAAATGTTACTTGGCAACACATTGCCTATTACTTCTTCTCTTTGTTCTCCTGAATCCAGTTTACTAATCTCTTCACCATTCTCTGAATATTCTATCATGATGCTCTTTTTTTCTCTGCCTTTTTGCAACCTGGTCCTCTACCTAGAATGATTTTATTTTTTTCTTCTTTGGCTCACAAAATCATCCTCATAAGACAGCTCAACTGCCATCTCTCTATGAAGTCCACTTCTCCTTCCCAAAGCAACTCACTTACTCCTCCTTGTTTACCATAGAACTGTGCTCAAGCTCTCTGTCGTGATAACCACTTTACTTACCTGTTTCCTTTTCTCTCATCTGTGACCTATAAAATAAGGAATCTTACTTATTTGTCTTTGCTTCCTTAGGGCCTAAATACTCAGCGAGCATTTTTTAAGAATAAGGGTAAGTTTCTCCTACTTTTACAAATCCTATCAGTCCTGCTTAAATGACTCACAATAAAGGTTCCTGATTACTCAGTGAACAGTCAAAACATCTCGACCTTCCAGAGAAGAAAATCACCGAAAACTTTTCAATAGGAAAAGGAGTTTCAGATGTATGATTTCCTACATTCTGGCAAGGTGTAAAGAGGTATGCATGGGGTCTACTTCCCCAGCTCTGACCATAATTATAGAAAACATGGGGGTGATTCATTTTGGTGTCCGGGAACAGCACCTGGTATTTGAGCTGATGGCTGCCTTCATGAGATACTGGAGATGTTTGGTACCATTCAATTAATGACAGCTCCAGCATTTGCAGATCACAGAAAGTGATCGTTTCACTGTATTCCCCCTCAGAGAGAACACATCTGTATTAGTTGGTTCATTTCGTAGGATTAATTTTGAGAGGGACAATGTCGAGAGGCAATTGGCCCACACATGAAGGACCAGAAAGATGAGGACTGGACATGACGCTATTAAAGTTAAAGAAATTGGAATAATTGAACAAAGTGAAGAATAAAAGCGCTTCTGTGTATATTTGGGCCCATCTGTGTGAACAGTTGACACATGAAAGAGCCATGGGCTACATGCCGCACTGTTCAGAAGGGAAGGACTCTTGCTACGGGGAGGGCATCTTGTTACTGCCTTACAGGGAGACATGTTTCATTAGCAAGTTAGCAAGTGAAACTGCCAGATGAAATGGTTAGTTCCCTGACCCTCTAAGCAGGAGGTAGACAGTCATCTGTATGGGATCTACAGTGGTAGGGATTGGAATAATGTTGTATAAACATTATTATGCATGGGAATCACCTGGAATCTTGCTTAAATGCAGATTCTTATTCAGGAGATCTGGGGCGGGACCTGTGATCCTTCATTTCTAACATATTCCCAGGTATTGCTGATACTGCTGGTTAGTGATTTGTACTCTGAGTAGTAATATGCTAGATAATAGGGAAAAATAGCATTTCATAACTGTTAGGAGCATAGATTCCAAAAGCAGAAAGCTCTGATTTTGAGTTTCAACCAGATATGACCTTGGGAAATTTGGTTACCCTGTCTGTGCCTTAATTGCCTCATCGGCAAAATGGAAATACAATTGCTCTCATTATATCATCTTGATCCAGATTAATGAGAAGGTATATATATAGAGAGAATATTTGACATAATAATACTCAGCACATAGTAAGCTCCTACGTAATGTTAGTGGTTATATTTTAGCTTTAACAATATTGTGTTTTCCATTTCTAAGATTGTATTATTCTGATTTATTTCCAACTGAGCCAGAATAGTAAGAAGACAAAAACTGCAACATGAAAATCAATTAAAGTGAATTTTAGTATTCTGATAATATAATGTTTAATAAAACTCCAGTCAGGCTCAGCCCAGTGCAAAATTATCCTTCTGATTAACAATTGTACATATTTCAAGATTCAACAAAAACACCACCTATATTTCTACTTTATGCTTTCTCAATCACAATGAAGGGTTTATTACTCAGCTTTTTGTTCCTTCTGTGGTACCCGCTGCAAGCATCTTCTTAAAGCATCCCTTATAAAGCTATGCAAGCAACCACTGCACAACAAGTACATCTCCTCTGAACTGGGAATTCCTTAAATTCAGGGATTAAGTCTGATGACACATTTTATCCCTAACGTCTATATGTAACATATAGTATAGTAAATAATGGGTCCTTTAAAATAATTGATGAGTAAAAACCATAGATGAATAGTCAAATGCATTAATGAGTTGGAAAAAGTCAGTCCTTGTAGCTCACATTTTCCTTTCAAAAACTTTTTTTTGCCCTGTCCTGGAATTTTCTGCCTCATTGGGATGGGATTTTTTTCCCAAGGTAGTATGATGATAGCATCTATTAAGAGGTTTCAACAAAAAGATATGGTACTTGTCTTTTTGAGGAATTTGTTTTTTAACCAAGGTTTACAGGAGATATGTGGACACATTTGAGGATGTATGTTTATATAAGAACCAACTAGGGACTGAAAGACAAGATAGATATTTGGGAGAATTGAAGGCCATTTCAAATGCTCTTCAAATTCAACTCAGTTTTTTCATTAGGTCAGCTTTGTACCATTTCAAGAATAAAAATTAGGAATAAAGGACTTGCTCTATTTGTGCTTTTGCGCTCACTTTATGGAAAGACACTCTCTTATTTGATGCCAACTACAGACATACTCCATCCACTCAATCAAGAGCATCAGTGGAGTGGAAGCAAGCATGGTTTAAGGACATGCAAATGGCTGGTAAGTTAGGACCCCCGGAGCTCTAAGGAATCTTAGAGGTCATCTTGCCCATCACTCTGTTTCTAGAAACAGCAGCCATGTTGAAATACAGAGCAACCTCATGTTTATACCATCCTTATGGACTAAAAAAGATTGGCTTACAACTCTTTTTTTTGTCAATACTTTCACATAGTTAAAAGGACAGTAAGACCAGGCACGGCATTACCCTTCCCCTGGTGACAATGGCAGCTTCTAGACTTGCAAGTGGAGTGGAAAGATCAATCTTTGCAACTCCTCAGGAAATACACTGACAACAGCAAAAAATTTTTTTTAGTTTTGTAATATGGATGATGGTGATAGTATTAATGATGGCAGCTACTATTTATTTAGTGCTTGGGATATGTCAGGCACCGTGCTAATGTTTGAATGCATTATCATTCTGTTTTGTTTTCTCATCTTTGCCACGCTTGAGAGAAGGAGGTGCTATTACCCCATTTTAGACAATAGGAAAGTCATCTTAGACATTAAGTTATGTAACCAGCATCTGATCTCTGTACATGCCACGTCCTGTTCTCCAACCCAAAGCTCTATGTCTCCCCATGCACAGAAGCATTGTGATACCCATTTCCAAAATAGCAGCATCGCTTGTGTGAAATCCTTGAGATTGTAGAAAAATACATAAAAGATGAACTTTCCAGATGGAATGTTTATTTTTTGGATCATAAAGATTAAGAGCAATAGTATTTTTTCATGCTTATTAAGCAAATGCCTTAGAAGTGGAATCAGCACACTTCCCCGAATGTCTCTTTGAAACTGCTCATGGAGTTTTATTCCTCATGCTGGCCACTAAAATCTTTAAATAGCCCTATCTGTGTTTTGTGGCTTTCATTACAGCTCTCCTCCTAGGCTCTGTAGTCTGAGGCTGCGGGAATAGTGTGGCTGGATATAAAGTCATCCCTGGCATGAGGCAGTCAGAGTCAGCAGAGCCCAGCACCAGAGCCTGCAATAATCATTTCTTCTGCAGCTTACTTATTACTGGACTTCAGGTATTCCCATATCTTTGGATTGAGGGGTTTCTAACTTGTGGATTTTACTTTTTATTTTTTATGTTCAGTTCAGCTGAACCTACCGAGAGGGTCTGGCCAGGCCCATTGCCCAAGTCTGTAACTGAAATTGGATGGCCTGACTTCATATTCAGCTGGAACATTTTTCTTCTTATTCCTCCTTTTAGAAAAATCAATAAATGGTTTCTGACACCTTTCAAAGAGATTGAATGAGTGGAAATCAGGATTTGCCATATTATTATGGCAACTAAACACCCTGGGACAGATCCGATTTCAAATATCCTATCTTGTCCCTTAATTCTATATTAGGTCAGTATTTTCTGACTTTTGATTAGAGAGATATGCTTCTTTCAGATAGTAGAATAAGGAAAGAAGCCTTTTGAACATCATTTGTGGCCAGGAATTAAGAATTAGATACACACATATGTACATGTATGTATGCATGTGTACATATATAGGGAGATATGTGAGTATGTGCATGTATTTTGTCCTTATCATGCTCCTATTACAAAAATGGAAAAACTGAACCTTACAGATTTCTCATGGCTACACTCCTTTTAAGTTGCTGAGATGGAATTCCAACATCGTAGTCTGGCTTTAAAGCCTGTGATTATTTTTCTCGATCTTCTTACATCCTCAAACTTATTTTTTAATAGCAAGTTTTTTCATCTTTGCTCCAGCTTATTCCTACTGAGAACATGCCCCAGGCTCCTGGTCATCTGGTTACAGATGCCAGGTGAAGGGGTAACATGCCCTGTCCAGAGCCTTCTGTCGGTTCTACCCAGCTTCTTCCCTGTCCCATCTTTTTCCAACTCATTAAATTCCTGCTCCTGGGAAATGTGAATCAAACACCAGACACCTGAGCCGGTGCCTGCCTGAAGAGCCATGATTGATTGCCATGCACTAATTACTTGGAAGGTTTGGGAGTGGGTGTAAGAAAAAAGATCACAGAACAGTTAAAAAGAGATTTGTTTCTCTTTTTGCTGCTCCCCTGTCATTTGCAAATGTCTGTTGGTTTCCTTTCAGCTTATTTGTGATTAAGAATCCTGCTGACATGACACTTGGTGGTTCGAAAAGCCAAGTGTTGTGCCTGCATTTCCACAGGTAATTTAGCTGCACAGCCGTGGGAAGACCATCTACATGTGACAAGAGCAAGGCTTTCCATAACCTTTCTAAAAATCTGTAACTATTGGCTTAACGACGCTAAGGTGAAATTTTCTACTGAGAACATAATTGACGAAATATTATTTAGTTTTTTTCATTCACGTGTGCTTCAACTATCAAGTTTTTCACTTAGCTTGCAGCTTCTCTTAAATGCAAGAGGGAAAACCTTCCTGATGATGGTTAGTAACCAAAAAGATAAACAGAGGTCTAGGTAATTTATTTGGTAGGCACACCTATCAGGTATTGTCACTAGAACCTTTGTAGGTGTCGGGGAGGGGAGTGTTGAAATGAAATCTTTCTAAGCAAAGTAACCTAAACAGGTTTGCGAGATTCAAAATTGTAAGAGTGACCCCTAGTGACTATGAAATTGCTTAAATCTGTACTAAATCTCAGTGCAGTGCTAAATGTGAACATCTGATGAAAAAGAGATTATACTTTTTCTTAATCACAAATAAGTTCATGTTGAATTTATCGGTTATATTTTGAAAATGATAGGAACTGATTATTCCTCAAAACATTGATTTCTTCCCAGTAAAATATATATATGCTTTACTACTTCAGTTCAAATCAAAGGGGCTGAATTGTGATCCTACTGCATGCAAAGTACTGTGAAGTTCTCTAGGGTGGACAGATACAGGTTTCCTTGTGATTTCCATGATGATCTCAGACTAAGGAGGAAGGAGACAAGCGAATGGGAGCCTCGAAGGGCTGGAGGGGCTGGAGGGACAAGTGAGACAACAGCATGTAGTGACAGGGGCTTTAAGATAGAGCCATTTGTTCAATGGCTGCATGGCCACTCCTGGGGGTGATGGGTCAGAGCAAGAGTTTACCCAAGAGGAAGGAAGAGGGAGCAGCTCTACCTGGGCACAGACACATAAAACAACATGAATCTGTGTAAGAACCACAAGTATTTCATCAGGGCTGGAGAATAGCGTTATCAAGATGTACAAGATGAGCCTTGAGGCAGGCACAAGACAGCTCAGCAAGGGCTTTGTACATCATTCTTGGGCATTCTGCTGAAGGTAATGGGAATAGGCTGAAGCAAGGAATTAATGTGCACAGATTATCATTTTGGAGGAATTAGCTGGCTTCTGAGCACAGGGTAATCAAAGGCCAGAGACCAAATAGGAGGATTCCAGCGTTTACACTTTGGGAAATGTTCTGGTTCCTCTTACTTCAGTGAGATTGTAGATATCTGGACCTGGGGCTTTATACTTCATTCAAGTTTGTGTTACTAGTAGACATAGTGTGTTTTAAAAATGCATAATGAATAAAAATTAGCAATAATATTACTCCGGGTTAAATTGCCATGCCCTAACTATGTGTACATCTCTATGTATGTATATATTTCTATATGAACATGTCTATAAATTATAAATGTACACGTATACTCTGATTAAGTTAATGAAAAGGTATGTATTTTGGTTAGACTTAGAAAATTAATTCAGATACAATAACTATATAAACCACAGCATGTTTCATTTCAGAATCAAACCTTTTAAACTTTCATTACATAAAGATTTTGAAATGGGTTAGAATGTAGCTAAAGAAGGTTTTGTATACCTAGGTTTCCCTGATACCATGTCAGAAACCCAAACATGGAGCTATAGACCTTGTGTTGATGACTGAATGCTCATTTCTGATACATAAAAATATTTTCTTCGACTTCTTGTTGCCTGTCTTAGTCTGCTAGGGCTGCCATAACGAAATACCACACATTGAATGGCTTAAAAAACAGAAATTTATTTTCTCTTAGTTCTAGAAGCTGGAAGTCCAAGATCAAGGTGTTGGCTGGTTTGGTTCCTCCTGAAGCCTTTCTCCTTAGCTTTCAGATTGCTGCCTTCTCACCGTGTCCTCACAAAGCCTTTTCTTTGTGTGTGTGCATCCCTGGTGTCTCTTCTTCTTATAAAGACACCAGTCATATTGGATTAGGGCCATAACCTTATGATCAAATACAATCATAGTAGGAGTTAGGGTTTCAACATACGAGTTCAGGGATGGGAGTGCGGAACTCAGTCCAGGGCATAACTACCATACTTTTCCCTGATTAGGAAATGAAGTAGAAGAAAATACTCCTTCCACAGGCATACTTTAAGGAAAGATCTTGAGCATAATCAGAAATATGGCCTTTAGTAACAGGGAAAGAAATTACATCAGAAACTACAGTGAAGGCTGTGGTGTGTTGCCCAGATACCCTCTTAAAAATTGGGGGATTCATTCTTCCAGTTGCTGGGAGTGTTGCCTGTTGAGATAGCTCAAATCTGAGTCCCTTTCCAAAATTTCCCAAAGCCAATTGCAATTGCTTTAACCAATATTACACCTCTCGTTTGGTAGCAGTTCACATTCAAAGACTGGTCGATAGAGGGTTCTATGGCCAGGCCCTTAAGCATCAACATACGTAGGACAATTCTGACAGGACAGCCCAGTCCAGACCTCCCTGCATTGACGGCTTAATCCTTCATTGAAACTACAATGCAGCCCGTGTTCTAGCTTTACCCAATCCTGCTTCCTACCTTGGAACAGAGAGCACTGGACACAGATCTGTTTCATTTTTCCCAGGGAATCCAAGTATATTTATTTCAAACATTGGAATGACAAATAAAGCTACAATAATCCATTTTAATACCATCAAGCCTTACAAATTGAGGACATAATACATATCTATATTGTTTTTAAATTATTGAGTATTCTCCAGTAATTACTTTGGTATTATATTCCACTACGATACGAGCACTACGAGGACAGGAATTTTATTAAACTAGTTCTCTGATGGATTCATAGCATCAAATAATACACCTAGCATATTGGACATATTAGAAAAAAAGTACATGAAATTATAGTTTATTTCGTCTTCTCTAGAAAGCAGAAAAAATCTTGGTAGAGGTTTGCATATTGCATATCCATCAAAAACTGGGTCAAAAGCTACACCTCCATAATGTTTTTATTGACTTTTCCCAGGTAAAAGAATCAATCCTCACTAAGTTATGTGTTATTCCTTTGCAATGTCTATTACTTCCTACCATCTATTGTGGTTATTTGGCTCCCTTTGCTCTATTTTTTATTATTCTTATTGAACAGCAAAACAAGTTGAATGAGAGAATTGTGTCCATTTTCCACGATGGCTGAAGAAGGTGTAGAGAAGGCAAGTATGGTAAGGATGGAACCTTTTTTAACACGAACATATGGGTGCATTCTAGGATTTGGAACTATCTTTACCATGATCAGGGAATAGCTTCTATTGTAATATCCCCTACTGTGCCAAATAACACATTCATTTTGTCTTATAATTGATTTCTAATGATTTCATAAGTTTGTCTCCTCTTTGTGTCTTAAAGTAAATTTCAGATAATGAAATTATAAGCATCAGAATATAGGGGTAGAGGTGTACATGTACTCTGTCGAATACTGCAACCCTATCCTTGATATTGATCTAAGTAATCACTACCTACTCCTATTCTGACAGTTATAGATCATGGACACTTGGGAATTTTACAGCTGCCACCTTTGTCTGCCCGATTCTACATACTTATATTTAACCAGCCCACCTAAGTATAAAGTGGCAGGAAGGGGACTAATACAAACTAAACTTACATTTCCAGTTTTATATCAGGAAGTACCAGATCCTCTCAGTGTCCTCTGCATAGGCTCATGCTCTCATCCAATTCTGGTATTTACCAAATTCTTGAGCTCCAAGATTTTCTCTCTCACTCCTACAACTCATCTTGCCATGGAGTGGCACATGGAATTCAGCTACTGTATCTTAAACACTCAACTTTCCATAGGACATAGCTAGAGCTCACACTCTAACTTTCACTACATTTCAATATTTGGGATGATGAATTGTTTTCAACAAATATGAATAATGATGATTTATAAGATAGGTTCTGCTTAATTTAGGTTCCTAGAAATTGATACTGAAATGGAGATATGTGTACGAGACTTAATTTTGGTATGTGTTCCCTTCAAGATAGTCCTAAGTTGGGATAAGGTGGTTTTTATATTCCTCAGTGGAAGAATTATTTGAGGCAGGTTGCCTCTAGTGGAGAGAATGTCTTGGCAAGACAGCTGTCTTTATCAGAAGCAATTCTCCAAGATGCTTGACACATGAGGGCTGTCTGTTTGCAGCACTCCAGGCAGCTGAGGAATAAGTCCTCTGTCTTAAAGGGAGATCTGGACAGTGTTCTTCAGGGTCCACTATATTTGGTAAAGTCCAAGATCCTTCCCGTAGGAGAAAATATCTTAATATCTTATTATCTGGAAATATAAGAAAAAATTCAGCTTGATGAACTTCCTGAGAAAATGAGATAGTGTTCCTCAAAGTGATCCTAGAAGCACCACCACTGTTAGGAACATGTTGAATACAAAATCAGAGATCTCTGGGGGTAGATCCAAAGGTATTATTATGTTGATTAGTACTACCCTAAAGATGAGATGAAACAGATCCTACTAAAGTCTGCAGAAAAGGCTTCACGTCAGAAGAGGTCTTTCT
>NW_012152729.1:6910345-6912719 GCF_000956105.1 Propithecus coquereli | reverse complement strand
AAACTCCCTGAGTGTTAGCTAACTATAGTCATGCGGTCCTTCCAAATATGTTGAATATAAGCATGTCATGGATTTGGGCAAATGGGCAGAAGAATTTATGGATGTTATAGAAAATTTGACTTAAAAACTATAATTTAGGAGGCTTTTGGGGGGGAGTATAGGCAATACATTTGCCTTAATAACCAATAGAATCTGAGATTATGGTCAGGGAAGAAGGTTATCATCTGGTTTTGATCAGAACACCTCGATCTTATTTCTTTTTCTTTATAGTATTTACCATTAAAAAGTGAGTATTAATTATAGGAGAAATGGAGCCCTTACTAAATTCTTCATCCTCTCAGCCACTCTGTTTGATAGATATCATGATTCACTACCTTTAAAATAGAAAATCATAATTCAGATAATTAAGCAAATTCCAAAACGTTAAAAACCCGAGGTTCAAATTCAGGTCCAGTGTTCATGAGAAAACACTGGGGCCCAATCTCTGGTACTCCTTGGCCTGCTCTCAACCCCTCATTTTCCTTTTCTTCTGTTTCCTTTTACATAAGTTCAAGGCAACAGGACATAGTGATCACCACTATGCCAGAGCCCATAGGATGTACCAGAAATAAAGGAATATACAGTTGAATCTGATTAATAAATTTGTGTTGAGAATTAAATGTGATTTTTTAAAATGCTAATAAGCACATGGACTGGGTTACAGTAATGTTCAAAAAGTCTTATAGTTTCTTTTTTCTCTTTCTCCGATGATGATGATGATGACACTATTTCTGTCCTTGGGAATTTAAATCTAATGGAATTACCAAATGTAAAAACAAGCAAAATCATGAAAGGAAAGAATTTTGATAGATGTAAGGGGTACCGTGAGCATAGGAAATGAATCTTAGAGTATTTGGCTTAAGAGGCATCTTAAATTTTGAGTATGATTTAACTAAGCAGAAAACAAGGGAGTCTCAACATTGTAACTTTCTTGAACAGAGACGTGAAAGAAACTCTCCCAATCCCAAATGAAATTGCCCCTGGAGATGTGAACTTGTTGCTGAGTAGATGGTGGTAGGAGATCCTCTCCAGGAGGCCATATGACTCCTCCTTCTTCAATGCAGGCTAGAAAATCTTCTGAGTTGGTAAAGCTCATAGCTGAATTCCAATCCAGTCAGAAATGTCATCTTTCCCCATAAGAGAGAAACAAAAAAGGGAAAAAACTATGTGGTATTTCGCATATATTCATCTCTCCCAAGATACCCTTTAGAGCTAAAATGTTCTGCCCCTGATCCAAAAGGGGGGCCTTTTCTCTGGCTTTCTAGAAGCAATGACTCTGTTCATACCTGTTTGTATTCTAGTAACTGCCTCTGTGAAACTCTCTAACACTAAATGGTCTTATTTCAGTCCTTTCTATCCCTGCCCTGCCCAACCATGGTGATTTGTAATGATTTTTTTTTTCTAGGCACTGATTAGTTCAGCTGGGATGAATCTGATTTTCACTCAGTTCTGTGCAGATTTCCTCCTGTGAACAGTGGCTGGGTCTGCTGGGTCCCTGCCAAGGACACTTCCTCACCTGGAATCTTATTTAGAGTTTCAGGCAGCAAGTTGGCAGCTGAGTTGTTTGCAGTCATAGTAACTGCAGGCGAAGAACGGGGATGTACACACGCGAGCATGTCTGGCCGTGCGAATGTGAAGCTGTCTTTCTCAATTCTTCCTTCTATCCCTTCATTCACTGATTCATCCCCAAACATTCATTAAGAATCTGCTACATGTCTTACATTGTATCTGATACTGGAAATGCAGAGTTGAAAATTATTTAGGTGCTGCTTTTTGATGAGATCATTCATCATTTAATCCTGGAGGAGATTTTGTTAAGACTTCTATATGCCAACCCCTTTCTGAGCTCTTGAAATACAGGGAGGAGATGAACAGGACTTGGTGCTTATCCATACAGTGTGTGTTGTCTAAAAAAAACCCAGAAAAAATGAGCCCCCCTTATGCATAGTATTCAATACTCAATGCCATATAGATTATTTCTAATCCACTGATACAGACAGGTATAGACGCAAACTTCAGTGCAGTGAGAGCTGTGCCACATAATCTATAGCAGCGGTTCTCAAGCAGGGACGGTTCTGCCTGACCTGGGTACATTCAAGCAATGTCTGGAGACATTTTTGGTCTGTCAGAGCTGAGGAGTGCTACTACCATGTAATGGGTAGAGGACAGGGTTGCTGCTAAGCATGCTACCATCTACAGAACAGCCCCTCCACAACTAAGAATTATCTAGCTCCAAATGTAAACAGTTCCCAAAGCTTCACTATGCAGATATGTGAAGATGGGTATAAATGAAAAAGAAGGTTTTATTCAGTGTCCTGGGGATTTTAATAAAAGG
>NW_012152729.1:6905044-6910295 GCF_000956105.1 Propithecus coquereli | reverse complement strand
ATTCTTACATTGACCTTATGAAACAACACCATGCTAATAAGAAAATTATAATTGTTAAGAAATTATACTTTTACTCTGATAGAATTTAATAACTTTATGAGTGATTTTATCTGTTTTTTGAATAAGTAAGAATCTGCAGGGGTTCACTCAATTTTAATCATTTTTTACATCATTTTATGGTAAAAAAGAATATGTTAGAGTAGCATTTTGAACTAAGGTATTTCTGCAGAACCCTGTCTTAGTCCATTTTGTGTTGCTGTAAAAGAATACCCGAGACTAAGAAAGTTTTAAAGAAAATAAGTTTATTTCCCTCATAGTTCCTCAGGCTAAGTTCAAGGGCATGGCCCTGGCTTCTGGTGAGGGCTTTTTTGCTGTATTACAACATGGTGGAGAAGGTCAAAAAGGAAACAGGCTCATATGAAAAGGGGAAAATATGAGGGGTATCCCGGCTTTATAACAAGCTCACTCTCACAGGAACTAATCCATTCCCATGAAAACCAGTTCAGTCTTCGAAAGTGAGGACTCACTTGCTAAGGCTAGAACAGCACCAAGCCATTCATGAGGGGTCCACTCCCAGAACTCACACACCTCCCAAGGCCACCACATTAGGGGTCGCATTTCAACATGAGTTTTTTGGGGGACAAAAAAATCATATCCAAACCATGGCAAACCCAAACATATTCCTTGGCAATGTCGAGCTCTTGAAGCAAATGAATCAGTGTCTGGAAGTGAAAAATCTTTTTGTACACTGATAATTTTGCTAATGGGGCTTATTTAATATATTTCAACTTGACTTGTTTTCTTTTATTCATATAAAGTATTGTAAAAATGTTCTCAAATTATTGTTGAAAATAATTCCTGGAAAAATAATCATTGCTCAAAGAACTTCACAAAGCAATACAGCTAGAAAACAAAATAAAATACATTACAGTGTTTTACTGAGAGTAACACTAGCATCTAGTACTTAGATACCAAGTTTAATATGAATCTAGAACTTGGAGCTACTAAAACCCATCAAAATGATCTCATTAGACATTAAACTATTAATGTAATAGAATTACAATTATCTAAATTATGAAAACAAGTCTGCTTAAAGTTTCATCTTCAGAAGTTTAGTAAGGGTGATGTCATATGGCATTTGGGGATAAATATTCCTCATTACTATTCACTCAAAGGACTCATGTGATCCTTCATCTCAGCCATGTAAAGAGACATTAATTAGTAGCTCTAAGTTGGTCTGAAATACCATGAGTTCCAATGTGAAAATTTCTAATAAACTCCCTGAGTGTTAGCTAACTATAGTCATGCGGTCCTTCCAAATATGTTGAATATAAGCATGTCATGGATTTGGGCAAATGGGCAGAAGAATTTATGGATGTTATAGAAAATTTGACTTAAAAACTATAATTTAGGAGGCTTTTGGGGGGGAGTATAGGCAATACATTTGCCTTAATAACCAATAGAATCTGAGATTATGGTCAGGGAAGAAGGTTATCATCTGGTTTTGATCAGAACACCTCGATCTTATTTCTTTTTCTTTATAGTATTTACCATTAAAAAGTGAGTATTAATTATAGGAGAAATGGAGCCCTTACTAAATTCTTCATCCTCTCAGCCACTCTGTTTGATAGATATCATGATTCACTACCTTTAAAATAGAAAATCATAATTCAGATAATTAAGCAAATTCCAAAACGTTAAAAACCCGAGGTTCAAATTCAGGTCCAGTGTTCATGAGAAAACACTGGGGCCCAATCTCTGGTACTCCTTGGCCTGCTCTCAACCCCTCATTTTCCTTTTCTTCTGTTTCCTTTTACATAAGTTCAAGGCAACAGGACATAGTGATCACCACTATGCCAGAGCCCATAGGATGTACCAGAAATAAAGAAATATACAGTTGAATCTGATTAATAAATTTGTGTTGAGAATTAAATGTGATTTTTTTAAAATGCTAATAAGCACATGGACTGGGTTACAGTAATGTTCAAAAAGTCTTATAGTTTCTTTTTTCTTTTTCTCTGATGATGATGATGATGACACTATTTCTGTCCTTGGGAATTTAAATCTAATGGAATTACCAAATGTAAAAACAAGCAAAATCATGAAAGGAAAGAATTTTGATAGATGTAAGGGGTACCGTGAGCATAGGAAATGAATCTTAGAGTATTTGGCTTAAGAGGCATCTTAAATTTTGAGTATGATTTAACTAAGCAGAAAACAAGGGAGTCTCAACATTGTAACTTTCTTGAACAGAGACGTGAAAGAAACTCTCCCAATCCCAAATGAAATTGCCCCTGGAGATGTGAACTTGTTGCTGAGTAGATGGTGGTAGGAGATCCTCTCCAGGAGGCCATATGACTCCTCCTTCTTCAATGCAGGCTAGAAAATCTTCTGAGTTGGTAAAGCTCATAGCTGAATTCCAATCCAGTCAGAAATGTCATCTTTCCCCATAAGAGAGAAACAAAAAAGGGAAAAAACTATGTGGTATTTCGCATATATTCATCTCTCCCAAGATACCCTTTAGAGCTAAAATGTTCTGCCCCTGATCCAAAAGGGGGGCCTTTTCTCTGGCTTTCTAGAAGCAATAACTCTGTTCATACCTGTTTGTATTCTAGTAACTGCCTCTGTGAAACTCTCTAACACTAAATGGTCTTATTTCAGTCCTTTCTATCTCTGCCCTGCCCAACCATGGTGATTTGTAATGATTTTTTTTTTCTAGGCACTGATTAGTTCAGCTGGGATGAATCTGATTTTCACTCAGTTCTGTGCAGATTTCCTCCTGTGAACAGTGGCTGGGTCTGCTGGGTCCCTGCCAAGGACACTTCCTCACCTGGAATCTTATTTAGAGTTTCAGGCAGCAAGTTGGCAGCTGAGTTGTTTGCAGTCATAGTAACTACAGGCGAAGAACAGGGATGTACACACGCGAGCATGTCTGGCCGTGCGAATGTGAAGCTGTCTTTCTCAATTCTTCCTTCTATCCCTTCATTCACTGATTCATCCCCAAACATTCATTAAGAATCTGCTACATGTCTTACATTGTATCTGATACTGGAAATGCAGAGTTGAAAATTATTTAGGTGCTGCTTTTTGATGAGATCATTCATCATTTAATCCTGGAGGAGATTTTGTTAAGACTTCTATATGCCAACCCCTTTCTGAGCTCTTGAAATACAGGGAGGAGATGAACAGGACTTGGTGCTTATCCATACAGTGTGTGTTGTCTAAAAAAAACCCAGAAAAAATGAGCCCCCCTTATGCATAGTATTCAATACTCAATGCCATATAGATTATTTCTAATCCACTGATACAGACAGGCATAGATGCAAACTTCAGTGCAGTGAGAGCTGTGCCACATAATCTATAGCAGCGGTTCTCAAGCAGGGACGGTTCTGCCTGACCTGGGTACATTCAAGCAATGTCTGGAGACATTTTTGGTCTGTCAGAGCTGAGGAGTGCTACTACCATGTAATGGGTAGAGGACAGGGTTGCTGCTAAGCATGCTACCATCTACAGAACAGCCCCTCCACAACTAAGAATTATCTAGCTCCAAATGTAAACAGTTCCCAAAGCTTCACTATGCAGATATGTGAAGATGGGTATAAATGAAAAAGAAGGTTTTATTCAGTGTCCTGGGGATTTTAATAAAAGGTTGTCCAAGAAGAAGGCCTTTTGGCTGATAATTATGGATTTCATTACAATTTAGTATAATTGCTCATGACTTTGAAACATTGTAGATCAAACACAGAGTGGCAGAAAATTCTTTTTTGGTGTGTTTACTTTCACTAAAATTACCGGGGAATACTTTTTCTGTGTGATTTTGTTAGATATCTTCAACTATTCTGCCAAGGATGTAGAACAAATACTATTTTCCTATGCAAATTAAAATTCACAGGGGCTGTGTTTTGTTTTCTATATTCCTCTTAGTCATAAGTCACCACTGTTAGCAAATGACATTGCTCATCAAGTCTAATAACTGCTCCAAATAAACAAGTTTACTCCAGCAGGAAAGAGAGAGGAAAAATATCAAAAATTCTTCACAAAGTGAAATGATAATGTTCTGATAGAGAGAGAGTTGCATTTTTGGTGGCTTTATATCAGGTGACTTGTGCATTTATTTACTTCATTGGAATCCTTCCACATTAATTAACATTAGTTAAATAATCTGACAAAATCCACCCTTTTTTATCGTGATGAGAATTAATGACAACTATTCAGACCCTTGAGAGGGGGACTGACTTGAGGAACTCCCCCCAAAACTGCCACGAAAAACACAGAATTGTGCAGAAAGAATATTTGCCAAGCAATTGGATATAGAAAATGTAGTTGAGCTTTATTAGTTATTTCTCAAATGGGCTTCTCACCTGCAGGCAATGCCAGCATTAATCAGGTATGTAAGTCTTCAGATATCCTGCACCACCTAAAGAGTTATTTGAGACTAATAATCACTTGCTCACTTGATCATTTGTGGCTCTTTCCTCTCTCAAAAAAATTACCAATGTTTGCTTATTCTACCCTCTAAACATTTCTCTAATCTATTTTTCATCTCTCCTGTCTGGCACACACCTGGTTTAGGCCACTGACTGCCACCTTTTTAATGTATTCTGTTCCCATGTTACACCTCAACTATTTAGCTAAAACATTTATCTATATTCACAAATGTAAATGCATTTATTTTAAAAGAAAACTTATGTTCTGGCCATGAATAAAAACACTGCCTTAGAACAGAAAGAGAAGATAACCTTAAAGCAATTATAATAAGAACAAAAGCAGTAGTTTAATTCTACCTGGAAGCCATTGTCTGGAGGTCAGCTCTGACTGCTGAGAAGGGGATTAGCAAATTCCAGAGAGGTGTTAACGGCCTTGATCAAACTGAGACCTTCTACTTCATGGAATCGGTACCAAAATAGCACTAAAAAGAGAGCTTCATAATGTGAACGATGTTAATTTTAACCTATTTCGTACCCCGTAACTCATCCCTTACCTCACCAGTGGCATGGATTCCTCACTTTGGGAAACACTGGTTTAGAGTTGTCATCTTAGCCTGGACCACTGCAAGGCATTTAAACTTGTCTCTCTGTCTTATGCTTTTCCTAGATGCCTACCGTGCTAGGTGGCCTGTGTGACTTTTCTTTTCCACAATGGCAGGCTTTTTATTTTTTTAATTAACCTTCATAGCTTTAATGTCTAGTTCAGTGGTTTCATTGTGTGGTGTGCATCTCTAAGAAGAGTTATTACATGGAACTAAACTTTT
>NW_012152729.1:6901924-6902984 GCF_000956105.1 Propithecus coquereli | reverse complement strand
ATGGACATTTCATACTTAGTGGAAGAGCCAAAAAATTGCTGGATTTGAACACGGGTGGCCTGGCTTCTGAGCCAATGCTATTAGCCATTTTTCAAGTAATTCAAAGTTAAATCTATGCCATTTGGCTTGTTGCTTTGGTGAGATGCACATTTACTAGGTTTACATACTTCCAGCCCCTTTAGACAAAATGAGGATCACTGATACATAACATCAATTCTGTACAAAATACAGACAAACGCACTCACTTTTCTGTCAATTTGGTCATCAGTTGGCTTGAATTGGTTAATATATACATGTATTTACATACATGTGTATACATATATATGCATTTATGAGAAGGATGAGAAGGGGAGAGTAGAGAGTAGCTTTGCTAAATTGCATGTGAACAATATTTGGTTTTCTATATTATGAGGTAAAGTTGTTTTTACATGTTGGACATTAATTCTATAAAACATCATTAAATTCTGAAATGCTCTTTGTGTGGATTGTTGAAAATGGTCTTTTGTGACTTGTGCTAGACCTGAAAAAAAAAAAGGATTACGTGTTTTTAGGTCTTTCTTGGAAAGAGGTTATGATATAAACAGTTCTTCTTTCCCATTTTCAGGGCAGAAGTAAATCTAGATTCCTTTTGCAAGACACAGCTTGTCACGAATGCTAGACTAAACATTCAGAAATAAAGGTGAGCTCCAGAGAGAGCATTGAGCTTCCAAAGGCCAATTTGTACACCCTGTCTTGAGAGCTATTTTCTGACAGACAACAAAAGATGCCGTTCACCAAAGAAGAGGAGCTTATTTATTTGGGTTGCCTGCAGTAGGCTTGTTTGATGTTTCTTTGACTCTTGATCTTTGTTGGAGGAAAAGAGAAAGAAAGAGAGATAGAGGGGAGAAAAAGCCTATTAAATTGGTAAAGTTCGGATTCTAATTTTGGAATAAAGAACTCTTTAACCTAGCTAGAAATACAGGTCTAACTTGGATTTCTTTTCTCTGGCTTCCTCAGTTTTTTGCGGTGGACTCTCTTCCAGCTGTCCCTGTTGGCTTATACCCACAATGCTGACAAAGGC
>NW_012152729.1:6895880-6899998 GCF_000956105.1 Propithecus coquereli | reverse complement strand
TCAATAGGACAACATCAAATAATCTGATTATTTACTATTATCATTGTAGATATGTCCCCAGTTCTCACCTACTTGATCCTGATTATTTCTTCTTCATGTGTACATGGTACTAGATTCAAGTCACTTGAATACAAATCACCCATTTATTGAAAGAGGAGAGAATCAGTTTGAGAAGAGGAAAAAAGTTGTGCAAATATGCTAAGACTTTTTCATCCATTCAGCAGGCATTGATTGAGTGTCCACTTGATGCTGAGCACTATTGGAGATATGAAAAACTCAGAAGAGAACAAGTTGCACAATCCCAACTCTTTGGAACTGAAATTCTAGTGGGGAAGACAAATAGTAGAAAAGATTTTTTGGAATTTAAATTCTAGTGAAAAAGACAAACACATGAGGAAATGATGTCATTTCTGGCACTGACTTGTTCAATGAAGGGCATGTATATTAGGGCCTTGTGATTGGTCATATCAGGAGAGCATGAGGAAAGAGGAAGCCATGTAAAACAGGTGAGTCTGGGAAAACCTTTCAGGGGAGATAAGTTTGAGCTCAGTGGGTGAGAATTCAGCAAGCACGTGAAACTGGGAGAGGTTCGATATGGTTAGAGAGGAGTAAACCAGGAGCAGGGAGGTGCAAGATTAGTCTGGAAAGGTAGGTAAGACCAGATTTTGCAGGTTTTGTGGGTACTAGTGAATTCTGAGCATTATCCTAAGGGTAATGACCAGCTATTAAAAACTATCAAACAGAGGCAGCAAATGATCGATCATATTTGCATTTTATAAAATAAAGAAAAGGTTTTCTTGTGAAGCAATAGTGGGCTGTTAAATCTCTCCTACACTGCTAGTGGGAATTTAAACAATAGACACTGACCATCCACGGTACTAAGGCTGAACATGCATATAACCAGGTGATTCATTAGTCCCACTCCTTGGTGCATTACCCAACAAAAATACATTTGAAGAGATGTGCAAGAAATTGACAGCAACGTTATTTGTCCTACCTCCAATCTAAAAACAAACCAAATTATCATCAAGGGTAGGCTAAATAATTAATTATGTGATATTCATATAATGCAATACTTTGTAGCAATGAGAATAAATGAATTACTGCTACACACAACATTGAGGAATTGGGCAAATGTGACATTGAACAACAGAAGCCAGATGTACAAGAAACCTACTGTGTAATTTCATTTATATAAGTTTTGAATCCAGGTGTACAGTGTTTGAATTCAGGACACTGGTTGTCTTTGGGGAGGAGAATGGGAATAGTTTGGGGGAGGTGTCTTCTGGGTACTGGTGATATTCCATTTCTTGGTCCAGGGAGAAGTGGGACACGTGTAAGTTTATGTTGGAATGATTCATTGAGTTGAACAATTGCGACAGGTTTCCTGTCATTGTGCATTTTATAATTCAATTAAAATTTTAATAAAACAAAGAAACCATAAAAAACATGTTAAGAACAATGGCAGTAGTCCAGGGAAGGCCTGGTCACAGCCCGGAACATAAGGCACAAGAATAGATAAGTAAATTAAAGTTACACTATGCAGAAGTGAAGAGGCTCAGTGATTGATCAGTGAGGAATCAGGAAGTGTCAGATAATTTTTAGAATTTTGGCTTAAATTTATTCTCCTCCTCTGTTTTGTACAAGCTTTGTAAAGATATGTCTGTCACTTGTTCTTATTATCCCCGCTGTCCCTAGTACTAAAGTGGATTTGGAATAAACGTACAGCAAGTGTTGAATTAATAAATAAATACCATATTTTCTGATGGGGCTGTAGGCTCTCACTTGATAGCAGAGGATGAAGAGAAGGAAGGAAGCAGGCCAGGGAGCTGTAGCACTCTCAGTTGTTATTTCATTAGAAAGGGACATGCATTCTGGAACGGATTGGAACAGCCGCATCGATGCCTTCTTAGGTCTCCAGGACACAGCAATGAATCCTGACCCAGGGTGGGAGACCGTCTGTTGACAATTGGCACTCATCCTAAGCCTTTTAAAGTTTTCTGCGGAAAGCCAAGATGAAGTAAAAATAGCATTGTATTATTCTAAGTCTGACTGATGGGAACAGTTGCATAAAGGTTCCTTGTTAAGCACATCAAATGCTACCCTTTGTGTGACTTTGGTTTAGCTTGCTAGTCTGATTAAATTCCATTCACCAGCAGAGGAAGCGATTGGTATTTGTATGTCTGAAGCTGCTCAGAGTCTGGCCGTCCTAGACAATGTGGATATTTCTGGAGAGAAAAGGTGAGGAAAGCCAGGGTTTATCCACTTGGTTTACAAATGGTCATCAGGAACAAATAGAGATCGTGTTGCCACATGGAGTACAGACAGGTTCCGTACATCTGCCTGCATCTCATCTGAGCTGTTGCACATCAGCTTTTTAAAATTTTTGCTTCCTAAATATATAAACCTTCTAACAGTCACTTGCCAAAGCCTTTTTTTCTTCTTTATAGAAAGTAGAATTTTTTTTTCTGCAATATATTAGATGCTTAACCACATTTTAAAATGTGAATATTTGCAAAAACAAACTGTTTCTTTTAAAACACAAAGAAAATCTGAGGTTTGAAAATAAAAACAACAACTTTACAGCCTGGAGCAGTGGCTAGGCCAAGGGGTTTTGAGTGAGGCTGGCTGGGTTTTGTACCTCTGCTCTTACCATAGACATGCGACACCAGTGAAGGTATTTGTTTCCCTTAACTGTAAAATAGTGAGAATGCTATATACCGAACACTTTTATTAGTACCTCAATATTGAGATAATTCACCTGTAATGCCTAAAATGATTCCTGGCACCTAGAGACATTCCATGTATACTACTGTAGTCTCTTATCCCTATTCTGATGCTAGATTACAATTCATATTTACTGACGGTTTTTTTTTTCTCCTGTGCCGAAAGCCCTAACTTGTTTTACTCTGGGAAAATTATATTTGATTTTAAATTTTTGCCTCCAGTTATTTTCTTACCACCAGCTATCAGTATTATCACTGCGTGTCTGTGGATGTTGGTATTCCTAGTCTCCAGTGCGTGGATGAAGCCACCAATCTGGCAAAGCACCCAGGAAAAGCAATTAGTTCATTTACAACACATTTAAAAATGTTGAGTAAACACTTTTGTGTCTTCTATGGGGCCTATTACACTTGAGCCTGAGAAGTACTTATTAATAATTTTTCCATTAATATCTACTTGAAGCACTCTGCATTAGCATTTCAAAATAAAGCTGAGTCCAAAGGGCAGAGGGCTGGTAGGCAGAGGATGAGGGAAGCTGACTCTCAACATTTCTTTAGAAAGTGGAAGTTTATAGAAGGTTGGTTTTGGCAACTCCACTGGAAACTTGTGTTTGGATAGCTGTCTAATTCTAAACTGGTTCTGATTTTGCCCAGGATTTGGGTATGAGACATTAAATTAGCATGATATTGTTGGAAAGAAACCTACCCAGGCTAAGAGTCAGAAGACAAACTTGCCTTTATTAGCTATATGACCTTGAATTCTTACCACTTAACATTGCTGAGGTTTGGAAGGTAGGGCAGTGGTGATGAGAGATGGTGGGGAGACTTACTGAGAGTGAAGAACAAAAGGGTTCTACTCCATAGATGTTAATAAACCCTGCCTACTCTGTTTCCTTGCCCTCAAAGATAAATGCAAGAGAAACACAGAGATGTGCATTAAAATGCAGAATTTGCTACAAGCAGTTATCAAATCAGCTTGATCATATCAGCCACGTCCCTAACCTTATCCGTTGTGATTTTTATTCAGAAACAACTTTAGACCGGTAAGCAAATCTTACAACATAGTGGTTAAGCTTACAATGTTAGAAGTCAGATAAATAAAGGCAATAAATCCCAAGTTCACAACTACATGAACTTTGGTAAGTTACAAAACATTGTTGAGCCTCTGTGTCCACATATGTAAAATGGAAAAATAATAGCTCCTACCTCAATGCATAAAAGCTCTTAGTACAGCACCTAACACAAACTCAGCCTCAGACAATTCTAGATGTTTTTTACAATTGTGAATTTCTTTTCCTTCTTTTTTTTTGAAACAGCATCTTGCTGTGTCACCCAGGCTGGAGTGCAGTGGCCTGATCATAGTTCACTGCAACCTTGAACTCCTGTGCTCAAGGG
>NW_012152729.1:6893060-6894555 GCF_000956105.1 Propithecus coquereli | reverse complement strand
AATGTTTGTACCCCCATAATATATTGAAATTTAAAGAAAAAAAAGAAAGAAAGAAATGTGCAGGTATAGGTTGCACAGAAAAATCCAAGAGAACTTTTATCTCTTGTCTGAGCTTGAAGGGGCACATTTTTCTAACATCATAGCACATGATAGTCACTGTAATGGTGCATATTAGAACTTTTTCTCAATAGTATCACAGAAAATGTTGATTTTCATTCCACATGTAAAGAGCTGAATAGAGAATACCTGAATTCTGCCATTCATTCCTCTCTCTCCAGCTTATGCCGATCAGTTGAGCCTCTCACAACAAGGCACAGATCAAACATGGGTGTGGGTGCAATGGACCTCAGAGTTTCCCATTTATTAGTTCTTAGAATGGGGAAAGAGTTGAAAAACATCTATATTTCTGATGTCTATTGATTCCGACATGCAAATAAAGCAAACTGAAGTAATTAAGGTCATATAAAGCCCCCATGGCCATCATCCCATCACCTTCCCTCATGGGAAAAGAGTATCTGGCAGTGGGGTCATCTTCTTGACTCCTGGAACCACAGGCTGCTTTTCTTTATATTTGAGTTAAGATGTTTTGGTTGCCTGGATACAGCTGAGCTTGTGAAAAAATGTCACTGAGCTTCTGTCACGATGGCCATTTTATTACCATGATTTATAGATGGATTATCTGTGAAAATGTCTCTGGTTTTAATCATGCCCCCTGCAGGAAATGGCCTGTTCTCATTGGTTTGTTTCAGTGACAGGTCCAGATACCCTGATATTTTATAACAGTTGGCAGATGCTTTACTGCACATGATAGCCATCCTCCAGAAAGAATTAGTTAACTGCTAACAGCATTAACCTCAGGATGTGTATCCTACCCACCCCCTCAATTTTATGTCAGATTCTTCCTTCTGGGGCATCAAACTCCCCTTAGCTTTCCATCCTGTTTTCTTCTAATTCTGTTTCAAGAAGGAAGCAATCCGCAACAACAAATTGCTTCCATAGTGTTCCACATATGGGAATCAGTCTCTGATGTTTCACGACAAATGGATTTCAAATACAGAATGGGGGAAGACGCATAGTTTCCTTTCGTTTTGCGGTTCCACAAGAGGAAGGTGATGTTTCACTGGAGTGCCTGGAATTGATTGTATTATTGCCATCAATTTACTGCATCTGTATCCCGTGCCCGTAGTTTTACCTGGACGGTCCCTTGTTCTCAAACAAAGGAGATCATCTTCGAAATAGGGATCATCTTCTCCACTCACAGTCACTCAAGGGGTAATTTGATTAAGTGACATAGTTAAGTGACAGGAGTGAGATTCCATCCAAGTTTCTAGCATACAAGTCTTCACTTATTTTCATCACTCCATTGCTTCCTAAAATTTGTTTCACAAAACACAAGTCCTGTGTGATCTTCAACCCTCATTCCCCCAACCCCAGAAAGGTTAAAAAACAAAGAAACAAAAATAAATCTCTGGGAAATTGTCTTGAGGATCCACTG
>NW_012152729.1:6892146-6893010 GCF_000956105.1 Propithecus coquereli | reverse complement strand
TTTTTTTTTGAAACAGCATCTTGCTGTGTCACCCAGGCTGGAGTGCAGTGGCCTGATCATAGTTCACTGCAACCTTGAACTCCTGTGCTCAAGGGATCCTCCTACCTAATCCTCTGGGGTAGCTAGGACTACAGGCATGCACCACCACGTCAGGCTAATTTTTTAAACATTTTTGTTGAAACAGGGTCTCTCTGTGTTGCTCAGGCTGGCCTCTAACTCCTGGCCTCATGCTATCCTCCCACTTAAGCATCCCAAAGTGCTGAGGTTACAGATGTGAGCCGCTGCACCCAGCACAATTGTGAATTATTGATGTTCTAATCAATGTGGTTATTTCTATCCATTGCATGGTGTTTATCCATCCAGCTGGCTCTGGTGTGGTACTTTCCCCTGCAATGCATTTCAGTCTGCTTGATGATTTCTAGGTCTTACACATGAAATATGATCAACCTTTCATCCCAGTCTGTCTTCAGGCTCACCAGTCAGGTCCTGACTACTTCCATTTTTTTTCTAGGTATACTAAGTTGGGTTCCTCAGAAGTAGGTACCAAGAAAATGATCCATGGGAATATAATTAAATCAGGAACCATTTTAGGGAAAAAAATGCTGGGAGAGTGGGAAATGGGAAGAAAAGAAGGCCACACAAAAATATGATATTAAACAAAGTCCCAGGGAGAGAAATGTTAGCTCAGTCCCACAAATGAGCTCTGCAGACAGCATGGATTACATACAGGTATGTGGGTAAACTGGCTCCCTGGACAAATTAGAATTATCCCAAACAGGTGGTAAGATAATTGGCTATATCCATCACTTATTGATTGAGGTGGCTCCCAGATATTTGAAAGTCTCCATGTATTAATACAAGGCA
>NW_012152729.1:6886202-6888336 GCF_000956105.1 Propithecus coquereli | reverse complement strand
ATTTTCAGGAGTTTGATGATGTGATAATTTTATAATATTAGTAAAATGCATACCTGCTAGCATTTCTTCCTTTCTTTCTCTGGAATATTCTTCTCTTCCCCTCTTCTCCAGCTCCTTATCTCGTTGGTCTCCTCCTTCTTATGTCTTGTGACCATGATTATCATCATCTTTTTTTCTTTGCCATTCGTTGAGCATCAGTGCCATGCAAGTACCATATTTTCCCTCACTTCATCTTAATTATGACGATCAGAGATATTAAATACTCTAAGGTCACAGAGCTAGAATGTGGCTGAGCAGAGAGTCAGCTCCCTCAGTTACCTTTAAATTTTGGCCATGGGCTCACAAGAAAGTGTGCCTAGGCATTATCTGATTCTATTCCATTCCTCGTTCTTAGAAAATTGTGTCTTTGAGGATTTAAGAGCTGACATTCAAGCTTCAGAGTGAAATAGCAGTAGAGGAAGGATGAGCATCTAGGTCTTCTGATTCTCAGGCTAGGTCTATTTCCAGAAGGATCTGACTGGCACTTCTGGCAACACATCAAAAAGGTTTTCCACCACTCCTTCTCACTTCGTGCGTCCAAATACGTGAATCAGGTCAGCAAGCTTGCAATACGCTCAGCACCCTAATGCATTTTGTAACTAAATGGAAACTCCACTTTTAATTAAGTAACATTAATTAGCATATCAGTTGCTCTAACTCATTACAAACAAATTGGACCAAAAATCTGACCATATGAGCATGAAATAAGCACTATTAAATTTCTGTTTGGGTAGAGATTCAACTAAACTGCTTGTTCTAGTATCAAAAAACAAACTTATCCTTTACGAAGATTTAGCTTGGAATCAATATGAAAAGCTGGATCTAGTTTTCATTTAGTGTATCTTCTCATCTCTGTGGAATTGTCTGATTGCTCGAATGATAATTAAATAACACCAAATATACCTTACATTCAACCATAAAATTTTGTCAGACATAAAAATATTTTAATATTTGAACATTAAAAATATCTTAACATTTGAACATTTGCAGGATTTAAGATTTTCTTTAGGAATGAAAAAGAGACTTAGATATATACAAATTTTACCTAAATTGAGGTGTGGTTATTTTCATGTATTAATATTCCAAATTTTAGAGGAGATTAAGTGTGCTTCTTACAAAGAGTAATTCCCTCTAGCGTTGCAAGATTATTTTTGGATTATTAGTTGTGTCTGCTGTAAAATGGACAAACAATGCTAATCTGTACAAGGCACTCAGATGGTGACCAGTCCAAAAATCAAACAATCGATCAATCAATCAATCAGTAGAATCCAGATTTGTCACTATAGCATGATGACAAACAATATGGGGCATATTTGGTTTAATAAAACATGCAGCAGGATACAGTAAAGGAAATAGAATACATGTGTTTTGAAGTCTAGAGATCCAAGTTTAAAACTTATTTCTCCACTGTTTGTCCTTTAGTAAGGGTATTAATCTCTGCGAGCCTTTAAATATTTTCATCTGGAATTTGCAGAGAGATTGCAATTCCTTCCTTACAGTTTTTCCCTGTAAATTAAAGGTAACTGATAAAAAGTTTCTGACACATCACACAGTAGCGACTCAACACAAGGGGCGGTGTTGCAATATCTTGTGATTGACATTTGCATGAAAATGACAGTATATGGCCAGGTTTTGGTTTCCAGTGTGTTAGGAAATGAGTTCAGAAGAGGCTGTGGTTAGAAGTTCTGAGGGTCTTTGGTTATGTCTGCTTCTTAGAGCCGGAATAGAAAATTGATACCTAAGGATACCTCAAAATACTTTATTCATGGGCTGTAATCTCATTGGTGCTAATCAAATTGGAAATGATGCGTCATTTTTAAACTATTACAATTACTTGTGAATAAACCTATGATTTATGAAACCACAGTTGTTACAGATAACTGTCATAGAATAAATTGAGCTGAAAATGAATGGTGCTCGCAGGTTATCATCTTTCAAAGGGAGCCAAAGCAGGACAATATATGAAAATATCATGAGATGGTTTGGCCGTGTGATCTTTGCCAATATACCGATGCTCTGAGATTTCCAGCTTCTTTATACATCAAGTGGTACTAAGAAAGATAAGAGTGCATGGATATCTATGTCTGAACTGATG
>NW_012152729.1:6878780-6885281 GCF_000956105.1 Propithecus coquereli | reverse complement strand
TGTGCCAGGCATAGAGCAAAACATGCTGCGTGATAATTTCACTTAATCTGCACAACCATCCTGTGAGATAGGAATATTTTTTCTTGTTTTGCAAATGAGTAAACTGAGACCCAGAGAGGCTATCTAGACCAATGAATGGTAGCAGAGCTGGGCTTTGAACATGAGTCTTTGTGATTACAAACCCTAGGCTTCCATACTTTTTCCTCCGGATTTCAGAGGTCATACCCCGTTTCTATCAAACTTGTCAATCACATAGAATGCCTAGCCCAGTTTTCTCAGACAGGCTCTCAACAAATGCCGGTTAATGGTGATAAAACAGGGCTGGGTCATGCAATAAAATCACCATTAAAGCTTGGCTTTGTTTTTATTGGTGAAATGAGAAACCAGAGTAAAAATTCAATATATTGGCTCTTCTCTGAATCAGAAACTCATGTGGGAACTTCGCAGTAATACAGAGGAGATTCTTCTACTGGTCAGATATAGTCATGTTCTCCTGTCCAGCCTTCTTTCTCATGATGTCATCACCAACATAAGTTAATGGTATTGATTTCTTTCTTGTGATCAAGATCACTGTACTGAAGATCACTGGAAATGCCCCTTTGGTCCAGAGAATCCAGTGAACCTAACCAACCTTGGAGTGGCTTCTTGGGAATTGTCTCTTATATCTTAACAGTTTGCAGGTCCCTATCATTGGAAAACTGAATTTCCTATTATAGTGGCAGACTTAGTTTTTATTGTCAGAATGATTAACACATTGGATATCTCTGCTTGCAATTTATTTTGAGATATTATTTTAGAAAATGGTGCAAATGTCACACAACCTGATATAGTAAGTAAACACAAATACACACATACACACACCCAAAAAAAAAAAAAAATCCATGTTTCTTTACTGATGCCATTTGAAACATCCTAGGTTCAGCCATGTTGAAATTTTTTTTAAGCAGTAAAACTTTTTTTCAGACTTATTAAAATTGCAATACAAATTCATGGGAAATGTATCTTTGCCACATAGGATTTTCTTCTATTCCTGGAATTAATCTGAATTCTCACAAAGTCAGTATAATTATACAGAAGGCATGTATGAATATATGAGACTGTGATTATCCACAAATGTTGAAGATTTCTAAACAACACGTGCACAAATCTCCACATGACAAGACGGAGGGAGGAAATTATCTCTTATAAAGAGATGGGAAGACAAGAAATGTTTATCATCCAAAGAAAGAAAGAGTGAATGAAATATCTCAGCTTCCCTGTAAAGACTCAGGCGCTTTTGTCATATGGGTTCTTAATATTTCAGTAATGTCTAAGTCGAACTGGCCCACTATGGTTAAGCACAGTGAGCCTTCCAGTCATCCCATAATCATCTCTCCTTTCTCTTTTGCACTTTTGAGTAATCTTGCATTATAGAAGGAAGTAGCTATAATGGCTACAAGCTCTACAGAGCTCAGATTCTAAAGTCAAGTAAAACTTTTTTTTTATATCCTGGAGCTAATTGTCAACATTTTAAAAACTTTACGATCAACAATGTCTCCTTCTCAGCAAAAAAATTGCCCAAAACATCCTATCTGATAAATGATTATGGGTTAAATTGAAAACCCATCTTACATCTGAATCTTCATTTTTTTGTCTTATTTTGCTCTTTTTTACAGTAAAAGTGAACAATAATATAATTACTGATATATTAAATAAGAACATGAGTATAAAGCCCTTAATATGGATCCTGACATTAGTCAAGGATTCTTTAATGGTAAGTGATGCTGTTAATGGAAGTACTATTAAAGATATAATAGTAATATTGGTATTAATTATTTGTATACAACATTGTTAATTCCATTTATGAATAACTCTGGTTCTACTGGTACTTCCCGACAGAAGGAGGGAGCTGAGTATAGATGGTCCTGGAGCCCCATCATAAATGAGCATAATGCTTCCCAATAGCTGAGCACTGAATACAGAAGAGCCTTGTAGTTGAGAGAAGGGCTGGATAACTACATCTTGTATAAAGCCAATACTCACCATAGTAGACCCTCCTGCTAGATCTGTCCCACATTTGTTACAGACAGCTTTCTTCAGTTCTCAACACTTTGAAAATGTTTCCAGAGACTAGTTTGAATTGCTCATTTAAGAAATCAGGTGGGAGGCTGGGTATGGTGGCTCACACCTGTAACCCCAGCACTTTGGGAAGCCAAGGCAGGAGGACTGCTTGAGGCCGAGAATTTCAGACCATCCTGAGCAACATAGCAAGACTCTGTCTCTAGAAAAAATAGAAAAAATTAGCCAGGCATTATGGCATGCACCTATGGTCCCAGCTGCTCAGGAGGCTGAGGCAGGAGGATGCCTTGAGCCCCGAAGTTTGAGGTTGCAGTGAGTTATGATGATGCCATGACACTCTAGCCCAGGTGACAGAGCAAGATTCTCCCCCAACTCCACACACACACAAAAAAAAAAAAAAAAAAGAAAAGAAAAGAGAAATCAGGTGGACAATGCAGCAGTTTTCCTCCAAATCAGTCCCTGTTATAATTAGACAGAAAGAGGAAAGATGATACTTACCAAGTATAGATAAGAGAGACTACAAGCTTTAGAGGACACCAATGAACAAATCTGATAGTATACAAAGTAAGACCACTGAAATGGTGAGGATTTAAAAAAAGATACTTGTACCATTAGAAGGCTATTTTTAAAGGCCCGTGGGTAATTAATTTGGCAATGAGAAATCAGAGGGAACAAAAGAGCTGGCTGAGACTACGTGCAACCTCAGTAAATTCAGTCATAGCTGATATTAATATGGGAGGCACATTAAAGAGCAACAGAAGTTAATTGGTTCTAATACAAAGAGTGCTTTGATCAGCAGATTTATCCAAAGATACATTGCGGTACCTTAGAAGGTAGAAAGTCTTCATTAGTAAAATATTCATTGTTCAAAGATCAAATGGAGGAAAAACCATATATGGCAGAACAAACTTTCAATGCCAAGATGGCCTTTTAGGCAGGCCTGATGGGTTTGTTTCTGGTGAACACTAGTCACGTCTACCTAACAATGATTACATATCCTTGTGCTTTAATTTCCTAATAAAACCAACTGAAACTGCATTTTCAAGTCCTGATTATAATCTTAGATTCAACAAATTTTGAAGCAGGAAGGAAACCTCAGAAATATATAGACCAGTCTCCACAGAGAGGTTTACCATCCCAGCTGTCTGGTTCAGAATGTTGAAAAGGAGCCTGAGGCTATGCTGTGGCTCTATAAGATGGAGTGTCTGATCCATTAATAATGTCTGCAGTGGTCCAAGAGTTGAGTAGGGTGAATGACTTGTTTATGTGCATGTAACATCTTTCCCCAGTCTCTGCTGCTTTATTGCTTCATAAGTGAGGCTCAGAAAATGTCAGAGTTTCCCAGTAGCATTGCCTAGGTCATGGAAGAGGGCATTCAGTGTTATCCATGATGTGCAATGAATAAATTGTCTCTATGCAACATTTATGCTGAGCTTTGTTAGCTCTTTCTTTCGTTTGTGTGCACCATATGTGCAGAACCTGAACTCAAACGTGCTAATTATATGCTTGAATGGCTCTGTAGTAATGTCACTTCCTTAGCACATATGTGTCAGGCACCGTTCTAAGCACTTTCCTACCTATATTTTAATTATCTAATCATCATAACAGTTGTATAAGGTATGTTTCTATTTTGGTAACTCCCACTTTACAAATAAGGAAACTAGATCTAAAGAAGTTAAATGTCTTGGTTAAGGACCATGTAAGTGGCAGAGCTAGAATCTAATTCCCAGAAGCTTCGACCTAGAGCCCACGGTCGCAACTACTCCAATGCTTTGCCTCTTTGGGATGTTTGTTAGGCTTGCACATAAATGATTAGTGACAGAGTCTCTTTACGATATCTTAAAGATGCCTCTGGATGTCCCAGCAAGATTTGTCTGGCTATTCCAGTATTGTACTTCCCTTACAACACCTTAACTATCGGAGACAGTGATGTCTACAGACCACTTGGAAGAGGCGGTTGATCATTATCAAAATAGCTTTAAGAAGGGAAAGAGAAATAAAATTCTCAGCCTCTTCAAGCCCAATAAAGATTCTCACGAGGAAACAAGACACATAAAGCTAAAATTCATCCTAGAATTCTTCTAGAATTAATGAAGGGCGATGGTGGCAGAATGGCATATACACTCTCTTCTTTCAGTATTCGTTCATTTCCTTAAGAAGGACTTCTCTTTTGACCCACTGGGCTGTGAACATTATATTTTTAGAGTTCTTAACAGAAATTCGCAAAATAGGCAGTTTACAATTAAAAAAAAATTCTTTATAAAGGGCGCATGCCTTAACCACAGCATTCCTCCAAATTGTGTGCAACATGCTAATTACAATGAACCCCAGGTTTTGTTAAGTATAGGCTTTTAATGAAAGAAACATAGTCATAAGACTAACTATAGCTGTTGAGGAAAAAAATATAAAAGGTTGAAATAATAGGGTGGACTACAAAATAATGAGAAAAATAAATCTGCTTGCAATAAGTGTCTGCACCAGTGTCTGCACAGTCAGAGGGAGGAGGCTCCAAACCCGGTGCTCCCCGCTGGTTTGAGGACAGTAAATGTGTATGTGTGCTTGTGTGAGGACAAAAAAGCCTCCACTTCACCAGCATGCATCAGCAAGTCAAACCCATAGGGAACGTAAGTCTGAAACAGAGAAATCCTCCTCATTCAAAAAGCAGTGGCTTCAAGGCTATGTGAAGTTCAGCCTACTATATTATAATAAAAATTATGAAGGATTTTTGTAAGTATGTCCTGACTTGGAAAACATGGTAGGGACACCAATGCCATCAGAAGGAAGGGGAACAAGGAAATTTTTAGGGAAGATGCAAGAAGGCTATACAATGATATAAGAGCAGAGGTGTTTACTTGCAATGACCACCTGGGCTTGGAAATATAACCAGGGAGAGTCTTCCCTTTCTCTCTCATGGTTGCAACAGTCTTGAAGCCTCTACACCCTCTTCAATCTCTCCTCTCCCCTTTCCCTTACCGTGTCCGGTTTTGTTCCTTCAGATTGTTTACTGTTATCAGAAACTCCTTGGTCACATATACAGTTATTTGACAATTTCTTTCTTCCCCAATAAAGTGTCAGCTTTGCGAGAGCTAGAGCTTTGTCTATCATATGGATTGCATACTTCCAGTATAAGGAATGATGCCTGGCATCTAGTGGGTTTTGGATGAAATTTTGAATGAATGAATGACACTCATAGGAATGGTCTCCAGTGGGAATTCCATCAGATGTAGAGCTGTGGATTGTAGGAAGAGCAGGGTTATGTGGCAAGAGCTCGGCAGCCTTGACAGGACTGGAGTCAATGAGTAGGCTAGTGTCTCAGAGACAAGGAAGAATCTCAGCTAATCACACAAGAGAAAAGAAAAGATTCAGGTTAGTTCACAGTCAGGATGATCTGTTACTTCACCCTCTTCTTCCAGTCAGTTATTTATTTAACATTTATTGAGCAACTACTACATGCTACGTATTAGATAGTTCTGAAACAATGCCCAGTCACACTACTCAAGGAACTTGTGGTCTAGTGAGAAAGACAAACATATGATAGGGCAATAAGAGCACGGAGGGGAGATTTGGGTGATGTTGGGCTAGGGTAGATGCTGGGAAGCATCCCTGAACTACATAATTAAAGCTTCTCAAAATCTTATTAGCAGGGAAGGCCTTGGAGCGTGGAGTAAGGACCAGATAACAAGCAGAAGAATCAGTTATCTGAATTGTGAGAAATTAGGGAGTGGATAGCTATGAAACAAGAAGGTCATTTTCCTTTTTAAAAATTTTTTGGAAGGGGAGCGGAATTAGCAGAGTTGGCTCTAAAGTGCAGAACTGTGCTTTCCAATATGATAGTCATTAATCACATGTAGTGATTTCAAATTAAATTTTCATTAATTAAATTGAATTAAATTAAAACTTCTGCTCCTCATTTCAAGTGTTCAGTAGCCATATGTAGCTAGTGGTTACCATATTGGACAGCACAAATATAGGCTAGTTTCATCATCACAGAAAGTGCTATTAAACAGTGCTGGTATAGGGAGTATTACTTATACTCTGCCTTCCTTTACTTGCCTAAGGTCAAATGATCAAGTTTCTATGGCTCACAGTATGCAAAATTCTCTAATGTTATTTATTCATTGATTCATTCGTCCATTGACTCAAAATACAATTAAGTAGCTATTGTGTACTAGCTACTGTTCTATGATGTGGAGACACAAAAATGGACACGGCAATTCCATCAGCTGTCCTCACGGAGTATTCAGCCTTTGGGTGAAGCAGACAATGAATAAGTAAACACATCCAGATATGAGATAATTTTAGGTAGTGACAGGGAGTGTAAAAAAACTAAAATGTTGTTAGTTAGAATTAGGTCAAGTAGAGCCATCCAGTGTCCTGATCTCTTCTTCCTAGAGGTGATATCAAGTAACACCAAAAGTAAAATCGTTTTCTTTTGGTCAGTTG
>NW_012152729.1:6877080-6877820 GCF_000956105.1 Propithecus coquereli | reverse complement strand
TGCTCCAAGCATCATTTGTTCAACTTAGTAGAGATTTCATGAGTGCTTATTTCACGTTTGTTCACTCGTAGCTAAGCATGGTTTATGTTTGTTTGCTTAAGCAAGATTGGGCTTTTCTTTTAAAGTTGGTAACAATTGAGATTTAATCTTGGGGTTGGAATGCACTTTTCTTCTAATGCAGAAAATCTCACAGCAGTTAAATATTAAATGTCGCAGCTAGAAGTAAAATCGACAATTATTTATCATCTCTATTTCTGTAGAGTAGTGACGTAAGCCAAATGAAATTCAGTAACTTGCTCAATGCACAGGCTGATTTTTGACACTTTTTAATGAGGTTGGACAATCCATCCAGTGTCCTTTTCTTGATGACCTAAGATGGGATAAATTCTCCTCAGGTCTCATTTACAAGTCAAGTGTTCCTTTGATACATTTAGAATCCAGTCATCTGCATGAGAGCAATTCTGTCATTGTCACCTGTCAGAGCAGAACCAAAACAAATCCTTAATCCTAAACATTGCTTTCAGTAGTTGTGTGTATGGGAAGACTTCTCATGTCTATTCTTTTTCTTGGTTCAGGCTGTGTCTCTGTTTGCCCACCAGGAAATAGGCAAGAACTAATTTTAGCTGGTACAGCTACTTGGCTCAGTCAGTCATGGTCAGAAGCATGTCTGTAGTGGGTAGAATCGATTAGTACTAGTTCCTTGAAGCAGGAAAAGTTCTCCCCACTGTTCAACCTGTTTT
>NW_012152729.1:6876055-6877030 GCF_000956105.1 Propithecus coquereli | reverse complement strand
ACATATATTTGAGGGTATATATGATTAAATTGTCTATATATGATTTAAGTTCCTAGGTTGTTTATTCACTCTCTAATCATTACCTTACTTGTTTATGTACTCACTCATACATAGAAGGGGTAATGTAATATTAATGGTAAGGGTTAAACAAGGTAAACCTAGGCCCTTGCCATTACGAAGGTGACTTAAAGACCCTACTATGTGCCAGTCTTCTCCCAGGCAGCTTATATTGAGAGAGTACATGTCTTTTCTCTGGTGCATGTCCCTGAAGATGAAATTCATCTCCATGCATTTCTTTAAAGAGTTTAAAGAAAGAGGCTACCAGGGTTTTCTTGAAAATGGGATGTGTAAATAATTTAGGTGATTGTCAGTGATGAGACCACATAGAGCTAGTGAAACAGACTACAGCACAGGACGTGCTTTCTCTCCTGGAGCTTGGTTTTTAGTGACTGGGAAGGAGGAAGGGACCTCTAACTGTGTGGTTATTTACCTCCCGATGCTAAGCGGCTCAGCCTCCACACAGTGTATGCTGTTTTTATTGGCATTAGAAGAGTAAACTTCAGTACCTATGAATTATTCTCTCTCATTCACTTACAAGACAAAATCTTCAAGTTCCTGGAGACTGAGATTGCTAAAGTCTTTTAATAGAGCACTTTGAAAATGTTTTGGTAAATGGAAATGATCACTTCCACAATCAACCTAGCAGAGGAATGCCATAAGTACTCAACTATAAAATGATGCTGTGTTGTCTATAGTGTGAGTCATTAAATTATGTCTGCTTAAAGCTGAATTTATTACAATAACAGAATTTTCAGGATTATATTTTACAAAAACAGTTCCTTAGAGTTACCTTTGCTTTGGATTCATTTTTTTTTTCCTTTCTGTTGAGCCATGAGGAAGTTGGAACAGTGTTGATTAAATGAGAGACCACATGGTATAGTGTGTTGAAGCCAGAAATAAGTAATTTACTCTACA
>NW_012152729.1:6864601-6875286 GCF_000956105.1 Propithecus coquereli | reverse complement strand
ATGCTTAGAATCTACCTTTTATGTGAACTCTTATTAGTATATCTAATACCTGCTCCAGTTTTTGGAACAGATGATACACACAATAAATGTTAAATGGAGAGAGAGAGAGAGAGAAAGGAAAAGAAAGAGAGAGACGAAGAGAGAACATGCAGGGGAGGGAGGAAGAGAGAGAAAAGATTCACCTAGAGTACCAAAAAGTACTAGAGAAAACACATTCTCATACAATTATGTGAATAACCACACTCTCTCACAAGCAGGTAAAGTTGATTGTAGAAATGATAGGCAAATTTTGTTTTGTTTTGTTTTCATTTTTATTCCACAGAGAACTAGCATCAAAGTTGATAAAAAAAAGAAAGAAAGAAAGAAAAAAGAAAAAACTCCCAAGATCTTATTCAAATAAATACATTTGGAAAAGAATCCATCTCTCTGCTTATGTGCACATAATAAAAAAATGTGCAATGATGACATATTTCAGAAATAAATTTGAAGAGAATTGTTTCATACACTTTCACGAAGGGACCTTAGGGAAGGAGAATCTACTCAGTAATTAAATCACTTGTTGCCCTCGTGCATTGGCAGATCTATGAAGATGTCATTTTGGGGAATTTAATGACTACTCTCCCAGGGGAGCACTTCTCTTTGGGGAATCTGAAGCTTTCCTTAAAGAGGTCATTTGCTCCATAGATTCTAAGAGTGATTGCACCAGTGACAGGTTTTCTTGTTATTTTAAGACATGTGGCACACCTTTCATTTATTCACATATGGAAGTCAAGCTGGATTTGTTTGACGGATGTAGTTGTATTTTAAATGTTTCAGAATAATGATTTCGGACACTTCTTTGAAAAAAAAAATGAAAATAATGGAATGGAAACTAGTGCTATTTTTATGGTCATGAATGCAGCCATCAGTCCTACATATTATTAACATTGTCTAGAGGACAAAACAAGGGACCTGCCTGGCCAGTAAGGGCGCCTGTTTAGCAAATGCTGCAAGCCTCTCTTACCAGAGACGGTGAGACTATGGATCAGACTGTCAAAATTACCTTGTCTGTCATTTGAGGATGGAGCATAGAAGTGAATAACAAGAAGATATGGCATCAAATAAGGATTGGTGAACCAGGAAAGGACATAAAGGGACAGTACCCAGAGCAGGTGCCTGAAAGAAAGTCATATTTTCCTTCCTGAAGTTAGGGGTGTGGTAGGGAAACATCCTGAGTTTGGTTTTGCAGGTAGCCAACATGAGTAGGCAGGCTAGGTGCATTATCAGTGACAGATTTTTTTTTTTTTTTTTCGCTTCTCTTATCTCACTCATTTTCCTGGGTTGGGAAATACTTGATAGGATTAGCCTTGCAGGTGGGTTGGAATGACAAGCCATGGAACCAAGTAGACTGGGAATCAATGCAGACTCTGAAATATAGCACCTTAGAGAATTTACTTAGCCAATTTCTACCTTGTTTCCCTCATTTGTAAAAAAAAAAAAGAAAAAAATGTTTACAGCACTGTTTTCTAAGGGCTTGATGCCAAATATGGCACAAAATAAACTCAAATAATGTAAGTTGCCATGACTGTCAGAGACATTATTTAAATTCCGGCTACTTTCCATAGCATCTTTCTCACCTATACGTATAGTCGGTATTAAATATACATACAGTTTTTTCTACAATGGATCATTGTCTGCATGTCTTAGAACTCACAATTTATGTAAAACGTACCCTTCGCAACATTGCATAAAGTTCATCAGTACAATGAAATGCACATTACTGGATTTTCATTAGTATAAATCTTCATAATTCAAAATGGCAATAGGAATGGAAAGGCAAGTAAATGTTTACTGAGAGGACCATGAAAGGAATAGGCGACAAATGGAAAAATTCTTAGTAACTGAAAACGTGTTCAAATGGGAAGATTATTTTAATCCACCATAATCAGAAAGACCTGTGTTTTCCATTTATCCAGATGGATGTGTCCCGATATATACATTAGATCTTCTCCATTCAGATGCTGCCTACTTTGTAAAACAACTCGATTACGTTAAAGAGGAAACCTGTGACCAAGGAACAGTGAAGAGGACATGGGTCTGTGAGAAGTTTAGAAATTTTAGAAAGAAGCTTGCAGTTAATCTGTTACAAACCAATTTTCTCCCAGCATGACATGCTAAACCATGGCTTAACACTATTTCCACTGTCACCTCCACATTTAAGACACCTCCCCTGGGCTAACTGCGACAGGTAATCAGATTGTGGACAGTGCCTGGCAAACTCTGGAAAAATATTTGTGTAATGAAGATAATCGTCCATCAACATTCTGAACTGCATTGATCACAGTAAGCAACAAAGACAGGAAATCCGTCTTACTGACCAGAAAGAGATAGTGGTAGATTCCTTTTAAATACGCCAGAAAATGCTGTGTAGATTTCTGCTCTTTGAACAGGAAGTTAAATATGGAGACATTTCATCTACAATAGACTTTGCTGGTGAGACAAGGAGGAAATATGTATGTGGCACAAAATGTTTCTGAATTAGTTAGTTTTAACTTGGATTGTTAGAGTTTAAATTGGTAAATTACTTTGTATGCAACCCTTCAAAATCCATTCTAATAATATTAAATAAGTTAGTGATTAGGACTGAAATTGAACACAAATTGTATATATTTGAGTGTTTTGATTCTCCTAAAATTATACTGTAAATCTGAGAATTTATGAAAGATTCTTAGCCTAGATTTTATAGATCATGAATTGATTATTAAATTTAAAACATAAATTTACTAATTAGACCAGCCTATATACAACTTCTTATAATATCTTTAGAGCACAAGAATGTCCTTAATTTCTATCAACTAGTAGAGAACAACAAGAACAACTATATTCTAACATTTCTCTTTGTTAGGCAGTGAAAACAATAAACTTGCTTTGCTTTTCTTTCTGTCAAGGACAAAATATGAAAAGACAATACATTTATATCAGGGAATTGATGGCATTTATAACATCAGCTACTTTTAGATTGCCTTCATTATAATTTTATCCTCAATTATCTTATATTGGATTGTGCTTAAAAATTTAAGCAAAAGTCTCATTATTTTGGGACAGGCAGAACATGAATCCTTTATCAATAATGAAAAATATAATGTCTGAAAATTTTCTTCCATTCAGAATGAACTGCAATATTTTTTCTACCATAAGTATAAACAATACACATTTTAAAAAGCATTCTTTTAGTTTGGAAATAGCGATTGCCTTAAAAATATACAATATTTTTGTAGTGTTTTTTTATTTTTATTTTTACTTCAACTCTTTGGCTCTCCCATCTCTCGTTATAAAAACTACAAGCAGGAGTGAGAGCCCTGGGAATCCATGGAGAGGAGGTGGGAGTGAAGGGAAGACAGAAGGGGGATGAGCTGCTCAGCAGGACTGGAGGTAATTAGGGAAGGTGCCCGCACAGGGGAAAGGGACAGAGGAGAGAATCCCAGGCTGCGCCCTTCCCCTGAGGATACTGCACCCACAGCGGCAGGAGGGCCCCTCCACTGCAGCAGGCCTGCGGACTGATCCAGAGGCCTGTCTGGAGGCTGTGCAGCTGCATTGCTCTGGAGAGAAGGGACAGCTGGCTTCTAAGCTCTGGGCATTACAGCTGGTGCCACTGTAACATCCCAACACCGGAAGGCTACTTTTGCCCAAGGGTCATATCTATAACTGAAGGCCACCCCTTTCCCCTGACAGGCAGGGAGGGAGCAGGAAATCCCAGAGCTCCAGTGCAACCCGTGGGCAGGTGGCATGCACTCCTGCTGCCACTGCGGCTGGGGGCTCTGGGCAGAGCAGGGGACAATGGGGTCAGCACCCACTGTTGTGGCCTGGCCTATCCTGCTCAACTGCACTTCTTGTGAGATGTGGCTGTATTCCTCAGTGCCCGCTGCCCACAGCCCAGGCATCTGGACCGCTGCTGCCACCACTGCTGCCTAAAAGGCCCCAAGCAGGATGAAAGCCAAGTCAGCCACAGCTTTTGGATCTGGGTGGTCTACACCCCATGGACCTGCACCATCCTGCACAGGTGCCCTGGGTGCCACGCCCTGTGAGCACCCTGACCAACCTGTGTGCCCAGCCCTGCTGCTGCTCTGACCCCCACATGCGAGTGCTACACCCCATAGACCTGCTTCGTCCCATGTATGCCCCGTCCCCCACAGGTCCACTCTGTCCAGGGTTATCACTTCACTTTGGGCATGAGCTGTGACCTGCTGGCCGGCTCTGAACTGGAGGCTGCTCCGCCCCGTGCCCTATGGGCCCGCAGGGGGCTGCTATGGGCTACACAGCACTCTGAGAAGACCTTGTCCTGCCCATGAGCCTGGCACCTCAGCTGCCCAGGCCTTCATGCTTGTGCACTGTGCCCAGCAAACTCCTCCACCCCATGCGTACACCCTGTAATGCCGGCCAGTTCTACCTCGTGTACACACCTGGCACCAGGGCCAGGCCCTGCTACCACAGGACAATAGGGGAGGTGCAGCAAAGCAGCAGCATTAAAGGCTCCCAGAGCATCTGCCCCTTTCTTGCCTGGTCCTCTAGCTTGCTTCTGTAGTAGAACCCAAACACACCATCCAGGGACCAATCCCCTATCTTCACCCAGCCTCGGCATGTGAGAACAGGTGTGCCATATCTGCTATCTGTTTTGAGTTGAGAGAAGTGGCCCCACATGAGAAGGCACCATCATAAAAACTCGAGAAGCATGAAAGAAACAGGCTGTCTTGACATCCCCAAAGGGTCACAATAATTCTCCAGCAATGAACTCCAACCAAAACGAAATTGTTGAAATGACAAATGTGGAATTCAGTTTATGGATGGCAAGTAAGATGAATGGAATTGAGGAGATGGGAGAAAGCCATTTCAGAGAATCCACCAAAATAATTTATGACATGAACAAAAAATTCACTAAAGAGATAACATTAGAAAAGAGATAGCAGAACTTAAAGAAATAAAAGAGTCATTTAAAGAATCTCAAAATACATGAGAAAGCTTTAACAACAGACTAGACCAAGCAGAAGAAAGAATTTCAGAGCTTGAAGACAAAGATTTTGATGTAACCCAGTCAGTAAAAAATGCAGAAAAAAGAACAAAGAATAATGAACATTCACTGGGAGAAATATGGGATTATGCAAAGTGAACTAATATAAGAATTGTAATTATCTAGGAGGCAGAAGAAGAAAAGCAATAAGCATGGAAAACCTATTTGAGAGAATAATAGAGTAAAATTTCCCTGGTATTTCTAGAGGTTTAGATATCCAGATGCAAGATGGTCATTGAACATCTGGAAGATGCATAGCAAATAGGAGATCACTAAGATCCATCATCATCAGCCTGACTAAAATCAAAGTGAGGGAGAAAATTCTAAAAGCTACAAGGTGAAAGCCACAAGTTACTTAAAAAGGAAAAGCCATCAGACTAACAGCAGACCTCTCAGCAGAGACCCAAAAGAGATTGGAGTCCCCTTTTTAGACTTCTTAAACAGAATAACTGCCAGCCAAGAATTTTGTACCCTTCAAAACTAAGTTTCATAAATTAAGGAGAAATAAAGTCTATCCCAGAAAGGCAAACACTAAAGGAATATGTCACCACTACACCTGCCCTACAGGAAATGCTTAAAAGTGCTCTTTACGTGGAAAAGAACAATTGATACCCACCAATAAAAAACATTGGTTAAAGCTCACAACTCATAAAACACTAACACAAGAGTAAAAATAAACCAACTAGGTATCATTCAACATGATGAAGAGCAGTGTATCACAGGTCAATACTAACATTAAATGTAAATGGTCTTAAAGCTCCTTTTATAATAAAAGATACAGACTAGCTGAGTGGATGGATGAAAATACACACCCCAAATATCTGCTGTTTCCAAGAAATGCACCTAACTTGCAAAGATACCCATAGACTCAAGGTAGAAGGATGGACAAAAATATTCCACACAAATAGAAACCAAAGTGAGCAGAAGTAGCTATTCTCATACTAGATAAAATAGACTTTAAATCAACAATGGTTAAAAAATAGAAAGAAAAAACAGTCATTAAATAATGATATGGAAAGTAGTAGGAATTTAAATAATGCCTCTGAACAAAAGGAGGGTGGTCAAGCAAGCATTTATACCAGGTAACTTCATCTTGTGCTTTTAGAGTATCACATGCAGGGGATGGACTCTTTCTTCCAGAAAACCAGATTTACTATTACCAACCTTTTCTGTTCTGTGAATGGTTGTTTTCTTGGAATTACTTTCTCTGACTTGATCTCAAATAGCAAGGCTTAATCAAAGAAAATCAGTTTTTAGACTTTGGATAGAGAGCAAGCATTAAGTACAAGAATGCCTTTTTCAAGATGGTTCATGCTGTCTGGTTTTAATGCAAGAGTGAATTGGACAGTGGAAAAGAGCGCGTGCCTTTTTTACTCTTGTAAGGATAGTGGATTTCTTCTCTTTGGGTAGCAATGCATTCACGGATCAAACGTTCTATTTTTCATTCTGGTGCACCACACATGGTTTTAATTTTTGTGTAATGACAAAATCATCTATAAAGTACCTATTAGGCAAATAAGACAGGGACTTAGGCTGGGTAAATACCTCACCATATTTTTACCTTATGAGTATTAATATTCTTTAATTCCCTCCCCTTTAATATCTTTTATTTTACCTACTTAGGGATGCTTATTTTTTTTAAGGGATACTAGGTGAGTCAATTATGAGAATGAAACAAAATAAAATTCTGCTGTGATAAAGCTCCACAGTACTGCGGTTAATAGCAACTAACATGTATTGCACTTTTATTATGTATATCACCATGTTCCAGGTACTGTTATTCAGATTAAACTGATCCCACATAAAACTACAAGGATGATTTTGTCTCTTCCCCGTCTCTCATTCTGCAAAAGCATCACATAGGGAAAATAAATCTTGGCTCTGATTTGCTTATGAGGACACACTTCCTACTTTAGAGGAGAAACTTTAGAGGAACTCTGAAAATTTAGGGAAGTTACTTAATTGTAAGTGTCCATGTTTATAAAGTAAAGGAGATAAATTCCTACCCCATGGAATTATCGCAAAGAATATTTGAGATAAATTCTGTGTGACATTTATTACAAAACTTAGCAATATAAGTAGAATACCATACATGATATCCTGTTCTATTTCTCCATTATTAACAGTTAAGATCGTACTTGATGGTTCATGTTTACCATTATGATGTAAAACCAAGGAAATAACCCCTTAAATCCAGAGATATAAAAAGAGCTATTTTACGTCCAATTTCCTGTGAAAGGAAACATAGAGTCACTTTATTCAAATCACATATCCTCCCTTTTTATTATGTCTTAGGAAATAAAGGAATCATTACGGCCAAGACTCAATTTAGTCCCCCAGTGGGGCAGACCACCTCTGTAGCTTTCTGATATGTAAAAACGGACTGTTTACACAGCTCATTGCTGATTAACACATCCCACATTTGTGGACTCCTAGACAAGTGGCTCTCTTTTTGTTCTTACTGAGATGGAAAGACCCCAACAAAGTAAAACATTGGTACATATGTCCAAAGCTGCATCAAAAAGAGTTTTAAAACAACGTGAGAATAGAATGACCAATATAGCACCTATCCCATTCCTCCATGCTAACAGGAAAGTTTCTGTGATTTTCTTCCTATGAGATCAGCTTAGATCCTAGTTCTGATTGACATCAATATAAACAATATAACACAGAGAACACAAAGGGGATTCCAGTTTAACCAAATTTGTGTTATTGAGATACAACGAAGATATATTTAGTATAGTATTTCAGAAGAAAAAAAATCAAGACTGATTAAGGGTTTTGAAGTTATCTTTCAGTAGAGTACATGTCAATCTAAAGATAATTTCAATGTGTTTTCTATTAAATATAAACTTGTTATCGATGATGGAGGTACAAGTACTGTGTGTTTATTATGTGTCGTTATCTTCGTTTATTTAAACTGTTGTAAAACTCTATAATTTTCCTTTCATCGTTTCTTCTCTATTAATTTCTGCACTGATGTGATTTGAATGCACTGTAAGCTATATTTTTATATTGTAGGTGTCCAGTCCGTGTCTCCGCAGGAACTACGCAGGAACAAAACAAGATAATGATAAAATATTTCCTAGATAAACGTATCTCTAAATCTGTATATTAACTGCTAAACCTTTTTGTGCTTTCCTATTGGCCAAACTTCTTAGAAAATCAAAGGAATGGAATGTTGTAGATGTAGAAAACAATAGGCATCTCCTAGGAGAGATGCATTTTAGAAATTCTCTCCCACAGCAGCGTCATCTGAGGAAAATGACATTTAAGAATCATGGAACAAAAGTTTAGGCCTGTGTAACATTATAAATGAAAGGGTAGAATGTTGCTAACTTAACAAATGCATGTTTTGCTCTCTTAAAAAATATTGCTAGAATAATAACAGCTGCCAATTATCAAGTGCTTGATAATTTCTAAATGCAATTCTGAGAATTTTTATACATTTTCAGTGTGTGTATGTATATACATATATGTATTATATATATATTTCATATATATATATATATATACACACACACATATATATCACCCACTACTCTATAATAGAGGAAGAACCAAAAATCAAAATCACATCTATCTAATCCAAGCATCTGTCACCTATAGGTACTTGAGTCATCACCTGTAACAGGGGTGTCTGGGTTCTACTCTTTCCACCAAGAGATGTTCCTTTATGCTCAGTTCAATTCCAGTATAGGTGTGGGATCTCCATCTGAACAATCCCTTAGCTTTTTCAGAGATCCCTTTTAGTGCTGTGGTTTTCCACGCTACGCAAGTATTGCAGGTAGAGGCTAAGTGGAGACTCACGGCCCAAGCTTTGTGTAGGTAGGGTGATGATTCTGCTCCCAAAGAAGACTAGAATATTCTACTCTGCCCGGGTTCCTTGTCTGTCTAATAGGGCTCCTCAAGCAGTTCTCCAAGTGGCCCAATACACTAGCATGTTGAGTGCCACTCCCGAGCCAGTCCTGTGGCTCAGGTCCTCCAGTGTTCTACTTCATCTAAGAATGTTTCAGCAAATGTCTGCAGCCATGGTCTCTTTGAAAACAGCAAAGAATAGATTCAGGTTTTGGTATGTTAGATAATTATTCCTTACAGTAAGAGACTCTTAATGTTTTCATGACTTTAAGTGAATTTTGGTGGGAGATCCATACAGGATCTCCTGCAGTCTTTGAATAACTCTGGGTGTTTTTTACATCCTTGGGGAGGTAGTCTTGATCAGTCACCACCAGTGAAGTGTGGTTACAAAGATATTAGGGTCGAAAGATAGAAACGCAAAGAAATTCCAATGACCAGTTATGTGCGTAATCCCCAGGTAGGTTTGCCCGTGTAATCTCCATGTGCTCAGTAGTTGTCTCTTACATTGAATGCAGTGGCTACTTGACATGCACTTGATACTCTCCACTGTCTTGGGGGAAGGGTGCAAACAAGCATTAAAAAAACTTAAAAAAATAGCACCAGAAAAGCAACAACTTATTTTTTAATTACTCCCCAATTCTGGAGGCAGCATTCATGATTTCATCCATTCATATTTTCTTTGGACAGAAAAGTGATAAACTGATGGCACATTCAATCAGAGTAATTGAGGGAAGCATATTCAATAGGGACTATTTATGAAGGTGCCTGAGAGGTGGAGGGAACTGGAGATGATGGGGCACCTTGGACAAACAATACTGAGAAGCCCTTAACACTCTTCACTTACACACAGGACCTGATTTTCCATTCACGCATCTGCCAATCAGAGATCTTTCCTAAATGACAGTATGTATATGAGCAACCATGACCCAAAGGCTTATGCTAAATGGATCTCTGGGAACTCAAGGGCTTCTTCCTACGTCCTCCTTTTCTGTACTTTCCATATTACATGACTTCAGCTTTGCAAAGTCTCTCAAACTTGTCCCATCCTTTTTTAATTCTTATATCAGTGGTCCCCAACCTTTTTGGCACCAGGGACTGGTATCATGGAAGACAATTTTTCCACGGAGCAGGGTGGGAATGGTTTGGGGATGATTCAAGTGCATTACATTTATCACGTATTTTATTTCTATTATTATTACATTGTAACATATAATGAAATAATTATACAACTCATCATGATGCAGAATCAGTGGAAGCCTTGAGCTTGTTTTCCTGCAACTAATACCGCCCCTGATCTGAAAGGAGGCGGAGCTCAGGCGGTGATGCAAGGGATGGGGAGCAGCTGTAAATACAGATGAAGCTTCGCTCACTCACCTGCTGCTCACCTCCTGCTGTGCAGCCCGGTTCCCCATGGGCCATGGACTGGCCCTGGAGTTGGGGACCACAGCTTATATTATCAATCCCACTCTTTAAAAGTTATTTCCCACACTTTGTCATAACTCTGTCTCAAAGATAGCCTCATACCAATCCATTCTGCTATATCAAGAACAATGAAAATAACGACCACAAAGTCATTTATTAGTTTCCAACTTTGTGCCAAGCACTGTGATAAATGTTATAAAAGTATTATCACTGATACTGCCAAAAAAAAAAAATCCTCTGAGAGAAGTGCTATTAATCCCATTTTACAGATTAGGTTAGTAAGACATAATTTTCCCATGTCAGATGGCAATCAAATTATGAAGCTAGGCCTTATATTTTGGTCTCGCTCTTTTTTTTTTTT
>NW_012152729.1:6860373-6863616 GCF_000956105.1 Propithecus coquereli | reverse complement strand
ATAAATTATAATATATATGGTAATTTCTTTATCCATTCATCCACAGATGGACACTTAGGTTGTCTCCATATCTTGACTGTTGTGAATAATGCTGCAATGAATCATAGCATGTGGAGACTGACTTAGCTTTCCATCTTTATCTCTTTGGTGTCTAGCACAGTGCATTGCACTTGATCTTAATGAACATTCGTTACTTCTGAACTAATATGGGAACATCTAGTCTTGGAAGCTATTTTATGATTCTTCTAATGAATCTCAGACCCAGAATCACTTTCTCTAAATAGTTTCTTACTCTGCAACTCTCCTCCCCTGCATTAACCTTGCTGTAGTGAGACGTGGGTCACAGCTTGGTTGTTTTGCTCATGGTCTGGTTTTCAAGGTAAGAGAATCAACTGTCCTTTTTAGCTTCTATACACTCTCTCTTAAGAGCTCCCTTTAGTGGTTAATGTATTTCTTTCAGTTGAAAATATAAGCACAGAAATAAATGATCCTATTAGCTTGTAACTGCCATCTCCTGGGGTTGCTTTTGGTTCCTAATGGGGAATTTTTCCTCTAAGAGAGGCCAAAATTGGTACTTTTGCCCAATATGAACCACATGCTTTAGTAAATACCTTTACCAGTGATTAATAGGATAGCCCATCAGTAGACTGTAAGGTGACTGTCACATTCATACACAACTACCTTGTCTATCTTGACTGCAGTAACTTCCTCTTTGAGGGAATTTTCTAAATTAAGCCTTTAAAGCAAAATAAGTTCCCCAAAGATAGCCAAGCATGAGAAAACATTGCAAGAGAAAAAACTATATTCTGTTAGGTATAAAATATTTTTGAAGTGGGCACATTTTATTTATTCCTCTAATTTTCTAATTCTCTATTCTGTTTGACAGGCATAAATTCAAAGGTGTCTTTGCTTCTTACCATTTGCTGAATGTGACATTTACCTGGTTTCCAGCTAATGTATATAAATAAATCTAAGCCAAATTTTAATAAACTTAAAAGTGCCAATTTTTGTGCTGATATATAAAATTAGGGAACATATGCTCAGCCCTTTAGGGCAGATCAACATAATTGTATGGGAGTTTGGAGGAAATGCTGTCTTGTAGAATAAACAGGGTGATTTAAGTTAGTAAGACATAGTATAATGCCAAGCTATGGTATTTATTTATTGATGACTTTGAGCAATATCATTGCTTCTGCCTGTTTCCTGAACTGTATAATGGGAGGCAATGTTTGGTATAAACAGTTTTTCTGAGGACTTAATGAAATGCAATCTTTCAAGGACCTAGCAGACCACTTGGCCCTTAGTAGGTGACCAATAAATACTGGCTGGTATCTCTTTCATTCATTTGGGACCCTCAGAAGGCTTCCTATAAAGCCACATAAAGGTATGTGGATATTTAAACTGGATTTTGAAGCATGTATGGGATTTCAAAGTACAGAAAAGGGTGTCAGCAAAATTTTCAGAGTAAGCATATTTGATATTAAGTTTTTTCATTAGACCTCTTCTTTATTAAACATGTTAAGTAGTTAATGTGAAATACCAGAGAAGACTGCAGGTACACAAGAATCCTGTAGTGTAATACCATGAGCTTGACTTCTTGTTCTCTCTCTCTCTCAATTGATAAGTAAGGAAGGAGAGAAAGAAGGCAAAAATGCATCTGATCTAACATAGTTGTCTCTTAAACCTTTGTATAAATATTATGAGTCATCACTGTAATTGTCGTGATGAGAAAGCGTTATAAACCACTGCATTCATTTGTGAGAGCTCGATAACCATGTGTATCACTTTATTAAAGGCATAATAATTATTCCGTCTTTTCTCATGCCTGTGACCGGTGCCTAGTGCCATACCTGACCTCCTAACCAGCGTTCTCTAAATGTTTGTCGAATCAGTAAATTTGGGCTTGAGTTTAATTAATTCTTCTTCTCTTCTTAGGTTCATTAATTGCAAGCCAGTTATACTATTGTCGTGAAAAGCTTAAATGCTGTTAATTTCTGATATCCACGGTAAATAGGGTATTTGTATTCATCCAGTGTTTGGTCTAACTTGCTATCTCTTCAAATGAGACTTCTGTGGCCAAAGTCCCTTCAGAACCCAACAGCATTGATTGTTTTTTCCCTCTTACAAAAGCAACAACAAATATATAAACTCTCCTTCCTTGGTGAAATTTTTATATGCAGGAAATACTGCCTGTGTCTTTTTCTAAACACATATTCCCAAGCCCATTAGCTGTATATTTAAATATTTTACAGATTCTATTTTTCTACTAATTGACCTTCTGACTAAAGCAATTTGTGATCAGTAAAATAGTCACCAAAATTAACGTGTCAATTTAATATGTTTAAAGAATCTAATCAAAGCAGTTATTTTCAGTGGAAAGCTATTCACTTCACTTTAGGTAGCTAGCAAAATGTTGAAGCTGAAAAGATAGGATAGGTAAAAGATAGGAAAATGCACAAAGAAACTACAGTAAAATCGCATTCATGAAAAAAATATGTTAACATGAAGAAAAGACTAGCAAACCCTTAGCATTTGTAGGTAAACATACATTTATAATGATTCTACCCTTACCAGGTGGAATTTGCCACACTCCAAAAAAGCTTAAGTATTTTTAAATTTGTTCCTAAACATCTATCTAGCTATAAAAGTAAGAAGAAGAAAAAGGCTGATGCCCATCTCAACTGATAGAATGTATTTCTCATAAAGTTTGTTTTCTTTTTTTTTTTTTTTGGTGTGTAAAAGAATAAATATCTTAACTCCTACTTAATAGTAAAACACTAGAGATATTCAAATCAGAAAGAACACATAATAAGTTTGTATGAATATTATTTTTAACACTGTTCTAGAAATTTTGGATAATATAGCATGAAAAGGAACAAGTAAACCAAAGAATTATTTAAAAAGACAAGCATTATAATTTGTAAAAGATTATACATTATACACACACACACATATAACTTTCAAATATATATATTTGGAAATAGAGAAAAGTCAACATAAACCCAATGAATTCGATTTTGTTATCTCACCCCCACCATGGAAATTGAAGTCAACACCAGGCCAATTTCCCATGTGCTGAAATTTGAGGGGTCACAGAGTGCTCACATAACTCTGTGTTCTAAATTCTAAATCAATTGGAAGAAAGACACAAGGATCAGATGGAGATATATATATGTATATATATATATATATATATATATATATATATGTATGTATGTATGTACATATGGACTTGTACCTAAG
>NW_012152729.1:6823019-6860323 GCF_000956105.1 Propithecus coquereli | reverse complement strand
TATGTATGTATGTACATATGGACTTGTACCTAAGGACATGTGGGAGTTTCTCCCTGAATTAAACTTGCCTCTCCCATCACAGTCAAAGCAACAGGACCGATCTGGCTTCCATCCTCTGTTGTAACCATCCTCATAGCCAGGCAGAATGGAAGAGGAGGGAGTTTTGATCTTTGACCTATAAGCAGGCAGGTCCTCAGGGAGCCAAAAGACCAAAATCACTCATGAGTTTTTACCAAATAATTTCTCACCATATCCTCACCTGGTGGGAAGGAGGGTGAGTGGGGGGGATGGAGAGAGAGAAAGAAAGTCAGTTAGGGAGTCGGGCAGCAGAGATACTGAAAGTACAGAGAGCTCAATATTTCTCTCTCTAGGAAAATGTAATATGGAAAATGGAATTAGGGCAATAGAGGGTCTATCCAAATATCCCCCACTTTTCTACAGAACTCCACGTTGTGCATGGTGACTATATAAGGAATGTTGGCCATATTGGAAAATTCTCTCTGCTGAGAAATAGTCAATAATGGCTTTACCTAAGAATGGTGTCAAAAAGTATGGGTTCTTGAGTTCATCAAATCCTGTGTAATGGATTAAAATGTCCACAAGTTATTTGAGATGTCTCCCACTAAGAAGTAAGGTCTATATCCCTAACCTTCTTCCTGGGCTACAGCTATGACTCCTTTTGATCAGCATAATATGGGGAACTGAGGCTGTATGACCTCCGAGGCTATGTCATGAGTCTTCTGGAATTCTCACTCTGGGAGAAGCCAGCCACCATATAAGAAGTCTGACTACTCTGGCGCTGCTATGCTGTGTGGAAAGGCCGTGTGAAGACACAATATTGGACATTTGAGACCTAGCAGATGTGATGAGGGGAAGAATTGAAAAACTCAGCTGAGAACCAGAACAAAGGCCCTAAACATATAGTCCCAGGGGAGCTGTCCCAGACGCTTTTCAACTCTTCAAGCCACCCCACCTGAGGCCTCAGTCATGGTAGAAAAGGGATAAGCCACTGACTTTTGGGATATTTTGTCACATAGGTGACCAGACAGCTGGGTTTGAATCATTGTTTCATTACTGCCAAGGACTGAATTTTGCACCCCCAACATTCGTATACTAAACCCCTAACCCATGATGTGACTGTATTTGGAGATTGGGTCCTTGGTGGCAATTAAAGTTAAGTAAGTTCATAAGGGTGGGACTCTGATCTAACAGGATTACTGTCCTTATAAGGAAGAGATATCAAAGCACCTCCTCTTTCTGTCTCTCTGAGAATCAAAGAACGACCACATGAGGAAGAAGGTGGCCATCCGCAAGCCAGGAAGAGAGGCCTCATCAGAAATTGATTCTGTCAGACCTTTATCCAGGACTTCCAACTCCCAGAATTGTGACAATAAAATTCTGTTTTTATGCACCTAGGCTACCACCTAGCTTGTGGTATTTTATTGTGACAGCCCAAGCAGACTCATACAGTTACCTATTAACTGCATGACTCAGAGCATTATTTAAACTTTCTTATTCTTTACTTCCTCATCTGTAAAATGAGAACAAAATATTGGTGTCTTTCTCATAACACTGTTGTATAGATTAAATGAGATAATGCATGTGAAGTCCTAAACATAATATTCAATACAAAGCATGAAATAAATTTAACTGTTATATCTCTGTGAGCTGTGCCTCTGAAAAATTGAAGAGTCCTGAGAAGAAATAGAACCATAATACCAGCAGAATTCTTAAATAAAATTGATGCTGAAACCAGAAATAGTCTCACTATGGGATTTCAAGGCAATTCCAGGTTGAAGCGGTCTGAAAAATATGCTTCATGGTACCATGTCAATGTTTCAATTATACACTTAACAGTTAGTGTGATAGCATTATATTCCAGAATGGTTATGCGCTTCCCCAAAAGGGGTAGCATTTCATTTCATGAAGGAACCGTGACACTGGCTTATTCTGATGGAAGGAAAGAAAAAAGGAAGGAAGGAAGGAAGAGAGAGAGGGAGGGAGAGAGGGAGGGGAAAGGAAGGAAGGGGAGAGGAAGGGGAAAGAAAAAGTAAAAAAGAAAGGATTCTACCAGTGATAAGGTCATATTCAATTTAAAGATTTATTTGGTATGTGCATTTAGAGCTTTAAAAATAAAGATCATTTGGCTCAGTAATTCTCGTCTAGGAATTTATGCAAAAGAAATGCAGGAAAATATCTGTATAAGAGAATATTCATTATGGTATAATTATATTAACAAAACACTGGAAATCACTTGAAATATTCAATGATAATAATTTAGGAATATTATAATTTCATTAACCATAGTATTTATTTATAAGGAAGACATAAAGAAAAACATTTTAAAAATAAATATGCCTAGTAATAAACATAGATATGTGAAGCTTATACATAACAATGATTGCCAAAATAGTCTGAGTGGTTTTCAAGGATTTGTAAAATTATTGGTAATTTCTTTCAATTTTTTGCTTTTCTATACTTGGCAAACTTCTCCCATGAATTATACTTAGTTTACTTTATAAGCACACAAATAGAAACCAAACTCTCTCTGCTTTCACTTAAGTAATAGCAACTTATAGTCATAAAATAGTTTATCGTACAGACAGTATGAAACAAACTCCTGCGTGAAAATTCCACTGTTGTTTTTTGCCAGTAAAACTCATCTCTCATCTTTGAAAACCTTTCTGACAGTTTCACTGGAGATGTTAAAAAATGAAAAGATATAAAACAAAAAAATTATGGAGAGCTTTTCTCCTTTCTCTAGCAAGGTGTGTCTTGAGAGAATCTTCAGAGAATTTGAGTCTAGCACTGACTAATCTTTATTTTTACCTGCAGATAAATAACTGCTCATTACTGTCAATCATATTAAGGAATTAAAAAAATAAGACTCTATTGAACATATTCTTACAAATTCCATTATTCATTCCCAAGGTATAGCAACATTTGTAAAAATATGTTTATCCAATAAACTCTCATGGGGCCCAAGCATCACTTGAAATCAGAACATAAGAGCATCCCTGTTGCTTGACTCAGATGCCTACAACATTCTGGGTAATGGATAGATTTGACTTCATTGATTTGTTTACATGGCCCTTCTATGCCAAGAATCCTCATTTCTTTAAATTTGCCTTTCAGGAAAAGTAGGCAAATATTTGTAGAGAACTTGCTCACTTGTCCAGAACTATGACAGTCCCTACAAGAACAAAATTTCAGTAGACATATGTTTGCTGCCAGATTTCAGCAACATAATTCTGAGCTTACTTCTTTTTTCATTAAATTTACAAATGCTTGATAATATGAGTGCAAAGAGACAGATAATCTTTAATGGGCATGTCCTCTGTATATGTTGCACTAGAAATATTGAGCTTGCCTTTTTCATGATGTCTCCTTTCTAATTAGTTATTGCTTTTGAAGGTCGAACTGTTGTCCTGTCCTTTGCAGGGCTAAACTTACTTTTCTTCTGTCACCATTTAAAGGAGTCTGAGCAATTAGCCTAGCACTCCAGGCTTGTAGGAAATCATGCTTATTCTTGCACAACTTGGTACTCAGTCAGGAGCATGGATAGGGTCTGATTTGGAAACTGCTTCATAAAAATCTAATCGGAGATTGCCATGTGATTCTCACAGATGAACAGTATTAAGACATTAATCTGCATTCATGCCCAAAACGCAGTTGAAAACTTCACTATGGTAAGTCACTTGGAAAAAAATGTATTCAGGCACTTGTTACGAGTATGAAAATATGATGTCAAGATATCTTATGAATAAAGACATTTTCCACAATATTGGTGGACAACAGTAAGAAAGGAAGGTCCCATTACCACTGCCCTTCTGGTTTTTTCCAAGGGCATGGGGATGTGACCTAAGGCTGTTAATATACAATCTTCCTGCTACTCATATGCATATCCAAGTCCCCTCCAGAGACTTTGTTTCCTAATACCTCTATGACTGAGGCAGATATAATATCTCTAAGAGACATACGGGCATGGGAATTGACTTCAAAATCATAGATGACTACTGATTGGTACAAAGGACCTGAAGGCAGAAAATCTGGTTCCAATTCCTGTGAGGCATGTTTTGGCTATGTTTTGACTTTTGGCAACAAACCACTTAACACTTCTAAGCCTCACGTTCATCATCTATAAAAGGGGTATAACACCACCAGGCACTCAAGATGTTTGTGGATGTAAAATGAGATCCCAGCTTAAAACCATGGTGTGAATGGGGACCCAGTAAATAAATCACTGTGAGGAAATCTAATGAAGTTTGCTATTGGCCTATCTGCTCTCTGTAGTTACTGGGAGTTAGACAAATGTCAAAAAATATTGGAGAGCCTCTCCAATATTAAACAAAGAATATTTCATTTGGAGATCTACTTTTAATAGGACAAAATTCAATGTTTGCAAACCAAAGTAAAAACTGTTTGCTACACTGTTTCCTTTTCAATCCCACGCCTGAACCATCATCACCAGCTTATGAGCCCTAATTACCGTGGGTGGAGAGCAGAGTGGCTCCATTCTGCCATTGATTAGAATGAGATTCAATTATCAAATGAAGGTTTATTAAAGCGCGTGTTTCTCGCTAGCCAGCTTCTCACTACCCAGCAATTCTCCCTCCATGAGAAACACTGCCCCTGGCAACATTACAGGCGATGTTAACTTTTAATGTGTGTGGGGGCTGAACACAATTTCTAGCCAGCATGTGAAAAGTCTGGAAGAAAAACACTCTTTTATAAAAGGAAATGAGTTTTAAGGTGGAAGAATGAGATTTCCGTGTGACAGGGGTACAATTTCTTGCCTTGAATGAAGGAAGGGAGCACCAATTCCTTCAGAGTTGCAGGTGACCCCAACTCAGACAGAGGATACAAAAGTAATCGCTGTCCTCTGCCGTGGAACGGACCCTTCGTTTTGAAGCCAGGCTGGTGGGCTGATTAGTTCTACTTAGTGACTCCGAAGAGACCCATTTGTTTAGCACTACGTGTAATTTCAAAGGAAAGGACATGTCAGCAGCAGGGAGGGGAGTCAAGTGAGGTCGTTCGTGAAATAGCCGTAGAAATCCGCAGGTGCCTCTGCCCCGTTTTATTCTATTCCATCTCCACTGACCTATGCTCCTGAAGACTGATGCACCAACTAAATGGAACCTTCATTTTCTCATTCCCTGAATGACCAGGCTGGCTCTGCAGTGCCCTTGGAAACAGATCTTCATTTCTCTATTGCTGGCAACCCCACGCTTAACGCTTAATGTTACGAGGCAGTTTTCACCCGCAGAATGTCCATCAGCTGGTTCGCTCTTGGAAGCCCTGTCTGCTCAAAAATCATGTCTCTGTTATGTTTTTATCTTTATGTGCATGATAGACTAAAGTGTGTGCCACTCTCACAAAAAGTGCAAAATATCCTACCCAGACACTTTTGAGGTCCTAAATATGACAACCCAAGGAAGGAACTGAGCACTGTCTTTTTACGTGTTACTCTCAAACTTAACCCCAGGTCGCAACCACATCCCATTTCAAACCATGCCAACCGAATCTGATTTCACTGGAAAACAGCAATGTAAGGAATGTTATATCCTTGGCTTTGATACTAACTTTTTCTGTGAGAAAAGGAACAACAACAACAACAACAACAACAAAAAAAAAACTAAAAGAAATTACAAGTGCTGAACCTCATTGTTTCCTTCTCTGCAATTCTAGAATTTTGAAAATATACCAGTATCATGGTCACGATCACCTTGTATTAGAAATCTCTTGTTGAGACTCTCCTCCCATCAATTTAGGCAGAACCTGTGGCCAAAGACCTTGCCTTATTCATTCTTGTTTTCCCAGGGTTCCAGCAGAAGGTTGCTAAGTGATAAGCACTCAAAAGCTTGAAGTGAATAAATATATTGTACAGAATGTGAGTTTTCAGAATATGGGCAAATGAATTAAACAGGAAACTGAAGTCACCATTCATGTTTTTCTTCGTATGTTACAGCCTTATACTTTTCCATACAAAACCCTTATCTTCTTTTTTAGTCCTTCCTATTAGTTACTGATTCTGGTTATCAGCTTATGGAGTGCTCCTTTGTGGAGGATTTGGTAGGTCTCACTGACTCCAGCACTTTGGAGCCACCTAAAAGAGTTTGAAAAATGAAAGTTATGCATGTATGTGGTGGGGGGGGGTACTGGGGGTTGGGGGATCTTTTGGGCTGTCTATTTTTCTCAGGGAACATTACCCAGAAGAAAATACAGGGATTCACAATTTAGTTTTTTATTTGTTTCCTTCCTTGTGACATTCAATCTGTGTTTCAGCATTTGCTGGGCCATGTGGCTTTTATAAATACATTGCCAAGGATTTGAGAGTGGAAATATCCTCCAAGATGATGACTGCCTATGTGAATACTGTAGGTACCATACGTGGAGTCTGCCTTATCTAAGAGGAAGGCAAAACAGAGGCATAGAAAAGAGGCCGGTGTGTAAAATGCCATGGGTAAAAGATAAATAGTCCAGCATCTGTGACTCAGCAAGGTTGACATAATCTCTCTGGGCCCCCCTTTTTCATCTATAAAAATGGAGGGAATACTTGCTATGAGAAGATGATGTGAAAATTAAATGTTACCACGCCAATGTATTTAGCATCCTTTCCTTCTGTGGTTTCGGCGTTTAGAATATCAAATTCCAATATGCCTTTGGAATATTTAGAATATCCCAGGCCGTTTGCGAGGCAAAGGAGAAGTAGAGACAAACAAAAGCAAGCCCAGAACCTATTCCTGTATAGTTTATGGTCTAGTTGGAAAACACTAAAGTCAATCAAATACTGTATATAACAACCTAAGATGTCTTCTCCAGAAAAGACATACATTTTATGGAACAGTTTTTAAGGAGGCCGACCTGGATGAGATGTCATAGCAGATCCCTTGACCTTAAACCAAGGTGAGATGTGCAAAATGAACAGAAGCTTTCCAGATAAAAGAGGATTAGGGAAAGTGCTTTGTCAAAGAGACCAGCAAGGACGAAGGCTGCAGAGTGACAGCAGTGGTAGAAGTTGAGAAAATAAATGGGCAATATGGCAGTCAGGTAGCAATGGAGAGTGGTCTGTCACTAGCCAGGTGCCAGCCCTTGTAGGACCCGTAGACCATGTTAAGTATTTCACTCTTGATATCAAGACCATGTAACAAATGCTCACTCCCTTTCAAATGTACTGGCATTATGCTTCCCATTTAAAATAGAAGCAGAGATGTATTTCTTGAGTCATACTTAATGTGACTGGTCCAGCCCAACTAGATAACCTATAGCCCAGCCCTTCCTTTCTCAGCACTGGTCTCAGGAAATTATTGGTGCAACTTCCCAAGGTAGAGTGCTCTAGGTCTTTTAAAATCCCAAAGTTGGAAGGCACGTCCACCATCCTCTATCAGGTGTCATGTGTCTGGTTGGAATGGAGTACAAAAGGATCATCCTGTCATACAGACCTCCTGGGTGCAGGTGCTTTTCCATTTGCTCCCTTTTCACTCCTTACTGTTCTCTCTCTTTGTCTCTCTCTCTCCAAATCCCATCAACATTAAACTGAAAGACCAACAGTAGATCTATTCTAGCCTTTCTCTATTGTGTGCAGAGAAGATCCATGGGTACACTAGACATGTAGGATACATGAAAGAATGAAAGCATAAAGAGGGAAGAAGGGAGGAGAGAATGACAATTAAAAGTCAGAAGAATTGGATCCTATCCCTCCCCTGACTAACATCCTAAAATAGCTTCCTTATAAAAAGTGTAGCACTTAGTATATGGTCTTTTCAAAAAAAATGATCATGGATACATGATAGTTCTATATCTTTATAAGGTACATATGATGTTTTGATACAGGTATACAATCAATGCTAATTAATCAAATCAGGGTAATTGAAGTATCCATCGCCTCAGGCATTTATCATTTCTTTGTGTTAGGAACATTCCAATTCCACTCTGTTAGTTATTTTAGAGTATACCCTAATTTATTGTTGATTATAGTCATTTTGTTGTACCATCAAATATCATTCATTCTATCTAACTATCTCACTATATTTTTGTACCCTTGACCATTCCCACTTAATCCCCTCCTCCTTGCCACCCTTCCCAGCCTTTGGTAACCATTGTTTTACTGTCTCCATGAGACCAATTGTTTTTAATATTTAGCTCTCACATATCAGTGAGAACATGTGAGATTTGTCTTTCTGTACTTGCCTTATATCACTTAACTTAATGTTCTCCAGTTCCATCCATGTTGTTGCAAATAACAGGACCTCATTCTTTTTTGTAGATATATAATATTCCATTGTGTATATGTACCATTTCTTTATTTATTCATCCATTGATGGACACTTAGGTTGATTCCAACTCTTGTCTACTGTGATTAGTCCTGCAATAAATATGGCAGTGCAGATATCTTTTCAATATACTGAATTTCCTTCTTTTGGATATATACCCAGCAGTGGGATTGCTGGGTCATATGGTAGTTCTATTTTAGTTTTGTTTGGTTTGGTTTTGTTTGAGACAGAGTCTTGCTCTGTTGTCTGGGCTAAAGTGCTGTGGTATCAGCCTAGCTCACAGCAACCTCGAACTCCTGGGCTCAAGCAATCCTTCTGCCTCAGCTTTCTGAGTAGGTGAGACTTTGACATGAACCACCGTGCCTGGCCTATTTTTTTTTATTGTTATTTTTAGTAGCAAGGAAGTCTCACTCTTGCTCAGGCTGGTCTCAAATTCCTGAGCTCAAGTGATCCTCCCACCTTGGCCTCTCAGAGTGCTAGGATTACAGGCATAAGCCACCGTGCTTGGCCCTGTTTTTAGTTTTTTGAGAAACGTCCATACTGTTCTCCATAGGGATTGCACTAATTTATATTTCCACCAACAGTGTACAAGGATTCTCTTTTTTCCGTATCCTCACCATAGTTTGTTATTGCCTGTCTTTTTGTATATTGATTTTGTATCCTGTGACTTTACTGAGTGTGTTTGGGGCAGAGGATTTCTCTCAAGGCAGGCTGGTCTAAATGCTCTTTCCATGGTCACTGGCAGAATTCTGCCCTGTGCTGTGTTCTTCTGTGCCAAGGTGGCCCTGAGTATCACAGCAAGGTCCCCCAATCACTTCACTCCCCAGGGCACACAGATTGTCTTTGTACTTGACATGCAAGGAATGGTGGAAGGGTGGCATAGGCAATGCAAGATTATCTTCTGTGCCCTCTTCTGTTCTTCTTTCCTTGACATTATACACCTGATTGTTGGTTCTTCTGAAGGTTCTTGCTTGCATGGATAGTTGTTGAATTTGGTGTTCTTGCAGAGGGACTATCACTGGAGGTTTCTATGCAGCCATTTTGTCCCACCCCCTCTCAGTACATGGTCTTATGCTGGTAGATCTGTACAATGGGATGGTCGGATGGATTACACCATGTGATGTGAATGAGCCAGGTATCCCCATTGCACTGGTGACTCTGACCTTTCTACCTACGTATGGCCAAACAGCAGTGGACTGTGGCATTGTGGTGGAGCTCATGGGATCAACTGAACAAGTCATATTTCATCTTAATGAGGGTGATTGACACTGGAACTGTGTGAAGCACTTTATGTGCAATATTTTATTCCGTTCTCATGACCATGCTTTTAGGTATGTGGTATTATTATCCTTACTTTATAGATACGGAAACTGAGATTCAAAGTATTATTAAACTTCCCAAGGTCACAGAGTTAGTAAGAGACACAGTCTTAAATACGGACAGGCTGTCTTCAGAAAATACACTCTGAACCACTGTTCTATACTTCCATGTCCTAATCATTTTCTTTTTTTTTCCTTGTAAAGAAAGGTTAATGCACTAAAATCAAACTGGAGGTTATAAACTGTATAATCAGATGTGATTACACTAATTCACAGAAACTATCCCCAGTTTTTCTGATTGCAATAACATTTGGCTTGAAATAAGTTGGTGCTATGGTTTGTGTGTATTCCCAAAGTTAATAGGTTTGAAACTTAGTACCCAAAGTAACCGTGTTGAGAAGTGGGACCCTTAAGAGGTGACCAGGTCGTGAGGGCTCTCACTTCATAAAAGGATAATGTCATTGTTGTGGAAGTGAATTAGTTATTGTTGCAGTGTGTTTCTGATAAATGGGTGGAATTAAACCCCCTTTCTCACTCTCTCTGGAGCACTCTTTTGCCATTAATGTCTTCTTCCATGTTATGACACAGCAAGTTACTACTCCTTGATCTTGAACTTCTCAGTCTCTAAAACTTTAAGCCAAATTAATTTCTGTTTATGCTAAATTATCCAGTCTGTGGTACTCTGTTATAGCAACACAGATGGATTAATACAGGAAGTTGATACTGAGAAGTGGGGTTGTTGCTGTAACAAATACCTGAAAAAATGCAAGAAGCTTTAGAACTAGATAATGGGTTGGCTGGAAGAGTTTGGAATAGCCAGCTAGAAAAGGCATAGATTGCTATGAATGAAATGTTAAAGGCAATCTTGGTGAGGGCTGATAGGAAGACAAGAGCTGTAGGGAGAGCCTAAATCTTCTCAGGGATGACTTAAGTGGTCATTACCAGGACTGTGAGCTAAAAAAATTCTGTTCATTACAAATTATCCAGTCTCAGATATTTTTTTATAGTAGCAGAAAACAGACTAAGAAAATTGGCTATTACTAGATCTTTGACAACTATGTGCTTATACTGAAATTCCACTTAAAAATGCCTGCAAAAATAGGACCTAAAATTCAGCCATAATCTAACCAGCCCTCAAGTTCTCCAAGCCTCTTGATTAGTTTACTTTCTCTGAAAGAATCCTGAGTTAATGCTTATGCCCCATCCCCTGCTGCCCAGACCAATCTCACTAGCCCTTTGAGATTTTGTTAAAAGCCCAACACACTGTCTTCCAGGAGCATTATTATATGGTCTTAGTAACATGAACTGAATAAAAATGGACACATTACACAGCCTTGATTCCTCCAACAGTGATTGGAAATAGATCGAAAAGGCTGAGGCACTAACTCAACTAGCCATTCCATCATCAGCTTGTCTCAGGGTAGTAATAAACTTCCTGGTCTGCTAAATTTATGGAGTAGAAGTGCAAGCACAGCCTCCTAGTGGTACCCATGGCTTTGATCAGGTCAATAACAGTGTTCTAAGGTCTGTGTGCTGACCATTATAAGCACCATGTGGGCTCTAGCCAATGTGCCATCATTAGCGATTGCTTCCACACTAGTTCCTTAGCTGAGAAGATGAATCAGGCTGCCTAAGAAGGAAGTTTTGCACAAGATTGCATGTGAGTGTTTCCTATGTAGAAGTGTAAGATTAAGGGTATAACACCCAAATACCTCTACATTTATATACTCCACTAGCTTAGGCAGCAACGATGGACCGTGAAAGAGCTAAACCAATGCAGTCATGAGTCACCTTCCCATGAAACTCAAGGTAATACATCTAGCTTTGCAAGGATGACGGTGCCCTATTCTACAATGGAATAAAAAAGAAAACATCAGGTTATGTGATTTATGAAATTAATTGGCATAAGATGCTCAAGCTGCATTTTATGTTTATAGCGGATATCATAATATAGTTGACTTTATATCACATTGGCAAGACTAGCTGTACTGGTCCTTAAAGGATCATGCTTACTCAGTCACTATAACTTTGCAGGTCCCATTCCATCTGCTGTGATTGCTCTTCCTGTCTTCATTGCCTGGTTGACTCTTACTCTTCCTTCAGATGACTGTGCAGGGGCACTTTCTCAGGGACACTTTCTCAGACCTGGCTGACCAAATCTCCATACCTCTCCCCACCCCATACGAATGCTCATTCCAGTGTAGTCAATATATTTGGTGACTCCTGAATGTATATCGGTCTCTCTTTGTTCATGGCAATATCCCCGATGCCTACCGCAGTTTCCATCATATAGTAGAAAAATAATAGATATTATAAGAAAAAGTATAATAAGAAAAATACTGAAAAAAAACTAGAAAAGATACATACTCTCTTTATCAAAATGTATGAAGAGAATTTTCCACCTCAAATCCTAAAATCATTCATTTATTCCCTCATTTTTTCCAACATATATTTCTTAATCTTCTATTATTTTCTAGGCATTTGCTGGGACCTGTGTCTATAATGGTAAATAAAACCAACATAAATATATTTTTATACAAATAATCTTCATTTTTAACCTCTTTCTATCGTTATCTCTCTGAGAGAAATAAGAATATATTTTTATAAAATATATATTTTATATATATTAAAATAGAATGGTAGTGATCCTAACCCTATATGTATATATCAATATTTGGTGGCAAGCTTTATGTTTGTTCCAAGAGTCCAGGAAATTCATCCATAGAAAGGGATGTTTTATAATGGATCAAAAATCCAGAAACAATTTTCTTTGGAAGGAGCTTTTGGCTTTATAACTGATCATCAGGACACATGACTTCTACATGCAGTATCAAAAATCAAAATAAACCAAAACAAAAACTTCTTTTGTAGAATAGGAAAGATGTATTTTAAGTGATTGTTTTTAATGTAAAGTAAGGATTTCCTCCTTCAGGGGATCAGAACCTTTGGAAACCATTGCTAGACAGCAGTTTTAGTATAAGGGAAATAAACATGTGCTATTGAAAAATGAGGCATTTGGATATTCAGTGTATGTACGTACCTGACGTGTTAGTATATCACAGAGGACTGTCTACAGCGATAGCTGGGTGTCAGAGGAAAAACTTGGAATTCTCCCAGCAGCATGTTGAATAAAAGCCAAACATAACAAAGTACATCTGGCTTGCTTTCTAGAGAGATCTAAGAAATTAATTTTTCTGCCAACTAGACCCAATTTCTATTGAATCCTTCTATATAAGCAAGTTAGAATTGATCATCGGTAGCTTTCACTCACATGATTTTTATTGGGCAGTTGCTTGTTTAGGAGAAATACAGAAACAGCACAGCACATCTCTAATAAGAATTTACTGAGTTTGCACATCTGTATGCAAAAGCAAGATCCACCAGCCGCAGTATAAGTAAGGTGATTTGACACTCTAGCCTGGAAGATTCGTACTTATGAACAAAAACAACTCTGCATTGCAGCCTAAATATGAGACTGTCATGTGCAATTCGACCACAAGCCACGTCTGCTCGAAGTTTTAGTAGAACACATACAAAGGAAGACATTGCACATTTGCACACAAGGTGGAGCATAATGCTATGGCTTGAATGCTCTAGATTAGAGGTTCTCATAGTGTTACACCTGGGCCAGCAACTTCCCATGTCACATGGGAACTTGTTAGAAATGCAAATTCTCAGGTCCCATCCCAAACCTACTGAGTCAGAAACTTTGGGAGTGGCATTCAGCAATCTGTAGTTTAACAGGTCCTCCTGGTGAATGATGAACACTCAAGTGTGAGGACACTGCCCTTCATTCAGGGAAACTGATTTCAGTTCTTGCGCTGTGCTATCGTCATCATAAATGCCACTTTAATTCTGTGCTCCCTCCTTTGTTCAGTTCTAAATTAGAGATGGGCTAAACTACCTCTAAGGTTTATTAGAGATGCGTGTAATAGAAAGAGCACAGTCAGAGGGAATTGGCTTCAACACCTGAGTTTCCCCCTTATTGTTATACCATATGGATTTGGGTTAACAGCAACAAAAGCTAATTTTTGTTAAGGGTTTAGTAGGTGCCAACCTCTGTTTTAAGTGCTTTCTCCACCTTTATCTTAGTGAGTTCTCACAAAAATACTTTAAGATACTATCGTCCCATTTTGTAGATGAATTGCTGACATTTAGTGCTTCCGTGTCACCTGACTCCCCTCTTTAGTCTAATTGTGTTTCTGTCTCCCTTGTAACAACAGTGGGCTTCAAGAAACCAGACACCAAGCCATCTATCTCCTTAGGCCTTGAAATTAACAGAGTGTATGGCACATAGTAGGCATGCAAATATTGATTACGCTAAATGAATCTATAGTCCCATTTAATCAGTGCCATGACTCTGTGCGACAGATGCAACAAATTACAGCATTGTGTTCTGATGTTTTAATAATACTTGTTCGCTATGGAAAATTTAAAAAATAACAAATAGTATGAAGTATAAAATAAAATCAGCTTATACTTGAACCATGCAGAGATAATCACTATGAACATTTTGGTGCATTTCTTTCTAACCACCTTGTTTGCATTAAAAGAAAATTGGAGTTAGGACTTAAAACCCTTTCCATGTGTATTTTTCATTACTCTCCCTCATGGGGTATAGGGTCCAGCAACAGCCTTCTTTGTTTTTTTTGTTTGTTTGTTTGTTTGTTTTTGTTTTTTGCTTCTATCTTTCCGAAAATATTCATCTTCTTACAAAGCACTTGCAGAACATTTTTCTGTTCTCTCCTAGTCACTAACTCAGTCGTCGTCCCCTCTGTGACTCCTTCTCTGAGACACTTATGTTGCGTTATTTATTACTTTCTCTGTGCTGGCCCACTACCTGGTCCATACGTTTCTTGTAACATTTACAGACTTTTTATTTTAAGTATGTGCTCACTTTGCGCACCTTTGCCTCTTTTCTTGCCTCTTGTCTTTCTGTTCCCGTATTGCCTCTCCCCACCATCATTTTTCGCCTGTGATTTGATATATACTATACACCCCATCCATAAATACAAAATAAATGAAACAGTCCATGAGCTTTTAGTTCTGTACCTGATACTAATGAGGGAAGAGAGGCACATGTAAGTCACATCAATTGTCCAAGGACGCACTGGTATGCTTCTTTCATTTTCTTAAAGGAGAAAAAATATCAATAGTCTTCAGTGTCTTTCCAGTAAGTTAAACACACATGAACCAGTGTCACACCTAGAGTAAGAATTTACTATATTGATGCTCCAAAATAAAACTGTTACTGAACACCACAATGTCTTAACACCAATAAGTTCGTGCTTCTATCAGACACTCTGCTGAAGTTGAGCATTTCCTGAACATTGGCTTCATCCCAGTGGCAGCTCTTCCACGAACAAACTCTCCTTCTTCTCTGAACTGGGTGATCTACATAGCAGCTGGGGTGGTTTCCATCACCGGGCAGGTATGTTAGTTTTATTACGGCCAACAAAGAGGCAAAGGAAAAGAGAGCCTTGGTCAAATAGAAGTTTTGTTCACACTATTGTCTCCCTCCTGGCTTCACTTTGCTGAATTACGATTGCACCATCTTTTCCTTGAGGAAGACAGGAAAATAAAAGCTCTCACCTTTGTAGATAAAGAGCATGTTCTCCCTGAAGTCATTCCAGCAATGCACAATAGAGCTGGCTGCAAACACAAGAGCAATGCCATCCGTCTACAAAGAACATCTTCCAGATGCTGCCTTCTGTGCTTTTGGGTTGTTTTCTTGTTTGTTTATTTGAGGAAATGACACAATAATAAAGAAAAACAAGAAGTACATGGGTTTTGCTCACCCAATATAACCAATAAATAATTGTAAATGAATTTCCCTGAAAGCAACTGGAGAGAGAAGATTATACAGTTGCATGAGGAAAAAGAAAGCACAGTCTTACAGAGTCCATTATTAGAATCTGAGGGCTCAAATGTTGCATGTCCTATCTGACAGGGTATTATTTTAAGCCATTAGCAGAAAATAAACTCCTTGGTATGATCTGTATTCTCAAGCCAGGTCATCTGTTAAATCAGTCAGCTATGTTTCTTGAGTGCCTGCTGTGTACACGGGTGGGGGTGTTCATCAGTATTCTGTTAACATGGCCACTGAGTGCCATTGTACATTCCACAAACATGAGCCCAAGAGATTCTCTCAGATTGTGCTTCAAAGGGGCCTGACTAGAACCAGCAACCTCCTCCTTCCCACCACCTCCCACCCACAGTCTAAAATAAAATAAGTGACAAAAAAGCCAATTCAAGATTGCTGTAGTTAGTTTCACTTCTGTGTCCTTAACTAGTACTTAGGAGCTATGAATGATTATACCAATGGTTTTCACACTTTAGGTTGCCAAACTCCAAACCCAATATTTCTGAATCTAATAATAATTTTCAGTGATGCAGAAGCTGCCAGTTCAGGACACCAGTTTGAGAAATACTGGTCTATATCATTTCCCACAAAACACTTTCTACAACATATGAACAGTAACAACAAATGTTACCTTGGTCCTAGAGTTCCCTTTTTGGTATTTTTCTTCTTCTTAATTAATTGGAACTCCTCGAATGACAATAAAACACTAGTGAAACATTTTCCTAGTTAGCTCACCCATTCCTAGACCTAACTTCTCTAAATCCAGTAAAATTACATGGTTTAATTATAATTAGCAAGGCAGAATGAGTGGTATTGCATTCGTTTGCTCACGTGGCCATTTATTTGTTGATTCAACACATATTTGTTGTAGTCAGATCTTGTGCTTTGCAGTGGAGATATAAAGATGAAAATGGTATGAATACTTTTGGGGGATCGAAGTCTACTGAATCTATTGAGTCTACTAGTTATAATGGTACAATGATAGCAGCAAGCACGAAGAAGGAACTCCGCTATCACCAGGTTGGGGAGGGATGCCAAGAAATACTTCCGGAGTTTCTGACGCCTGTGCCACCTTGGAGGAGCTCATGCGTCTAATGGGGCCAGTACTTAACGCCTAGGATGGTGCTATGGCTAGACGTGGAGCAGTTTCCTTTACCTTTATTTAGACGTAACCAACATACAAAAAATTACACACATTTAATATATGCATCTTGATGAGTTTGGACATATGCACCTATCCGTGATACCATCACCATAACCAAAGTACTGAACATATTCATACCTCCAAAATTCCCTCGCATTATTTTGTGTTTTTTAAATAAGAACACTGAAAATCTATTCTAACATACAGTATCTTAAAGTACACAATATTTTGTTGAATATAGGTACTATGCTATATAGAAAATCTCTAGAACTTACTTATCTTGAATAACAGAAACTTATATATCCATTGAAAAACCATTCCTTTTTCTCCCTCCCCCAAGCCCCTGGCAAGCACCATTCTATTCTCTGCTTCTATGAGTTTGACTATTTTAGATATCTCATATAAGTGGAATTATGCAATATTTTTCCTTCTATGATTAGCTTAACTCACTTAGCATGATGTCTTTCAAGTTCATTCCTGTTGTCACAAATGGTAGGATTTCCTTCTTTTTAAGGGCATGTTAATATTCCATTGTACATATATGTCACATTTTCTTTGTTCATTCATCATCTATAGGCATTCAGGTTGTTTCTGTATCTGGGCTACTGTGAATGACACTGCAGTGTAGCCACTATGGAAGACAGTACTAAGGTTCCTCAAAAAATTAAAAATAGAACTACTATATAATCCAGTAGTCCAATTTCTGGGTTTATAGCCAAAAGAATAGAGCAGCTTTGTTTGTTTGTTTGTTTGTTTTCAACAAGGACCCAACACAAGGATAAGGAGGAGGTTAAGAGAATCTGCTTTAGGGGTTGATCTGCCCTCTGAGTTTGAATCATGACTGGGTCGCTTGACCTATGCATGGACTTGGACAAGTCCTAAGGCCCATTTTCTTCATTTGTGATGTATGGAAAATGGTAGTGTTAGGATTGTGTTAAGGGTCACATTCAAGATAATGTAGTTAAACCTCCTAGTATATTGACTAGTGGGTACATAGATAGCACTATGTACCAAACAGGAGTAAAAATGGTAATGAATATCAAAAAAATTAAACACAAGTTATAACTCTACACTGATGAGGACTGAAAAGGCAAGATTCGCTTATTGGTAACAGGAATATAAAATGAATCTGCACAACAGCCTTGCCCAACATACTCCTAGAACATTTACATATTTAGTTTGTAAGCTGATATTTCTATGCAGCTGAATATTCATTGAAGTTTCTGTTTGAAAAGACAACAGAAGAAAATTTTATCCAGGACTGTTAAAGTAAGTAGAGGTCACCTAAGGCTCAGGGATTGTGGCTGGCCTGGCCAGCATTTTTACCAGGCTATAGTCTCTGTAAAGATCTGAACCATGTTTCCTCACATCTATAATCCCAGTTTTTAACACAAGCCTTAGATATCAAAGGTGGCCATCCATAAATACTGAATGAATGAACAATCCAGGTTTTGTTTTGATTTTGTTCATCTAGTTATTGAATTACATTATCAAAATGCATTAAGCCTGAACTATACATCTGAAACAAACATAAAATGTTTTATATATATCTAGATAAAATTTATTAAAATGCTTTGACCATTATGCACACTTTTAATTCTTTAATGCAGTTTCAAAAATCCCTGCATCAAAAGGCTTCTGTCCACAATTTTATTTAAATTGTTGGCAAATAGTTAAGCCCCATGACAAGGGAAAATAGCCTTAATGTTGTCTGCATTTTTCTTCTTTAAGAGCATTAATGATTGTTGCAAAGACATCAATTAATATTGGGTAAACGAATGCAGTTGGCTTTGCCTTTTTCAGTGTTATCCTTTATATTATCATTCCTGGAATGGAATCTATAGCATTCATGAGATCGGTTCTTGGGATTAGGAATGAGCTCACCACATGGAAAGAAATACGTGATCATGATGGTTAAAATGTAACAACAGCCTCAAGCTCTCCTAACCTTGTGCTCTTTCTACTCTCTGCCCCTTTCATATTTTCAGCCTGGAGAGCATTTTCATATGATTTTTGTTAATAAGAAATGACCTGTAAACTGGCATTATCCACAAGTTCAATCTTAATGATCTCTCATTTTAAGGGAAATTTAGGCATTTTTCTTTAAATTGGAACCATTGGTGTCAAAATGTTGCTTTGATACAAGAGAACTCATTTATGCCATTCTGTATGTTATTATATAACACTTTCGATTTTGAAAAGGCCTTTTGTGGTACTTGATAATTTTTGTAAAGTTCAGTCTACCCGTATTTCAGTTTACATGAAAAGTATAGGATTTGGACATGTACGCACTTCTGTTTTCCCAGTATCTGACTTCCCAGAATGTGTATTGTTGAATAAGATTCTTAATCTCTCTCAGCCTCTCATTCACTGAGCCCAGTTTAGATTCAACAATTAGGATAAACTTCCTAATATTTCACCTGATTAAAATGGAATCTTCAGACTATGGTGGTCTAATATGAAGATTCTGGGGCTCTAGGATTCTGTGAAAATATTTCACATACCTTGGAGTTAATCATGATGTAGGAGTTCTATTTAGAATGAAAGGGTGAAATAGGTCCAAAAAAGGAAAGCTCCAAAAAATGACTGTAAAAATATTTTAAATGAGGAATTGATAATTTTAGTAATTCTGTAAATGGAAAAGTAAGTGCTTATGTCTTACTATGGCCAATCAAAATCATCTTATGATACTCCTTGCTGCCTCAGAGTGAGTGATGGATTCTTCTTCTTGTGGGTAAGCATAATAGCCATTGATTTTAATGAGAGTAATTTTTTTTTTTAATGTGGAGATTGTTGGAGTGAACACCTTGAAACATGGCATTGGCCTGAATTGAATGATAAAAGCACCGTCTCTCAGGTCAATAATGCACTAATCGGGAGGTCTCTGTGTACCGAGATGCCATGGACAATGATTACTAAGGAGTCATTAAGTCAATAAATAAATCCCTAATTTACAAATCAGTGGTATTACCACTAAGTAGCAAGTCACTCTCATGATCTCTAAGATCTCAAAGACTGTTATTATCCTCATGAGGAGAGGCATACCTCCCTTTATACGGCAGATACAAAGGAAAAATTGTTTCGTAATGTTGAATAATGCAGCACAAAATCATCTTTTCTTCTGATGAGGTGATAACATACTACGTGGTCTTTGTCCTTTGGGCTTTCGCCTTACATGAGAGTGCTCAGTTTTTCCAGGACATTCTCAAGCTACTTTGATTCCACAAATCTGGGGTGGAACAAGCATTTTAACAAGACTTTCAGAGGATTAGGATACAAGTTTCCAAGGACCCATATTATGAGCAATATTTCTAGCCGGGTAGGAATTATCCTTAAAATGCAAAGTGGATCTACATTTCCCCAACCACTCCATCCAACCCCTTCCTCCAAAACACCTTTTAGGATAGAAATTGGTAAAAGCTTTATCTTAAAAGTTATAAATTGGAGGACTGTGTATCAAGACATGCTTAGTTTGGCCTACACATTAAAAAAAAAACATATTGAATATGCCATCAACATTTAAAAATGAGAGTTTTCACTGAAAACAAGAGACTTAAAGCTGCTCTTAAAATATTATTCCAAACATGACTTACCCAGGTTAAAGACTGTTCTGTTCAAATGGAGCATATCCTATCTGAATCACCAGTTTCCATCACTTCCCTTTAATGATGCCAATCTGCCTCTAGGTTTCACTTGACGGGAAAACTTAGGTATTTGAGATGTTTTTTAGACCTACGAAATCTTCTCCGCGTCATGCAAGACACTCCCTTTAATGCCAGCATAAAAATTGGGGCTCTAGCCAAAACTGAGTTTTTCTCCAAACACATTTGTTGTTGTTGTTCATTTTTTTAAAATTTCAGAACATTATGGGGCTACAAATATTTTCATTGCATACATTGCCTTTGCACCACCCAAGCCAGAGCTACAGGCATGCCCATCCCCCAGACAGTGTGCTCCGCACCCATTAGGTGTGAGTATACCCATCCACTTCACCCCCCTCCCACCTGCCTGGCACCCGATGAATATTACTTGCATGTATGCACCTAAGTGTTGCTCAGGTAGTACCAAATTGATGGTGAGTACATGTGGTACTTGTTTTTCTGTTCTTGTGATACTTCATTTCAAAGAATAGGCTCTAGCTCCATCCAGGATAATACAAGAGGTGCTAGTTCACCATTGTTTTTTATGGCTGAGTAGTACTCCATGGTGTGTGTGTGTGTGTGTGTGTGTGTGTGTGTGTGTATACACCACACTTTATTAATCCACTCAGGTATTGATGGGCACCTGGAATATTTAATTTTTAATTCTGTGCTTTCCTACAGATTTTGCAGTGAGTATCCAACCTCCATAATCTTAGGGAAAGTTTGTCTTTCCTTTAAAACTCAGCTCAGAGATGATACAACTTAAAGTAGTTTAAATTGTTACCTCTTATTTAATTTTCTGTTATCATTGCTTATGTGTTTAAGCCCATTTCTTAAAGAACTGCATTGTTTATTTACTTTAAATTTCAAACTTTACAGAGCTGGGACCCTGAAGTATTCATCTGTGTATCACTAAGGCCTACCCTCAAACCAGACGTGTTGTAGCTTCACATAAATATTGATTATGACTGGATGGATGAACCTACATTATAAACATATTTGTTGGTACCTGTAGCTTCTGTGAAGTAGCTTCTACTTTTATTATTTCACAGCATCTGTAAGGGATGAAGAAATCAATGTTTTAGTCAGTGGTAGGAAAACAAAGATGAAGGGAAGAAGCTATCTTTGTCTAGCAGGCTAGGTACTCACATTCATATAGACAATTATTTGTGAAGATAAGATGACAACCAGCTATATGCAAAACCTGCAGCACATTCATGTTGCCCACCATGTGAGGGACAAAGGACAGGGAACCAGCATCCAGGATGAGTGGCACAAAGTAATTTCTCAATAAATATGTGTTTAAAGACTGAATGAATGGATGGTTAAGTGAATGAATTTTAAGATGAATGTGATTCCAGATTTCAAGGAATTTACATGCTAATGAGGACATGATTAGGGTCACCATGACCAATTGTACCAGTTAGAAAAAGGGGTCCCTCTTGGTTCTAATTAATTATAAAATACAACTTCTCCAGGCAGATAAACTGCAAAGCATGTGCCTTCTTAATGAATTAATTAGATCCAGTGTGGAGCCAAGGGGCATTGCCCAATAACCAGGGCTAAATTTGAACACTACCTCACTTGTCATAGGATCCTGTGTTTAGAAGCCTGTAAGTTCAGTCCTATTGTTATCTTTATTTCACACAAGGACAAACAGCACATTTTGAATTCTATCTGTTCTATCTGTTCCTAAACTAAGGTTCAAAGTGATTACATGAGTTGGCTAAGTTAAATACATCTAATAAGTGATAGAACTGGGATGTTTCTGACCAGATTCCTGCTATTAGCAAACAGGACTAGTCCATTTATTCAAGAGAAAAATCACTGGTAAGCCTATAAGTTGACTCCATTGAGCGAGGGGACTTCCTGGGTCCAATCAGCTGTAGCCAAGATGAAGAACCCTGGAATAAAATATAGTTTCTAGGTCACAAGGTTTGCTAAGAAAAATGAACACCAATCATCGGAATCAGCAGGGGAGATATTTCACATAGATTCCCAGTGGGCATATGGTAAGGCCAATAAATCTGTTTTGGTTTCTTTTTTTTTTTTTCTTTTAAGCTCCACTGATAATTTGGAGAAACAGCTCTATTTGAAAATCATGATTTTACAACACTGTAACCCAGTGCTATTAAAATGCCCTCTGTTGTATTTAGATGAGTAACTCAATTAAGTGTACTTCAAGTTGAAGTCATTCTTGTATTTCACCCGAGTGGCCCATTTGACGAAATAAAAACATGCACCCAGGGGAAATTATAAATAAAAATACAGTGGCCTGTGTTTTGGTCCCTGATTACTGGAAATAAATTGAAGTTGTTTAGAAATTGTAAGATAGACAGGCAAATAGAGCTAGATTAAAGACCTTCTACATAGTAGTAGCAGAGGTTATATTTCTTTGAGTATCTCCCAGGGAGCACAAATATTAAAAATAACTAATATGTTTTGATCTTTAGAACTATCCTTTAAGTTATAAAAAGAAGTGATTGTTATTTCCATTTTAGGGATGAGAAAATCAAGGGTGTCAGAGTTTAAACGACAGTCCCTAAGAAATAGCAAAACTCAGAATGACCCTCAGAACTTTAAATGTCATATCCCTGCACAATCCACCCCTTCATGGTGCCTCTTCAGAAGAACAGGGAGATGAAGATGATGACAAAGCCAGAGAAGAAGAAGAAGAAAAGAGGGAGGAGGAGGAGAAGGAAAATACAAAGAGGAAAGAAACAATTCTTGACTTTCTTTTATTCTAACTGAATCAAATCAGCAGTGTTAGAACAAACACCAATGAATGTGCAAGACTTTAAAAAATGAGCAGACTTTGGTCCTTCAGCATAACTTAGAGCCCAAGTGGATGGCATACAGCTAGATGTCCTGAATCTTTGTCTTGTTCGAACTATTGGACTCCAGGTGATTGAATTGATATGCTTACCTTGAACTTAGTGAAATCTTTAGAATATTTATGTATTCACTCAACAAAAAAAATATTGAGCCAAATCTTGGTTTCAACTACAACACAAGATACTAGAGATGGGCCAGATAGCCCCTGCCTTTGAAAAGCAAATAGACTAATTGGAGATACCACACACATAGGAATAAATGAGCAATTATAGCCTAGTGAGAACAGAATTGTAACAGAGAGAGACGTGGACTTCGTCTGATTCCATAGAACAGGGAATCTCAAATGATCAAATGAGCTGAATCCCAAATTTTAGGTAGGGCCAAGATAACTCAAAAAAAAAAAAAAAAGAAAAGGAAGAAAGCCCATCCATGTAGACAGAGAAATAAATGCAAGGAACACAGAGGTGGGTGAATTTGCAAAACCTGAAGAGGGATGGCCAATTGTTCCCTTTCTAAATAATCATATAAATGCACATAGATCTTTATACTCATTCCATAAATATTTGATATTTATCATACATCTTTAATGTGTATGGCACTAGCCTATATGGGTCTCAGAGGAACACAGGGTAAAATTCAAACACTCTAGAAATGGCACCTGTTATAAATGAATGAGTGATCCCTGTTCCCATGGAATATCTGACAAAGGCATTGCAATGAAGGACCTAAAATCAATGCAGCTCTTGGAGAGGGAGGGCGTCAGGTGCATTAACAGCAGCTTTCATCTCTCAAAAGCTAGTTGTGTAATAGACTATGACAGGGAGCGATGCCTCGAGATCCTTGGGAAAAACTAAATGTCAGATGAAACAAACTCAGGAGTCTTGAAGCAAAGGGAAATGCCATGGTATGGAAAAGGCTTCGTGGACACAGATTTTTCTCCTAACCTATGCCCTGATTTCAGGCAGGGTTAGGATGTGTCCCTGGAACATTTCCTTGTCACTGCACCACTGCTGGGCAGGATGGTCATGGAGGAAAGTGTTAGCTTGTGGTGGGGGGAATGTATGGATATGAAAAGGAAAAAAAAAAACAAACCTATGTTTTAATTCCTCCCAGTATTTCTAAACACACATCTGTGAGAATATCCCCAGATCTCAAGTTCCGGCTTTGTGGTCTAAAAGAACCAAAGGGCTTCACCAAGAGCTCTGTACACATCCAATGACCTGAGCAGTGGTTTCACATGCAGTGAGGGGTCTGCCTGACTTCATGCAGAGTGTGCACTTGGCAGGCAGGTGTACAGGTGCAGGTTCAATTCCTGGTGGTGCCTCTTACCATCTTAGTTTTCTTCTTTGTTAAGTGGGGGTGATAGCTGTGGCTCTCACATGCTGCTGATGTGAGGAGGTAATGACAGACACTGATGAAATACTTGGTAAATTTTCTGGCACACATAAATGCATCATGAATGTTAAGTTTTCTGCTACTGTTTAATATTCTCATTTTCCTTCTCCTCTTCTCCTTCTTTATTCCACCTGCATCTGTAAAATGCATTGGAAATAGTTCATCAGTATGCCTGGTATTATGGAAAAGGAGATGGGAATAATGTATACAGAATTCAATGAGATTTTAAGCAAGAGAGAGAGAGAAGACGAAGAAGAGTAGAGGGGGAAGGGAGCAGGGGGAAGGGAGAGAGGAGAGAAATTGGTCTAAATCTTGTTCTTTATCATTGTTTGCTGCAGCACCTTTGATGAGGACACATACGCAAGGCACACGAGCCATCCTGGCCTGTCAGGGAAGGATGTGGCCCTTATGTGGGGTCAGAGAACTGGTAGCTTTCAGCCAGGTAAATGAACAAGTGGCAGGAAATGAATTGGGATTTGGGTGATGGGTTATGCAAGTTCAACAGAGAAGGGAACATGAATTGCTCTCACAGGGTGGAAGCCACCCGATGCAGTGCAGGGTAGAACAAAGAAGTAATGAGTGCCTGGGGGTCAAGGCAGTGGCCACGGCAGGAACATCTTATAAGACAGAGGCAGAAGCTTGGAGTTTATACTGGCAGAGATAGCAGGATTTCAGAGAAATTACTGGGTCAAATCACTTCTTTGGTTAGCTAGATCACTCTTTAGTGCTCTGTGAAGAAGGGAGTTATGCAGGGAATGTATTGGAGATTATTTGGTGAAAGATCAGGGTAGCCCACACTTGGGAGGAGATGGTGGCTGAGATGAAGCGAAGGGTGTGGGTTCAAGAAAAACCTAGGAAGCAAAGTCAATGATATTTGAAAATATGTTGAATACTGGAGTTAGAAAAAAGGAAGAATGCCGGATGCCACAGAATATGTCTATGTGTTTCTAAGACAAATTTAGGGAGAGAAGAATTGAGGTATCACCTTTTGCTGGGGACCCATGACTAAGGAGGTTGTTAAAAACAGAGTATTGAGATAGCAAACCCATTTTCAGCATATTTGATCTAATGATGGAAAATATGTTTACTTAAAAAAAGATTATTCCTAGAATTTATAGAATATCATTAATAGAAAACTGAGGACTCAGACATAGGGCTTGGGATCCTTCCCCTTTACCTTTCTCTATTGTGTTTCTCCTAGAAGACGAAAATAAACCTTTTATTTGTTTTATCCAAATTGGTGGTGATATCAGTGTTTTAATGATCCTTATAAATATCTAGAATTTTCTCCAGATTAAATAGAGCTCTGGTTAAGTAATCTTGCCTACTTCTTACTTTAATTCAAGCGAGCTCTGAATGAATACCAGTTCCTGAAATAATTTGCAACGCTGGGAGCCTTGACCTTACTTTGAAACCACCAAGATAGTTCTTTTCTCTCTTATTTATTTGCAAACACTATCAAAATTTCTCCAAAGCATAGTATTTTTAGTATTTGGAAATGCTTTTTTAAGGTATTTTACTTCATTTATTTAAGCATGGCTAGATAATACTTCTTTTGATTTCAGGCACAAATAACTCTGATCTTGCACTCTCCATGGCCCATAAAACTTCTGAACACAGAATAAAGGAAATGGTCATTCATCAGGCTACCTAGGGGAAGGGAAAGAGTTTGCCAAATTACTTCTCCAGTCTTATGTTAACGCTGACTGCCCAAACCGTGAACTTTTTTAACTATATTGCTATTGTTACATTCAGAGGTCATTTTATATAATAACCTCTATTTGAGAAATAAATCTTAACCCACGGACTTCGTAGAGGATAGAGGTAAGAAAAAGTAATGCAGATAGCATTTGCTAAAATAACTGCATGCTTTCTCTGATAACAGATGCATCACTGTTTCCCTGAATAAAGCCCCTGAGCTCTGCCCTAGATTCTCCTAAAGCACATTCAACAAAGAATTTGTTAAGCTCCTACTATGTGCAGCACAGCAGAGGAATATAGGGTTGAATAATAAGGCCTCCCAAGACTTTTTGGGTGTTTTTTTGTTTGTTTGCTTTTTTAGTTAGTGCTAATGGTAATGTGATAAGATTCTATGGCATTTCTTTTTGAGAATTAATTGAGATACTATATGTGAAGGAATAACATCAGCAAGAGATACTACATGTGAAAATGCCCAGTACATTGTTTTGTACCTAATATTGAAAAGAGCAATAATTTTTATAACAACATATATTTGGAACTTAAATGTGATTGTTAATTTTATATGTCAACTTGACTGGGCCACGAGGTGCTTAGACATTGGATTAAATATTAGTTTTGGATGTGTCTGGGATGGTGTTTCTGAATGATGTTAACATTCGAAACAGTAGACTGAGTACAGCAGATTGACTTCTCTAAGGTAGGTGGGCCTCATCCAATTCGTCAAATGCCTAAATAGAACAAAAGGCTGGTCCTCCAGTACTAGGAAGGGGGAACTCTTCCTGCTTGACTGCCTTTGAGCTATGACATCTGTTTGTTCCTGCCTTCAGACTCAAACTGAAGCATCAGTTCTTCCTGGGTCTTGAGTCCACCTATCTTTGAACTGGAACTACACCATTGGTTGTCCTGGTCTGGCCCTTTGAACTCAGACTGGAAGTACATAGTCAGCTCTCCTGGGTCTCCAGCTTACTGATTGCAGATCTTGGGACTTACCAGCCTTTATATCATGTGAGCCAATTCCTTACCATAACTCTCTTTCTATAAGTACATATACATCCCATTGGTTCTGTGTCTTTGAGAAATGGACTAATACATTAATGTGTTACAAGCATTTGGCCAAACACTTTATAAAATTTATTTAATTCTTAAAATTAGAAGTTATGTAATATTTTCCAAATTGATGGATGAGAAATCTGAAATTTAGAGTTTAAGAAATTTATCCCAAGCCACATAGCTGATTTCTAACTCATACCTGAATACTCAAATATCATTGCCCTTAAATGTTATGCTGGATTCTATATTTATAAGGTACAGTACATACATGATATTTATATTTAGATTTTACTTGTAAAGAGGCAAAGATTCTTCTGAATATAGTTTGTCCCAATATGCAGTGATTTACTCTGTTTCCCAATGTGTAAATGCAGGAAACCACATAGATGTATATATGGATATAGATATATATGCAGGTATTCGTTAATGAGCTATTTGTGTGTTATCTTGGTAGATCTATCCTTCACTGCATAGGTATACTCTAAATATTTTCCAATATTTTATCTTTCTTTCAAATTCTAAGACCCATCAAAGTCTTCATTGTTTATAGACAAGAAGTAAATTAAACACACACACATACACACACACACACATACACGCACGCACAGATCCGCTAGGGCTGGTGAATGTCTCAAACTGGCAGCTCTTTAGTATGTAAGTGTTTTAATAGTGAGACCCTCAATATGGAACACTGTTGCAATATTGCCTAATGGTAGTATCTATTCAAGCCCCTAGAAAAAACTGATTAAAACTGGTTAATACTCCTGCAGATAATATAGATCGACTGATAGAGAAATAGATCGATCAGCCTGTCTCCCTGTCTTTAGGAAAATGTCCACCTAGGATTTGTGAGTATAGTTAGCTTACTGCAATTCCAGATGAAACTATTCATGCATACATTCATTTTACTCTATCAACAAACATTGACTGGGCCTTTTCCGTGTTGCAGGCACATTTCTAGACACTGAGACACAACAAGTGGTGCTGGTAAATGTTTAACAACCAGCTCCCCAGGAAAAATGTATTTGTAGCTTTTGTTGATTCTTGTAGCATACGTATCCCTAAAATGACTGATTTTAATCTAGTGGCATGATGTCAACCAGGTCACAAACTTCCTGAAAGTTTAACAATTCACTCTCATGAGATCATACAAACCAGCTCCAGCACACCATTGACCCGCTATGAACAAATCACACAGGGTCATTCTCTTGTGGCGTGAACAATATAATAGAGAGAGATAAAAAATAAGGACCCATCCGAATAACCACATGGGAAAAAAAAACAAGTAAGGATAACTGATAATTTATACGAGATAGAAGCAATTGGAATGGTGAAGATCAGAAGACATTTCAGAAATAACGACACTTAAAATTAATATGGAAAAAGAGATACTCGTTCTGGAAATCAATTATTATAGTGCATTTCACGAAAGACACACTGCTACCTACTTCGGAAGTGCTGTGACCCATTCTGGCAGTGTACACAAGGAACAGAAAACCTAGTTTTACTGCGTGAGGATTTCACTCTCTTTTACTCCAAGGATACTTAACAGTTTCACCCTCGCTCTCTGATTATTTATGCATGTTCCCCTTCTCCCCTGCTTCATAAGTTCCATGACATGATTGTTTGCTTTTTTTTTGGAGACAGGGTCCCACTCTGTTTCAGGGGCTTGAGTGCTGTGGCATCTTCACAGCTCACTGCAACCTCAAACTCCTTTTACCGGACAGAATACTTGGAAAATATTTCCTGGATAAGGAAATGTAGAATTTCTTACATTTAGCACACATATCACCTGGACTTGAGGTTGTTTCTGGTGGTACCTGAACTGATACTGTTTTTTTTAAAAATCATATCAGTGAAAATTCTGTATTTCTTAAATTTTAATTTTCCATCAACTAGCCAACAAGAATATCTTAATATGTGTGTTAGTAGTAACTCTTTAATATTTACTAATTTTATATTCTACTGAGAGAGAATACATTTTAGGCTCAAATCACTAAATAAGTAATCTGGCTTGAGTTTAACAATAATGTTTTGCTTTTGTTGAATTTATGGTTTTATAGTTACATTTCTGTTTAAGTCAAGTTTGACTTTCTATTCAATTTACAAATGTTAATTAATTTCATTTAATTTTAAGGAAATATAAGTATAATGAAGGGCCAATATAAAGAAAAATGAGTAAAATATAGTGTAAACAGATATATAAAAATCATGAAGTTAGGGTGGGAATAACTGAGGTTTAAGTAACTGTCCGAATGACTAGATCATCCCTTCCCAGAGAAGTAGCTTTTCCTGATTCTTGGGGGCAACAAAAATGTGTGATTTAAAAATGTATTTTGAATTCGCTTTTGAAGAGGTCCGTGCAATGGCTGCTAAATTCAACCACTTCAATTTATACATAAAGAAAATAGGCTAAAGTGAATTGACCAAGATAATAATAAGGAGTTGAGTTCTAGGACCACAATTCAAAATAGAAAGCCCAGTTTCCAGATCCGGAGTTCTTCCCATCACATTGGGTTTACCTTCCAAAAATGCTTTCCCTTTTCCCTCTACTTCCTTTTATCTTAAAATAAGACTGGTACATCTGTAGCCAAACTAAGTTAATCTGGACCAGCAAATCATATTTTGAACTGAAGCAGAATAACTTGGTTTGATGAAACCACCCATAGGTAATTTATTTTCCCATCTTCAATTGTGAGAATCTTTAACCATTTCTGAGTTATTGATTTCCTATTGCTGTTCACCCGGGAACCCATTATCTAAAGTTGGCTGTGTGAGAAGCCACCAAGTGGTAAGTCAGTACATGATTTTTGATCTTGTAGCTCAAATTAGATCACATAGTTTAAATGGCTCTGTCCTTTCTCTGATGACCATACATTGGTGTCATGCAGATCCCTGTTTGTTCTTGAGCATCAGTTGTTCTCCTGCAGGACAACTTGACACAAGGTAGCACACAAGGCCCTCGAAGTGAAATGTTTACCCCATATAGGCTATATTTTATATCATACCATCTCACATACATAGTCCAAATGGTGTGAAAATTGACTCACGATTTAGCAAAAAAAAAAAGAGAGAGAGAGAGAGAGAGAATGGAACTTAAGTTTGTTAATTTTGTTTCTTTCTTATAATAAACTGAGTGGACAAAATATCAGATCAGAACTCTAACTGCAGTCCTTCTACTTCTCAAATTTGAGATCCTGCCTATTTTCTTTCCTGTCATTGTGCTGCAGTCTTTCTCATCTACCGTGGATAAAGTAATACTTGTCATAAATTATATATTGGAGATTTTTAGACTGTACAGATTTAATGGCAAATATAAAAATAACTTAAATCTGAAAGAATCACAAAGCAGGTATGGTTTTATGCTAACTGTCACCGTGAGGAACCAAGGTTTTAACCAGAAGTAGACATGATAAAGTAATTCTTAGCCAGACTGTACTCTCTCCTCTTACCTCAACACAGTGTAGTACCAGTAATGGCAGCAACAGTAGCAGAAGTAGTATTAGCAGCACTTTAAAACTAGTGACCACAGCACCTACCATTTATTGTTTATCATTACCACTGTTTATCATCAAACATCACTAATTGATAAACCTGGGTCTGCCACTTACTAGCAGAGTCACCTTGGGCAATTTACATAATCACTTTAAGCTTTAGTTCTTCATTTATAAAAGGGGAAATATAATAGTACCGGCTTCATGAATTTGACTTGAGGATTTCATTAGTTAATATATGTAAATGGAACAGTTCTGGCACATGGGAAGTGCTCTATAAGTGCTAGCTTATTAATTAATTAATAAGCTCAAATAGCATCTATGCTAAGTAATTTGTCTAAAATATTTTAGGTCATCAACACAACAACTTTTGGGGGCATCGTATCTTATTTACTTAACTAAATTGTTAAAAATCAGAGTGACTAAGTGGAAAGACTGGGATTCAAACTCAGATCTGTCTAAGCACAAAGCCTCAGGGCTAAACGCACGTGCTCTTCTGGCTGCTTGGGCCATAAAGTTATTTGCCTTGGCTCTCAGTCCACAGCACCTAGGAGAAATGATTGAAAGAAGAGTGATGGAGCCCCACTGACCTTTCTGTATGGCACCATTAGTGATCTTGGGGCACCTTATTTGAAAGTTTTTGGCCAATACAAAAAGGAAACTCATTTCTATGTTGACTACCTGCTAATTGAATGCTTCTGAAGCTGTCCCTTTGTTAACTTAAAGATCTGCCTGGCAAAAGGAGCTCTGAGATGAGTCATATCGTTTAGAACAGTGGTCCCCAACCTTTTTGGCACCAGGGACCAGTTTTATGGAAGACAATTTTTCTACGGTTGAGGGGTGGTAGGGGTTGGAGGGTGGTAGGGGTTCTGGAGGATTGTTTTGGGCAAATTCTCCTAAGAAGCGCTCAACCTAGATCTCTCTCGTGTGCACCATATAGTAGGGCTCATGCTTCTGTGAGAATGTAATGCAGAGGCTGATGGGAGCAATGGGGAGTGGCTGTAAATAGAGATAAAAGTTTTCTCTCTTGTCCACTGATCACCTCCTGCTGTGTGGTCCGGTTCCTAACAGGCCAAGGACCAGTACTGGTCCACGGCCCCGGAGGTGGGGACAACAGATTTAGAATAAGCATGGAGTCAGGGGGCATATTTCTGCATGAGTTCTCTCAATGGCTGGAGTCTGTAGTCCTCATTCTGTTTTCCAAGCTCTTGCAGAATGAGGGCTTATTTTTATAGTTGTACAGTAGGCTGCTTTCTCCCATAGATGATAAAAAACATGATTTCAATTGTTGGCTTTGTAAGCTATAATCATGTAATTGGAAACAGCTGTGCACACAAGAAATATAACTAAAAGTAGCTTAATTAATACATGTTCAGTGACAAATTCCATCCATAATACTGATGATATTGTATGAGTCCATAGCCAAAAAGAGAGTTTCTGAACCCTGACCATTTCCAGTTTATCTGGTCAACTTTTACTTTCCCGAAGCAACCTGAAAAAGATATTTTGACGATGAGTTTATCTGATCCTCCAACTCTCTTCCTGACTTCTTGCTGCAATTCCTTTCTTTTCTCAAAGCTGCAGGCCAATAAAATTATGCTTCAAAATTTAGTTTAATGGTGTAGCAGATATTGTTGCATGCACACCCATCTCCCCTTCAAATCTGAGGTACTCACTGCCCCAGGTGCTGTGCTGGGGCCATACCTAAAATTGCCCTCAGCTGAAGAGAACTGCCTGACCCAAGGTCATGACTTCTTTTGATGGGTGACTGGTCAATGGTAGGGAGGTATAAAGGCCCTTCCTGCTTGCCTTAGTGTGGGCCAACCCTGACGGGTCATTACAGATGTGAGAATGGTTGCAACCTAAATACACTTCTCTGCAAAATGTCTACGATATTGAAAGCATATATTTCTGAATGAACATTTATCAAATAAGCCTTTATGTTTTTGATCTTTTACAATGCAAATATTTTAATGGATGACAATATATCTGTATCACAAACTTTATCATTAGCTAATACTGCAATTCAAATTCAATTATGATTTCCAATCAACTATCTGAAGTTAATTGTTATCTGAATACTTGAGAGATTATTATCCTGAAACCCTTGAGAACCCCACTTCTCCAATATAATATTCTCACATAAAGAAAAATTCATTTTACTTAAAAAATAACATTGAATTTTTGTATATCTGCCTTTTTCATTTTAATGAAAACATTTATATTAATCTTTATATCCCCAGCCCTAATAGAGCACTATGAACGTAGGGCTTTAGGTTGGATTCATAAGGAGGTGAAGAAAATTTGATAAAAACAAATTTATTATCAGTATTTAAGGGTCAGGGAAAAAGACACATCAAATTGAATGCAAATCAGAATTTCTCTTGTTAATATTCTAACCTTAGCAGTTTCTTAGTTCAAGAAAATTCTATTCACCCCGAGAGATAACATTTTATTCTGTAGTGCCTTGAGTGGTTCTGATTTGGATATTATGATTGACGTTTCATCTAGTCCCTGACAAGAGTGGCAGAAAGTCACATCTCAAGTGCCTTCTGATGATGACAAAATTAGCTAATATCATTGCATTCTGTTTTACTTCAATGCTTTTAAAGATGTTTCCAATCGAAACTTTGATGGTGCATAGCCAAGGCAATCATATATGTGACTTTCTAGACACAGCTCTGATTTCACATATTCTTTCCCTTTGTTCTGGTATTAGTGAGACCACGTGTTTCAGTTTTTGATTGAGTAAACTCCAGCAGTAATGCACACTCTATACCTTTTCTGAATCCTAAAGCAGAATTAAAAGGGAAATCAAGAAAAGAAAAGGGCTTGTCTTAGAAATAAAAATGAAGAAATTGCCTAAGAATAAAATGTATAGATGTGCTCAGTTGTGATCCAACTGCAAAAAAAAAAAAAAAACTGTGGCCATAAGCTTACAGTTAAAATAATACTGCCCTTTGTCAATATCAGAGGTAGGGAATAATTTACAAGGTTAAAGACATATTCCATAATTCCAAAGATATAAACACTAAACAGCATGTGATAAAGCCTAATTTCCACAGACTAAGGTGTGTGACTATGTCTTTATCCAATGTCATTATGAAGGAGCTGTAAGATGAATTTAATGCTGTTGCTTCAATACAGACATATAGACTTAGGAATATTGAATAAGAATACAGGCCGGGTGTGGTGGCTCACGCCTGTAATCCTAGCTCTCTGGGAGGCCGAGGCGGGCGGATTGTTTGAGCTCAGGAGTTTGAGACCAGCCTGAGCAAGAGCGAGACCCCGTCTCTACTAAAAATAGAAAGAAATTAATCAGACAACTAAAAACATATAAAAAAAATTAGCCAGGCATGGTGGCGCATGCCTGTAGTCTCAGCTATTCGGGAGGCTGAGGCAGAAGGATTGCTTTAGCCCAGGAGTTTGAGGTTGCTGTGAGCCAGGCTGACGCCACGGCACTCACTCTAGCCCGGGCAACAAAAGCGAGACTCTGTCTCAAAAAAAAAAAAAAAAAAAAAAAAAAGTGATACTTCTAATTGACAAATCATAGTATTAGACAGAGTGTCTGAAACAAAGATTGTCCATGATTTAACATAAATTTGAATGGCATTGTTTGTCATCTCTAAATAGTATTTCTATCTCTGTAGTATGTATTAGCTTTGAGAACATCAAACATAACAATTGAGATCAGATGGGTTAAAGGTAGATGCGTACATAACCATTCACATGTTTTCTATCCTCCATATCGTGGGATGTTATGAGTTGAATCATGTACCCTCAATATTGATTGATATTTTGAAATCCTAACCTCCAATATTTCAGAATGTGACTTTCTTTGGAGACAGGATATTCAAAGAGCTAATTCAATTTTAAAAAGGTCATTAGGATTGACTCTAATCCAATATGACTGGAATTTTTATAAAAAGGGAAAATTTGGACACAGAGACAGAAATATAGTTACAAGAAGAAGGCCAAGTGAACATAAAGATGGCCATCTGCAAGCTAAGGAAAGAGTCCTGGAATGATCCTTCTCTCATAGCCCTCTGAAATAATCAACCCTGCCAGCACCTTGATTTCAGACTTTTAGCCTCCAGAACTGTAAGATAATAAGTTTCTGTTTTTCTAGCCAGGTAATTTGTGGTTATTGGAGCCCTAGAAAATTAATACAGATTTTGGAACCAGAATACTTAAATATGTAACAAATACTTAAAAGTGTGAAAGTGGCTTTGGAATTGGGTAATTGGTGGAAGCTCAGAGAGTTTTGAGACACCAGATAGAAAAAGCCTAAATTGCCTTGAAAAGCTAGAAATACAGATATTAAAGAGGTTCTTGTGAGCGTTCAGAAAGAATAAAATCAGGGCAGCCAAGAAGTTCCACACTTGGGGCTTTTCTCCACTCATGGAGAATGACGGGTTCCACTCTCTCTGGAATGTATTTTCACTTTGTGTAGCTTCCTTCTTTACTTTAATTCTTTCTTTTATGTGATAAACTGTTTGTATAGAATTAATCTGTATTTGTGATCAGTCTGTCATCAGCTTGACTCAGCACCAATACTCATTCTTGACACAGGGGACAGGGGAACGTCCACACAGCTGAACCTAACGACACCACATACACTCTCTAATAAACTGGAACTAATTGATGGGTACAGAGAGAAGTCAAAATCAAAAACAGAAGGGTAAAAATTTACCTAACAGGTACAATGAACACTATTTGGGTGATGGGCACATTATAGCCCTGATTTAGGCATTATAAAAGCTATCCATGTAACAAAAACATTTGTACTCCTTAATATTTTGAAATAAAAAACTAAAAATAAAACACAACTGGGTCCTATTTATACAAAATAGTATAAATAGTATTGGTTCTAGCCCCTATCTTTATAAATAACTACCACCCCATAAAGTGCTTGTATGTGTCGGAACTTGTCTCTAGAGCAGTGGTCCCCAACCTTTTCGGCACCAGGAAACGGTTTCATGGAAGACAATTTTTCTACGGCGGGGGTGGCAGTAGGGTGACTTCAGGCGGTGATGCGAGCAGTGGGGAGCGTCTGTAAATGTGCTCCCTCACCCACCCGCCCCACCCAGCTCACCTCCTGCTGTGCAGCCCCCTAGTCCCTAAGTTTCATGGAAGACAATTTTTTCATGGACAGGAGGGGGTGAAGGAGGAGGAGCTCTGCATCCCGGTCCCTAACAGGACACCAACAGGTACCAGTCTGCAGCCCAGGGGTTGGGGACCACTTCTCTAGAGAATCCAAGAGAATGAAAAAGGTATTAAAAATCCAATCCTTCAAATCTAACAAACAACATCGTCTAATTTCTAGGGTGTTTGCATCAAGAGAATTGTGCAAGGAAGAAAAGTCCATTATGAAGTTTTGATACTTATAAAAGTATGATTATTCCTTTGGTTACTTCAAAACATTCTCTTAAAAATTGAGTCCTTATCCAACTTTAACTCTCTCCGAAAAAGATGATGAAAAAAGCGCAGATCCGTTCTCAATTTAATTTACAATTACTTAACACAGCTTTAAACAGGATGATTTTGCTTTCGATTAGCTATGTCTAAAATAGTCTTCTGCCACCAAAATGATTCCTAGAATATTTTAGTTTAATATGCTTTTTAATAGGATCCAAATCGCAGAATATTAAATGTGTAAACTTCTTAGGAAATGAATTAACATCATTAAAATAGAATATGTGTACACTTTAACTGCATTATCTAATTTCTTTTAAATATGTTTTGGAAGAAAATGAAGTTTAACTTAAAATTTTTCTGCGGTCTTTGACTTCTCTCCACCTTTCCCCTGGGCAACATTATATACCTAACAGGATCTGCCTCAAAATTATCTTAAGACTATATAGCAAAGGTATTTGTTTTTGGTCCCTGTGATATTCCATTACACAATAATTCTGATGCAGATTTTTTTTAAATCTGTGTTTCTCACATCTTGTCTGCAATCGTGTCCAAAAAAAAGTCACGATTTCTGTGTCCATAGATAAATCTCTTCATTTTTTAGCATATCAGATTTCCAACATATACATTTGGAAATGACAGTGTCTGCTTTTTCATTTCTGTCTCAGTTATACAGGAATTCAGAATGGTCAGGAGAGAACCCCCAGCCCCAACACACACACTGTTAATATTGGATCAGTTATAGAATTTGCTAATGAATAATTCAGAAGTTTAGAGGAAGCGTGAGGCCTCCTAGCATAAGGAGTGAATCCAGCATACCTACCTGATGTTGGTTTCCTTGATTTCCATATTCTGAACAAGAGAGCTCCCAATGTCCCTGATAACCAGATAAGTCTCTGATGGTCAATTTCTTGTCTAGCCACAGTCCTTTTTTTCATTTGGAACTTTCATCATCACCCAGGAAGCAATTATACAAGAACTTATTTCTCTTCACTATTAAAGCAAATCCAGCATGAGCTAAGCTATATATCACAGGAAGAGGAGCAAGTCGGTACGCAGGTGTCCTGGGATAGAGTTCTATTATCATACTCATGATGAGAGGGAAAGCCCATTTCCTGGAGGAAAATTTTAGGTCACAAAGAGTATGTTTGAAACTCCCTTGGTTCTTAAACAA
>NW_012152729.1:6820225-6821104 GCF_000956105.1 Propithecus coquereli | reverse complement strand
AATCTTCTAATATATATTACTATTCTATGTTCATCTTTCATGAATTGCTTTCTTAAATGGTGGATTTTCCATGTATGCATGGTCCCCCTTACATCAATTTTTCTTTTAAAAAAATATTTCTTCCTATAATGATTTTTACAGTCAGTTGTTAGCTAAATTTATCAAATAATGTTGACAATTTTTTTCATTGGTGCTTTAAAGAGAGAGCTCATTAGTGTAAGCTCTATTTCTCTTCTTCTTCCTCCTCCTTTTCCTCTTTCTTCATCTTTCTCTCTCTTCTTTCTCCTCTCCTTCTGCTCTTCCTTCTCCTCCTCCACCCTTCTCCTTCTCTTCCTCCTCTTCCTCCTTTCTTTCCTGCTCCTCCTTCTTCTCAGAAATGCTCTAATTGGCCTTCATTTCTCTGGCTTCTTACACTTTAACTTTATCTCTGTATTCTACAGTTTTATTATTATGCTTTTGGATGCACACGAAATGGTATTCATCCCCTTTGTGGTCACAGCATCATTTCAAGTCAATCGTGCATGTTTTTCTTCATTTCTGAAAAACATATTCAATCAATTTTTCAAATATCACATCTTTGAATTTCCTGTATTCTCTTCTAAAACAATAGAATTCTGTAGTGACATCTCAACCTTTCCTCTGTGTGTCCTTAATTTCAGCCCTGCCTAGTGGACTATCTGTACTTTCTTTTCGGTTCACTAATTCTATTCTCTACTGTGTGCAACAATGACCTTGTTTTTGTCTGTTATTTCAATTACTCTATTCAACATTTATAGGCTTTTGTTTGGGTCTTTTTCACATCCTCCTGTATTCTTGTTCTTTTGTGGTTTCTTGTTCTACGTTTTTTAAATCGACGTTACCTCTCCCTTTATTTTTCTG
>NW_012152729.1:6819843-6820175 GCF_000956105.1 Propithecus coquereli | reverse complement strand
TCTCTCCCTCTCTGCAGATATATGTCTTATCTGCCCAACTGCCTGTCCCTGTATCTCTCTCTCTGTCTCTTCTCTTTTCCTCTCTCTCTCTCTTGTTCCCTCAAATGTGTGTATATTTGTGTGTGAATGTAAAAATACAATTGTACCGTATATATTTCAGCAACTTTCGTTTTCCATTTAACAGTATTTCATGGACCTATAATAAATATCAGTTGCTGTAATCCCCTCTTTCCCTTGGGGGATACATTTCAACACTCCCCGTGGATGCCTAAAACTGTGGATAGTACTGAACCCTATATATTGGACCCTATATGTACTATGATTTCTCCTAT
>NW_012152729.1:6817865-6818168 GCF_000956105.1 Propithecus coquereli | reverse complement strand
TCTTAATGTTTGTGATTCTTTACATCTGTTGGCTTAATATTTGTGATTTTTTATGTTAGTATGGTTTGCATTTTTTTTTTCTTTTCCAGGCTTGTGTTGACTGAGAATCAATCTCTCTCTCTCTCTCTCTCTCTTCCTCTCCCTCTCTGTTCTCATTATTCCTAGGAGTTTTATCAAGGCCTCCCTCTTCCTCCCTTCCCCAGCCCATCCCATTATGACAGTCCTACTTTTTAGGTCGGAGTCATGGATTTTCCCTCTCACTTTGACAAATAATGGGGATGTGACAGATTCTGTCACTCTGCC
>NW_012152729.1:6816996-6817815 GCF_000956105.1 Propithecus coquereli | reverse complement strand
CTATACCACAAGCTCTCCTGGCTGTCCAGCTTGCAGACAGAGAGTAATGGGACTTCTCAGACTCCATAATTGTGTGATCCAACTATTTATATTAACAATAAATATCTTTATATTCTATCGTGTTGATTTTTCTGGAGAAATCAACTAATCTATCTATCTATCCATCCATCCATCCATCTATTTTATCAGTAGGAAATAGTGTCGAAATAAAAAATTCCACTCAATTCCCTAAAGATTATTGAGCGACTAATAAATATTTATTATATATCACTACATATAAGGCATCATGTACTGCATTATTGATATAATAATGCCCTAAAATTAATGAGGTACTTAATATCATAGTGTTTACATTATAATTGGGAAGATAACCTGTGATCAAATAATAAGATGCACAAAGATAATAATGCAAAGTAGCATAGGATAAGTTCCATAAGCAGTAATATAGTGAGATATGAATGCATTGTGGATGTGACCTGGTCTGAGGATAAGGAAAGATTTCTTCTGGAAAAGACTTTGAAGTGAGTTCTGTAAAGTAAGCAAGAAATAAGTAGACAGGTGAGCAGGTTATCGGGAGAAAATGAAGCAGAAGTTAAGCAGGTATGAAGATTTGGAGGCATGGTAAAGTGTAGTTTGTTGGGGGAATAATATAAAAGAAACTAAAAGAAAGCTAACATGGTAGAAGTTGCAAGAGCAAGAGGTTGCATCAAAATAGCACATGTACGCTGAAAATATGCACATTTATTATGTTTCAATTTTAGAAAAAGGAAAAAAATAATAGAGCCAGAGGGAATAGATGTGTAATAAGGTTAGAGAGAT
>NW_012152729.1:6814544-6816117 GCF_000956105.1 Propithecus coquereli | reverse complement strand
CATCATGAAAACAAACAGAACTGATTTTTTTTTCTTTGCTTAGAGGTAAAAATTGTTCTCATATCCAAAGGTCCTAAGCCCAACGCAGATATAAATCATTTCAGGCTTGGAGAGTGTAGACTTAACTTTGATTTACTGATTTTTTTCCTCTCAATTCCCATATAATCTTATACAAGATTCTTTATACAAGTTCTTTTTTATTGTAAGCCATACTGAAGGAAAAGTCCTATGTTTATGCAAACAATCTTAGCAAGACAAAATTATTTTCCTTTCATTGCCTCACACACTCACAAAAAGTAGCCGGATTTCAGAAGCTCAAACCTTAAACTTCTTGGGCTCAGGTGTAAATTGAAATTGGAAAAAGTGTGAAGCAATATAACTAAAGTTTTTTAGATATATATGCTAACAAAAGAAATTAAAAAGAAAAGAAAATTCAACCTCACCATATTAACAAACTCATAACCATTCAGGTAGAATTTGACGTCGGGTTAATTGCACTTTTGAATGCACGTCTGCTTATGAGAGATGAGAATTAGGCATTCATATTGTTCTGACTTTTGTACCTGGGGAGTATTCTGTTTGGATGAAAGAAGCTTCAGTTTGATTTTAAATTTTTTGGAACTGTTCTAAAGCATCAGAATTTTTAGGGTTGTGTGTATACTGCTCAATATGCAGGCAGGAAACAGCATGAAATGATTGCTTAATACTCTAATGTCTTTAAATTACAGTCTTTATAAAGCTGCTTCATTGAATTGGTAGATTTTTTTCATAATTTTATTAGAAAAATTGGCTTACATTGAAAATATATAGTATATTAAGTCCACAGAGCTAAAATAATCAACTACAGTTTGCACAATGATTATGAATATCCCAGTATCTAATTTAAACTGTTACCATTAGGAATAAATCATTGAAATACCCAAACAACTTGTGCTTATTATTCAAATTATTATTTTTCTGTGCACTTGCCACATTATTTATTCATTTAATAACTGGAACTTCTAAGCATGTTTTTGTGAACAATCATAAAATGTTGCTTTGTGATACACAGAGCTAAAAATGTATTTCAAGGTTATTGCTTTTCAACAGCTAGTAGATCTTAATTACTAGTTGTGTGAAACAATGTCTTAGATATGCAAGTTTCTATTTTCAAAATTGCCCCATATGTATTCAGTGATTCAGACTTCTAGCCAAGTGTTCTTCCAGAAAGATGTAAATTAGTTTTCATGAGTATTACGATAGAAGAAACTGATCTATGTTTGCAGAAGTTCTCTGTAATAAATACAGCCTTGATGTGAGGAGCCTGTGCTATAGTAATTTGTGTTCATTACACACAAATTATTCCATTGAATATACATTTATTTTTACTCGTTGAATACTGGACTAATTATCTGCTAATAGTACAAAGACTGTTAGTTGTGGTCACATACATAATCACATTCAAATCTTATAACAACTGGGTGAGAAAGATGCTACTATTTGCAAATATGAACTTTACCATTTATTGTGAAAGGGAGCATCTTCGTTGAGGTCAAATACACATAGTTATAAACCAGGTTTATCACTTATACCC
>NW_012152729.1:6812582-6814494 GCF_000956105.1 Propithecus coquereli | reverse complement strand
TGATCATAGGCCCTGTTCTGGGACTTGTGGATACAGCAAGGAATGCTCAAGTAACTGCCTCATAATCTCTTTTCTCTCCTGTTTATTATCTACAGCCACATTGTTAAAAAAAAAACCTTCCAATCTAGTTCTATTTCTCTGCCTGATGTTATTATTAATACCTCCACTTTCAAAGATAGATTGGGTGGATACTTCTAGGAATCTGAGTTGAAGCACATGAAATATATAAATAATTGTAGAGCTCTCATTTTCTTTTCTATCCACTGATCAGAGTTTGGTCTTTAAGGTAGAGAGATATTTTTCATAAATCATATGGTATTTAGAAGTGTTTTTCTGTTGCTGTCGAAGGTATATTCTTCTATGCTTCTGAAGATTCTGGGGACACGGGACATGTTATTGAATGGATGATTTATGCAGACTCTCAGAGTGTAATGACCTTTGCTTATGCCATCTGCTAAAATGTTCCGATAGGAGAGCTTCTGAGGACTTTTCCTCTTTAGTAGAATGAGAAGAAAGGGACAATAGAGCTGGGAGTTTTCTTCTGGGTGAAGGTAGCATGGAAGCCACAGCTTCATGAGTCCCTCATTTGCAGTTTCCTGGGTGCCACTCTCATGTTTCCATCCTGTTGTTAGAATTAGCTTCTTGTGACAGCTGACTCATTGTGGTATTTCTTCTTAATTGTTTTTTGTCTATTACACATGGGTTTCAGGATATTAAATCCTCAATCAGGTAATAAATTTTTGTCAGTGATGACAGTAATTAATAGAATAGTTCACCTGTCCTAAAATCAGCTTACCGAAAATATCTGATTGTCTCGAGCAATGGCACCATCCATCATCCAAACGCCCTCCTACTCATTTATTTATTCTTTCTTTAAACAAATATTTGAGTGTCTATCACGCACTGGGCATCCCTACAGAATTGATTGCTCATTAATTTGTTTTAAGGACTCTTAAAGGGAACACGCCAAATTTGTATGTATACCTTTATGTATGTCATAAACAAATGAATTCCCTGCATTTTATCACAGTTATTCACATACTGTACTCTTCTGCAATCCATTTTTTAATGTGCCACGAACTTGGTATATTTTAAAATTTGTTCACATGTTTATATTGTGCATTTGCATATGAAGGCGATAAATTATCACTCACCATTATAGAAAGCAACTCGATGCATTCACACAGAGTATTTAGGAAATACATCTGTTTTGAGTCTCTTGAAACTGTGTTAGATATTGCTAGTGTGGCTTCTTTAGCTTGCTTTGTTTGTTAGTTTAACTTGGTATAGTGACTACAACAATGGATGGAGTAGAAGGTGTGTAACAACTGATTTCCAGCCATCTGGGAGGCATCTGTTAGTCTGCAATCATCCAGAGGGAAGAGACACTGCTTTATTCAAAGGTATACATTCCCAGGATAAGGATAGTGCTCAAAAACATTTGTTGAATTGAAATGTATTGAATAAAATTGCTATTTAGTACATATCTCACTGGATGTGTCCCTATATCTACAAACAAGACAGCTGTCTTTGATAATCAGAGATATATTAGCTCATTACCCTGCTGTCCAATCTGCCTTCTAGTCACCTAAACCCAGACCATGAATTAAAATGATATGAAAATAATTATAAATGGTCATTCATTTGCTTCCTGAACTAATGCATAGCATATAATTATGTGTGGAAATTTAATAAATACAATTGCATTCTATTCATGCTTGAGTTTTCAGTTTTAGATTTGTCCTAATTTTATTTCACTTGTTTTACCCAGGCTCTTTCCTTAATGTTTTACAGAAAACATCATGAAAACAAACAGAACTGATTTTTTTTTTTCTTTGCTTAGAGGTAAAAATTGTTCTCATACCCAAAGGTCCTAAGCCCAATGCAGATATAAATCATTTCAGGCTTGGAG
>NW_012152729.1:6811066-6812532 GCF_000956105.1 Propithecus coquereli | reverse complement strand
TAATGTGGTTATCATGAACAATCACATTTTTATTTTTACTGTGATAGAAATGTTTTAACATTTCACAGTTAAGTGTAAGGCATATTACTGACCTTTGAATTTTATTAAATGCCTTCTTAATTCCTATTGAGATGACTATGTTATAAATTACACTAATAATACATCATTTTTCCAGTTTGAATTGACCCTCATTTGTCCATGGTGCATTATTCTATTCCTAGATTCAATATGCTAACAGGTTATTTTTCGGTATTCAGAAATGACATTGGTATCTGGTTTTCTATTTTAGTGTTAATTTTGGCAGTGTTGGGGTTTCTGCGAATATACCTTTTAAAAATATTATCTTGCTGCCCTATTTAGAAATAGACTTTAGTTTTGAAAATTATTCACAATAAAATAATATGAAATTGAGACTCATTGATCAGATTTTACAGTTATTCATGCAATAATTTCCAATAAGTGTAAGATGTGAGAGGAAAGGAAATTGCTGCACAGAAAACTCCAATTACTCAAGTCTTCACGTAACAAATATTTATTATGGATCTTCCCTGTGCCAAACACTGTTCTAGGATGTGGGACTAGAATGAAGTAGTATTTTCAGACAGGCAGGTTCTGCTTTCATGAAGCTTACATTCTAGTGAGAGACAACTATCGTCAACAAGTTAACTAATATCACTATTTTGAAGTTATCGTACTTCTGTTTAAGCTGTTTAATAGAAAATAAGCCAAGTAAGGTGAATGAAAGTGGATGGAAGGTGAAGCATAGAGGACAGGTGTCCAGACATGATATTTGAGCTAATACCAATATATACAAAGCACAAAACAAAATTATTCAAATGATATTTTTATGAAATAAAAAGGACAAAGAGGATACTGAAAATTATCTCTCCTTGCAGTCTTTCGGCATACACAATAAATTTTAAGTCCCTTTGATAATAAATAAAGGGGAAAAAAGAAAAAAAAATTTTCATGTATAGGGCACAAAGTATGAAGGTTTCTGGTATTTATATCATAATCTGTGCATGTAAAGAGCAGAACCCTTCAGAGTGATTCCCTTGGCAAAGTTTACACATGTTTCAACGATGCAGCTATGACTCAGTATATTTAGGGACTCATCTCTGTATATTACTCCCACAGTTTATGAGACATAAGGAAATTCTGCCTCACTATTTTGTATTCATGCTAGATTGGGATTGCACATTAGCTTTACAACAAACCCAATTTGCCAATTTTGGCTCTGAGTGACTAATTTTAGATGTTCACAAATGTTGGTAGTGTTGCATCCAAACAATAATAGTTTACATAATTGTTCAGGTACCACTGCATAAAATAGGATGATTTTTTCCCCTCCAGGTGCCAAAAGAATGATTTTTAAAATCTTTTAGGAATACCCCAGTGAAATCACTTTCCTAAAAAAAATAAAACTAAAAAAATTAAAAAGTAATTCTAGATTTTAAGGTCTTCAC
>NW_012152729.1:6810081-6810407 GCF_000956105.1 Propithecus coquereli | reverse complement strand
TGTTTTTGAATGGATCACACAGTTGCAGAGAAGTTAATTCTTATGCTTGTGCCCACCCAGTCCATTATCAATAGTGGATTTATCATCACCTCCCCGTATCCAATACAGTTCTGCTATGTGGCAGGGATGTACAAATGTCTGAATGAATTCAAGAAAGAATAACAGCAAGGGAATGAGAATGGATGGAGGGAAGAAAAATGATGGATTAAAATAACATTTCGTCAGCTTGGGAAATGAATGGAGACTAATAAATCCTAAAGTACCCCCCAATTCCTTTCTCTTCGTGATCTGAGCTCACTCTTTCAGCACCTCACATTCATCATGAT
>NW_012152729.1:6806303-6807152 GCF_000956105.1 Propithecus coquereli | reverse complement strand
CAGTTTTTATTCTGTAGCAGATAGCAGAGATCCTCCTAATTTAAGCCCCAGTTTTTCTCAGAATAACATCTTGCAAATTTTCCATTAATGAAGAGACTTATATATTGTATTATATTCCTAGAAATAGGTTTGGAACATCTAGGAGACCACTTTTACTGTTATACAATGTTTTTCTAAGCCTTGGACCAAAGTAAAACTTAAATTCCAAAATCCAAGATATAGGTAGTACTAGCCATGTCAATTGCAGCTGTCAGGTTATTTGTCAAAAGTCTGAGAGAAATATCAAGTCATTTATAGTACAACTTTTATCCAAGCTTACAATTGTCCTTTAAAAGGATATATAACCACCTACACTAAAACATATAAATTATTTGACATTAAAAACAAATATTCAAATGTTTATATGCCTAAGATTATTCATTGAAAATGTTTAAGCCTGAGAACTACTTTACCTGAGAACATTTAAAATAAACAATGTAGAAGGAAAAAAAAGAGTTACTTATGGTCCCTTTGAAATAATTTAATAGTAAACACATCGAAAGGTTCACAAAAGTTATGCTCACACAATTTACAAACATGAATTTTGGAGACTGTACAAGCTAGATTGAAATTATGGAAATGAAAGAACAAAATACCAGATTCCAGAGGACATAAAGCAAGCCAAATTGCAAAGAAAAATATGAATAACAAAGTCATGTAGAAATCAGGGGAAAAGCAAGAGCTACTAGTTAATAATTACTTTGGGTACAATATTCCCAGATGATCATTTTATTTCTGTACAACATCAGAGCTGCATATTGTGGGTACCATTTGTATTTGGCCAGCCAAAAAATTAAGTAAGAAATTCTA
>NW_012152729.1:6804473-6806253 GCF_000956105.1 Propithecus coquereli | reverse complement strand
GAAAGATCTTCATTCTTATGGTTTAGAAAAGTAGCACAACCAAGAGAAAATAAAAACTCTTCAGTTATACAGGACCATTGAAATATGGTAAAGAAAGTAAAACACTGAGGCAATGAATGCCAGAGACTAACCCGTTCAGAGATGAGAAGAGAGCTACGTCATTCTCTATACCTAGCAGCGAGCAGAAGGTACTGGCAGAAGGAGTCCCTCCCATAGATAGAAAGACTTTGCCAGGACAAGAGGAATCTGACAAATGTTAGCAAACAGTGTGGGCTGGTAGGATAGCTTGGTATCTGGGGATTCCAAATATAAGAACCAAATGATTGGCCTTCTAATTCTGAGACGATAAGGGAGATGTGCTTTTCCCTATTTCTCCCACTAAGTATAACAAAAACCCTAGAAATTACATTTAAATCAAACCTTAAAAGTTTCTGAATGGTGGGAAGAAGGTGGCAAACAGGTTAGGGATTTTAGAAGTACAGGAATGATATGGTGGTGAGTTCCCTGAGTTTTATTTTTGCCTCGAATATTCCAGACATAGAGCTGAAGATGCCAGTAACCTGAAAATGCCAATACATGGGCAAAAATAGTCCCAACAAAGCCTGCCCTTTCTAGTAAAAGTACCATGAAAGGGGCAACCTGGAAAGACAGAAAACTTTTTGATAATAACTGTTCCACTACAAGCCAGATCTCTCACTTTCTCTCTCTCTCTCATTCTCCCCCCAACCCTACCAGCAAAAGTATAGTGAAAAGCCTTGATTTCCATCCTTAACAAGTTTAGAAATTGCCCCAATTCTTCTGCTAGGACAGTGACAGAGAAATTTGAGAACATCTCCAGAGTTTTCATCATTGCCTGGCAATAACAGCCTAGACTTTCACTGCCACCTGACAATAATGTGGCGTCCCTCTCTCCCCACTGAGGTGGTATCAGAGGAGATTGTTAGGCTAGTAGAAAGTTCCATGGGAACTTTGCCTTTAAGACCCCCTCTGGCCCCTTCCACTTTGAGGGCCCGCCCAAACGTACCCATCAAAGCCCCAGATGCCCAGCATTTCGTGGCTGACGCCATTTTCCGTCTCAGCCCGTCTGTACACAGATGTTATAATAAACATTTTCTCACTTATCTCAGCCTCATGAGTTCCTCCCTTGGCTTCCTAACAGAGCTCAAACAGAGAGTCAAGATAATTACCACTGTCCATTGGTAACAAGACCACCTCCCTCCCTGCTTCAGGTCTTCTGAGACTAGGAAGAAGAGGAGAAAGAGGGCGGTACCAAGAATATACTCATAAAAACAATGACCTCAAATTTCCCAAATTTGGCAAATGACATAAACCCACAGATTCAAGAAGCCAATTCATGAACCCTGCGCAGATTCATTAACTCTATGCGGGACAACCCCTCCCTCCTCAAATCCTCACGGAGACATATCATAGTCGAACTTGTGAAGACTAAAAACAACCTGAAAATTCTGAAGGCAGCAAGAGGGAAATGGCAACTTGCAAATAGGGGAAAACAATTCAACAGATGGTAGAATTCTCATCAAAAACTGTGGAGGCCAAAAGAAAGTAGTAGAACAACTTTCAAGTGATGAAAGAAGGGGGAAAGAAAGGCCAACTTTATAACAACTTTATAATCCTACATCCAGCAAAAATATGCTTTAGGATTGAATGGGAAATCAAGACATTCTCAGATAGAAAACTAAAAGATTTTGTTACTAGCACACCTACCCTAGGGAATGGGTAGAACAGGGGTGGGGAACCTATGGCCTTCTAGGTCCTTAAC
>NW_012152729.1:6801555-6804188 GCF_000956105.1 Propithecus coquereli | reverse complement strand
AGAATTTAAATAATTTTCCCACAGTCACAATGGCAGAGAAAAAGGCAGAGCCAGAAGATAAAGGCAGAGTTCTGCCTCCTACATTTTAGAGAAATGTCACACTTCCTCTCACAGACGCTGTATCCTATTTATAGTTGATTCATCAGTGTCTACCACTGTCTGACCTAGAATAAAATAAGCAACAAATATGTGTTGAATGAATATCATTACATGAATTTTAACATTCCATAGGTCCAATTTCCTGTGGCAGAATAAAATGGTTTGCCTGGAAATTGGTTTAATATGGGCTTCCACTGAAAGTATATTATTTAGAGGTAACTTACACTTAATTGGTTTCAGTGCTTTTTTTATAGCTAAAGTCAAACCATTTATGCTCCAATGGTCTCCAGTACACACTAATATTTCAGTACTAAAATATTGTTTTCACGCTTTATGGTAATAATTTTCTCTCCACAACTTATTCCCATTTGTAAATTTTCTTCAGAAGTTATATTTTTCACTTAGATTGCAGAAGCTTCTCATAAGTCTCATGCTATCCCACAGCCCACACCTTGTTATTCTTCCTTAATTAAGTGGATTCCTATTCTATTGACATTGTAAGCAGAAGGGGTGGAGTGGCCTGGTTTTCTCTGCTATGATATTTCTTTGTCTCCACGCGCACAAAACCCAGTCCATTTTCTGGGTATCTGGTTGTCATCTTTAACATGTAGCTTTCCTGGATCAAGGAAACATCTTCTCTTGCCTTTACATGATCCATTGACTGTTCATATGGAACAATGTGAGTCCACCCGAAATATTTTTCTTGCCCAGTGTTCAAAAATCTTCAACCACCAAAGTGCACCATTCTCAGGTAATTCCTGTCTCAGACTTGTCCTACCTTTACCTTCACAGAAAGCAATAGGGATACGTTTATAAAATGGGCTTGTTTGTCTTGGGAAACAAATTCTGGAAATTGGGCTAGGGTTTCCCTCATTCAAATTAGAACTCTGATTAAGTATCTGGGTCCTAGATACTTAAGAGCGGAGATAATACAAATCTCTGAACCATTTTTCTCCCTGGGTCCCCTACTGTGTCTTAACAGTTTGGTTGCTATAAAAATCATTCTAGTGACTGGTGATATCCTAACTTCCAATGCTGTGCCTTTGTTCACCTGCATTGCATGAATATTTCAGTGCGAGGGGACAAAAGATGGCTCAGGCATCATTCAGTCTCCTTTGTCTTAATCTGCACTATCATGTTGGCTTTTCTTCTGAGTCATTACTTTTTATGATGTATGATAATTTCACAAAGTATTCTTCTTGGATTCTCTTAAAAGTGACAAACATAATTCTATAATATTTTGTGGTTTATCCATTACAGTTTATCCATTACAAAAGTTTGTTCATCTTCTGAGTATCAATATCCTTTTCCTTTGTTCTTTCAGGTTTTTTTTTTAATTGGGTTTTGTCTTTTTGTTTACTCTTGCTAATAAGAAAAGATGTATCCAGATTCAGATTTTTTTGCCAATAGATACAGGATGCAGATTCCTTTTTCTATGCTACCTTTTGGGGGTGGGAGAGAAAACTTCTGCCCCATTCTCTGACACTCTGAACTTGTAGAGTACAAATTAATAGAGAACAGAAAAGATGAAGATTTAAAGTATGTTCCATATCCACATTACCCCACAGTGTCTTACACATGGGGATTCCATAGTCGTTAGGCAGTAAGTAACCACTAGTCTCACCAAAGTCCTTTTATTTCCCTCCTCATTGTGGTTGAGTCCTGAATTATCTGATATAACGTAGAGGGAAGGTCTTTGCTGTTGATAATTTTCTTTTTACTTCATCTGTCTTATCCTTACATTGATCATCTCAGACTTAGGAATGAGCAGCTCTCAATTTTAGTATATAATATTATGATCCAATATGTTGGGTTTCTCTGTAGAATTTTCTCAAATATTATTTTGAGAAGATTTAAAAGAGGTACCTTTTAGAATTTGCTAGCAAGATTCATCTTTAAACTGGTAGATCTCAGAAACAGTTTTAAGTCCAAAAAATGCACTAATTCCTAATAGAAAAAATAATGATAAATGCTCTAATATTTTTTGAGCTCCCTAATATTTTAATAATGTAATTCAGGAGACTATTTGCTCTCTCAGTCACCCTCATTATCTTTCTTCTAACCAACATTCCATGCTATCTAATCACCTCATCCAGAAATTAAGACATAACCGATGATAAAAAAGAAATTGCAAAGTTATTGAATTGTGTTGGTTTGACTATCAAGGCTTATATCTAATAGTTGATATCTCTCATTTAAATGCCTTAGCTGGCTGATTTTGGAAATCAGTAAAGTAATTTTATTAAATCAGGTCTTTAAATTTAGCCATAAAATATGTCTCTGTAAGTTATAAAAACTTAGAAACTCTATTAGCACTTGGCCTTATTTTAAACAAAATGTTTTAGAGAATATCAAACTTTTGTAATTTAGAAAGTTACAAATTGATTCGGGTTTTCAATTCTGAAAGCTAAAGCATGAGAAAATTGGTCTGGTGTCCTTTTCATCAAAAACAAACAAACAAACCAAAAACCAGACAGACAGACACGCTGCCACAACTCCTTTCTAGCAGATATTGTGAAATACCTCTGTTTTTA
>NW_012152729.1:6800921-6801505 GCF_000956105.1 Propithecus coquereli | reverse complement strand
GCAAAGATATTTTCAGCCAGGCCTTATGGATATACTACTGCAGTCAGGGAAAGGATACTGAGTATTCCAGGTTTGGAGAATGATGAAGTCATTAAAGCATTCATTTATTCAGCAATTATATCATGAGAATGTATATGCTCCAAGAGCCCTTCTAGTTATTAGGGAAATATAAGGTGAAACATGAGGATATGTGAAATATACACAGAATCTCGAAATGATTAACTTAGATAATATTGCTGAAGAGTCAAGCTGAAGTGAACATGTGAAGAATATTTTAAACTATGCTAATGACATTTGTATTCTCCCTACATAAGTCATGTTGGTCAAACAGGTGTCTTTTAATAAGACAGTCTAATAATCAGATCACTCTTTAGAAAGCTAGGAGTTGATAAGATGATTATTCTAAGCTTCACATATTTGATGATGAAAACCAATTGATTATTTCGGAGAGCTCATGACTGTATTTTTTCACAGAGGCCAAAAAAAGCTCATCAAAAATAAAATGTGAACATCAGATTTTGTCTTGCTCATGTAAATATTAATACTATACGAGTTCATAGTGATACCCCCAATTCATTTGGAAA
>NW_012152729.1:6798568-6799001 GCF_000956105.1 Propithecus coquereli | reverse complement strand
CAGGTGAGAACATTGGTGTCGTATCAATTCGACAACCACTGAGAACTGATACTTGACTGATTAAATCCTCTAATCACTCTGCAGAATAGAATAAGGAATTTCAAACTATTTCAAAACAATGTAATACCATTTATAGTATGCCATTAATAACCCAACATAGATTCAAGTCCACTGTTTTTCTCCTGGATGTCTTATTACGAGTCTTACTGAGCTTATAACCATTCCCTGAATATCCCATAACCCACTCTTTATTTAATAACGTTCTTATTCCTCTTTCCCATTTAGAAAAATCTAAAGAACCAGCATCAAATCAAAACATTTTCATTTCTATGAAATCATCTCATACTTGCCCAACAAAGTGATACCCTCTTGTAACCCACAAGAATTTGTACCCCTTAAAATTCAAAATTTTTACATTTATATAAACATCCTA
>NW_012152729.1:6798187-6798518 GCF_000956105.1 Propithecus coquereli | reverse complement strand
TTGATGCATGAAGGTGCCATGCCCCTGGCTAGTGTGGGAACCTCCATGCATGAATATCAGATCCCAGAGCTTCAGTCCTCATTGCATAATGTCATTCTTACCCTTGAACTGATTTAATATCCATTTTACCAGCTTGAAAAGGAAGCTATGAGAAATTATTTTTTCAGTTATTCCAAATATCCCTACATGGATAAGCTCTAGAGAAATAAAATAAGAATCATCCATTATATGTATACTATACAGCATTTTCTACTTTTCAAAGTATATCTTTATTCATTTATTGAACATAATTTTTAAGCATCTATGCAGTGAAAATTTCTATGTGAGACAA
>NW_012152729.1:6797496-6798137 GCF_000956105.1 Propithecus coquereli | reverse complement strand
AAGTATAAAATAAGTTTCACCGAATAACCCTCCCAGAGTGAATGGCACAATTAAAACATTAGTAAGCCATAAGGGCTAAATTGATAGCTGCTATCCTCAGGATTCAGTTCTAACTTCCCCCACCTGACTGGCATCACTACTGCCCAAGACTGGTTGGTTAGAATTTATGGGGGTCGAGTACGCGACTGTGTTATCAGCTTTTGACACTGGTGTCCTGTGTTTCTGTTTGAGGTGGAATTTGTGAATAGTTGCACAGCTCAATAGTATTTTTTAATTCTGTCTGTTTATCAGCCCATCATGTCAAAGAAGACCAAGAGAATGCTGAAGGAAGAAAACAGATTTTTTAATGAGGATTGGAAATTGCAATATTATCTTGTTTCTGCCAAAGATAAGATGATTTGCTTGCTTTGTGATACTGCAATATCAACATTAAAGAAATTCAATGCTCACCAGCATTATAACACTCATAAGTACCCCCGATATTTTACATTACAGGGAGAGGCATGAAGGTTGTATTGTAGAAATTAAAACATGAAAAGCAAAAGCAAAGACAATTCTTTCAAGCAGCAATAAGACGTGGAAATAATGTCACTGAAACAACTTTAGCTTATATACTCGGGAAAATAGGGAAGCCATTCAGT
>NW_012152729.1:6793393-6795901 GCF_000956105.1 Propithecus coquereli | reverse complement strand
AATGAAAGAACTAGTTGTTGGTTTGTTTTGTGTTGTTGTGTTTCATGACTTAACTTGCTTATTGGACAATAAAGTAACACTGAGGTAGGTTAAGCAGGGAAGTTAGGCTCACAGAGTTGGTTCGAAGGGTCTACGAAACAGATTTAATCTCAAAGTTCTTTGATAAGCACGGTTTCTAAACTGGAGTGGGAAAAGAACAGGGGCACAAATATTAAGTCATCAAATATGAAATGTCCAATTTCGAATCAAAAGTGTAGTTTATTGTATCTCAAACAAGAAGCACAACAATTAATCAAAGTATGTGCTCAAACTATCAACACAGTTTTGCCATCTTAACAATAGCTTGTTTATGCCAACAGCCTAGAGAGCCAGTGGCGACGAAATCATGAAAGACATTTTCTGCAGCTTGCTGAGTATTGAATATTTTTCCTTGCAAGAAGTGATCCAAAGCCTGGAAGAAGTGGTAGTCAGTTGGTGCAAGGTCTGGTGAATATGGTGAATGACAGAGAGTTTCCAAGTCCAGCCTCTGTACTTTGAGCAGTATTGTTTGTGTGACATGTGATCAAGCAAGCATTATCTTGCAAGGGAATTGGCCTGTCTCTATTAACCAGTCTTGGCTGCTTTATCATGAGCATCCTTGTCATTTCAATTTCCAATTGGTTGCAGTAGACATCCACTGAGTTCAATTGACCAGGTTTCATGAAGCTGTAATGGATAATACCAGCACTGGACCACCAAACAGACACCATTAGCTTTATTTGATGAATATTCAGTTTTGGACTGTGTTTCGGCACTTCATCTTTGTCCAACCATTGTGCCGAATGCTTGTGATTGTCAAAAAAATTCTATTTGTTATCATGCGTAACAATAAGGTGTAGAAATGGTTTTGCCTTTATGTTGTTACAGCAAAGGAAAGCAAGCTTCCAGACGATTTCTCTTCTGATGCTAGTTTGATTCCTGCGGAACCCATCTATCCAGCTTCTTTACCTTGCCAATTTGTTTCAAATAGTCCAATATCGTTGGACTAGTAACATCAAACCTTGCTGCTGATTCACACGTAGGTTGATATGGATTTGCTTCCACTATAGCTTTCAGCTCGTCATTATGCACCTTGGTCTCAGGTCGCCCATGTGACTCATTTACAAGATTAAAATCATCAGAACAGAACTTCTCAAACCATCAGTGTACTGTGCATTCATTAGCCACATCCTTCCTAAACCCTTTGTTGATATTTCAAGCTGTCTGTTCCATGACAGAACTCATATTCAAAAATAACATGAATTTTTTACTTATCCATGGTTTCACAGAAATTGCTGTAAAATTTTTTTTGAAAGTTAACCACAAGCCAAACCATGTGTTTGAAAGAATAAGGATGTACCTTCACAATAAAAATAAAACAAGAAATTGCAAAATGAAATATTAGTGATATCAACTGTCAAACTTAGTACTTAAGGAAATTGGACATTTCATACCTAAGAACCTAATGGTAAAAGCCATTAAAAGAGAGAGATAAACATCACTAATAGATAGAAGAATGAAATTAGGAAGAACTAGATTATCAGAGCTGGCCAAGAAGAAGTAATTTCTATTGGAATAAATCTACCTACCATGTCATAGAACAAACACAGCAGACAGGACTTGGGGGCCTGAAATCCTAAGAATAGATAAATACATGGACACAAGCTGTACATTGACCACATCTTTTCCTTGAAGTTTTTATGCTAGTTTACAGCAAAGTGAAATAAAATCCAAGGAGGAAAATGACTCTTGTTTACTGAGGAAACAGAGAACAGAGTCCTAAAATGCCAAAGGAACTGAGATTATAGTTACAAACATCTTTTATAGGAGAGAACTGGAATGAAGTGAGCCAAAAATTCTGTATGTGTAATATTTCCTGGAGGAACTGGCCAATTCCAAAGCTGATCTAGCACGAGGCAAGACCAAGAAACCCAGAATAAACCAGCATCTGGAAGACTAGAGAACTAAACAGAAATTTTAGCATTCATATGTTGATAGGAAGATGAAGGTTGGAGTTCGAGCTCTGCAAATATAAAAAGGACCTTAGAACTAAAACCTACCCTAAGAATAGGGAGGAAATGGAAATTGACCAGCCTGAATAAAGCCAAAACTAACCTACAACAATATCACGATAATTAACTTGTACTCTGTCTGCCAGCCAGGAAAAGAAATTTAGATAGTCATCCATAGTGGAGTAGATAATGTCATCCATAGTGTCTACAGTTTTTAATTCAAAATATGTGACATTCCATAAAAACTCTACAGACCTAAGACTGTCGGAATACAATGAGGACATTAATTGTTGAACACAATTGTTGGACATGACAGTATCATCACTTTACACCAGAGAAAGTCCATATATCTGGAATTAGAGGCACGATATATTTTTGTGACCTTGAGCAAATTACATCACTTTTTTAAAAATGAGGCTGGGTGCGGTGGCTCACACCTGTAATCCTAGCAGTTTGGGAGGCTGAAGCAGGAGGATCT
>NW_012152729.1:6788611-6791931 GCF_000956105.1 Propithecus coquereli | reverse complement strand
TTTTTATTTCAGCATATTATGGGGGTACAGATGTTTAGGTTATGTATGTTACCCTTGCCCCCGCTCCCCTCCAAGTCAGAGCTGCAAGCATGTCCATCCCCCAGATGATGCGCATCGCACTCATTATGTATGCATATACCCATCCCCTCCTCCCCCCTCCATCTGCCGACACCCAGTGGAAGTTACTCTCACACGTGCTCTTAGGTGTTGATCAGTGAAACCAATTTGCTGGTGAATACATGTGGTGCTTATTTTTCCATTCTTGGGATACTTCACTTTGAAGCCAGAGTCAACAGGATTCCCTGCTGAAGAGTCTGTGAGATACAAGAGAAAAAAAGGTAAAACAAGAAGGAATCCAATTCTTTTGGCCCCAGCGTCTAAAAGGAGCTGCCAGTGACTGAGTTGAGAAACACTGCAGGTAGACCAGGTTTGGAAAGGAAAATCAGAAGTTGTCTCTTGGGCATATTAGAATAAAAAATGCTAAATGAAATGGATGGAAAACTCAACCCATTTATCATTTATTTCCACATAAAAAAGACGGAATGTATTGATTGCTCTCATTTTGCCTTTCCTAACCATTTCCCCAAGCAATACAGGAAGTGAACTTAACAGAATCAGTGATATTTACTACTTTGTTAGCATAAATCTTCAATTGTTCCATGTGAAGTGAGTAGTATGGTCCCTTACGATTACTTTTTTTCCTCCAACCTGTTCAAATACTTGGCAGGAAAATGGCCTTATCAGGTCATCATGGAGCCTTTGCTATTGCTGAACCAATAATACATTTTTGGAAATCTCCATTTAAACGGTGCAGATGAAAATCTATGCCTACTCTCTGTGTCACTCCCAAACACGTTGGGAGATGAGACACAGGGGAAGCCCATATGTTAGAAAGGCATGCTTCATTTAGCTATTGCAACACACTGGCTGAAGGGTGCTATAGATGGAGTTGCTCAGAAAAGATTACATCTCTTGGCTTATGGAAAAGGAAAAAAAACAGCATAAAAAAAGGCGGTGCTAAGGGCTAAGAGCTTTATTGAAATTCTACAGAAGGCTTGCAGGAACTAGGAGCTTCTGACTTGTTATCAGGTACCTGCATTTGGGCATCTTGACACTCTATAATTGAAATTCATTGCCTGACCTTTAGTCTATAAAAATGGTATGCTGTCATTAGCACTGACTGCTTGCTGTATTCTCCTGTCACTCCTTGGGCCAGCTTAAACCATCTCAGATGAAATAGCCTATTTCATGTCAGACCTCGGAGTTTGCCACTATTAAAGTGGAAAGCTAAAGCAATGTTTAGCAATGTAGTAAAGACTTATGCAGTAGGATTGTTAGAGAAGTAGGAGTCGTTTTTCTAATTCCCTTAAAAAATGAATGCTCTCGTATGGTACCATCTCTATTACACTGCTCCTGTCAGAATGAGAACTATTACTTTTTAAATTGCATTTTAATTTAACCTGCTGATGCCACACTGTCTACCTCACACTTTAAGAAGTATTTGAATGTTAGTTCAGCAATAAGACAAATTAGTGTAAGAATTACAAGGTAATATTTCACACTCATCATGTGAAGAATTGGAGCAATTATGTGGCTACATCAGCTAAAAAAAAAAAAAAAAAAGCCATGCTCCCATAGTTTTTGAAATATTTAGGCAAGAGAGGAAATCCTAAGTTTGGGTGATTTAACCCTTGCTTTATTCTTCGAATGACTGTATTTATCACCTGATGTCAAGAATTCTAGTCAGATGGTCAGAGAGATATCTGTTGTTCTGGTTACCCAAGTTATAAAGGAAGTCACCTAATAAACTAAAGAAATAGGTCAGCCTGGTTGTTGATAACTAGAACTGTTGAACTCACCCCAAATTACCTAAATACGTGGAGCTAATGAGGATTAACTGTCTTAGTGACTTAAGAATCTAAACTACAAAAACATTGAAAATTGTTCTACTTCTCTCTCTCTCTCCCATTGTACGGTCTCAATTTTCCTTTAAGTGATATGGAAGAAACAGACACTTTAAAAAAGAAAAAAAAAAAATTGCGAAATGATTTTGGAAAAATCAAAGCACATTGTATTAGGGTGATGGAAATGCTTCTCTCAATTCAATACTGTGTTCTGTCCTAGGTCATTCATAAGCTTAACATGCTCATAACTGCTAAATATAACATTTCCTCCCTCTCCCTCTACCTTTTCTTTAAGCTTCAAAATGGGCTTTTTATCTCTGATTCTTTCAGTGAAGTCAAACAGTATTGGATTAATACTGGAATGCCCAGATACATGCCTTGGCTTTGTTATTAGTGATCACAGTGTTCCTAGTATGAGTCCCCTCTCGTATCTAGTCCCTGCATCTTTATACTTTAAAATGAGTGGTTTGTAGGTGTTGTTTGTTCTCTTTGGCTCCGATTCTCAGGTTTTCCAGGAATATTTATTTTCCCCTTGACTAGTGAAAGATTGTTTTGACTCACCCTTCCCATTACTGAAGGTAACTTGAGTGGGGCACTTAAAGCTCTGGAAAGATATCTCAATGGAGCCATATAATGGCTCTGTAAGCACCCTGGCAAGATTCTCCATGGCACCACCTCTAAAACTGCCATCCTAGAGCCAGTAACCCACCTGGAGGTGAAGGCCACCATGGATGAGCAAGCTTTGTAACTAAAATGTGGTAGAGCCATTGGATTTTGCTACTTATGGAAAAAGTGGGGTGGGGTTGCCATGCTCTATGGATGTGCTAAGAGAGGCGACTCCCAGGAAAAACAGGTGGGGCTGTGTTTTAGAGGCTGTGCTGCAGTATATTTCACTACTAGAGAATAGCACCTTGAGTACAGTGAAATCATACTTTATTTATTTCAATGTCCCTAGTATCTAGAATAACACCTGTACTAGAGTAAGTGTCCAGTGAATACTTAGAAAAAAGGGAATCAAACAGAGAGAGAGGAAAAAAGAAAACAACAACAACAAGAAGTGAAGGTATAGGGTATGAGAAGAAGGGAAGAGAAGAACTCAGTATAAGCCATCACACATTCTTTCTTGGTAATCCATCCATCCCCCAAACTAGAAGACCGTAACTTTTTTGGCACTTGAACCAAGAATATTATTTTTTCTGTTTGTCCCCTTATGAAAGTCATCCTGCAGCTCCAGTTCAGGCCATCCTTCCTCCATCAAAGCTTTCCCTGATCTTGCAGCTTCAAATAGTCTCATCCCTCTCTTATTTCCTGTTGCCTTTGGTCAATTTCTGATCTTATCTGGGGGCATTTTTCATAATTCTGACACCCACACTAAACTCTAGAACAATTAAATAAGAAACTCTGACCAGAGCCATT
>NW_012152729.1:6787641-6788561 GCF_000956105.1 Propithecus coquereli | reverse complement strand
AATTATGGTGGCATCCTCATTAGTCTAATTTAATCAGATTGATGTGCTCAAAATATTAAGGTTAGCTCTGTTAAGGAATAAACATGTTTCTGGATAGTTAAGTGGGTAGGGATGGAGAAAGTGCTATTTCATGTATTGAGCAAACATTTGAGTGACTACCTTATAACAGGCAGTGTTCTTAGTGCTTGGAATATGTCATTAAACAAAATAAATTCCTGCCCTTGGGATGCTTGCATTCTAACAAAGGAAAGCAGCTAGTATCAAAATAAATACAAAAATAAGCAAATAATGAAGTATGTTAGGATATGTTAAGTACAATAGGGAAAAATAGAGGCATAATGAAGGCTTTGGCCATAAGGGAGGTGAGGGTGGAGGTTGGGTGTCATTTTTAATAGGCATTTTTAGTGTCAGCTCATGAAGACGGTGATGTTTGAGTTGCGGCAATCCTTGAATGAAGTGAAGTGGTTAAAAATCAATGAGGATATCTAGTGGACAGAAATAATCACGCAAGGTTCCTGAGAGGCAACCAAGATGCTAGTGGCTGGAGCCAAGTGGGTGGGAGATGAAGGCTAGAAGGTGAGATTCCAATTGTAACAGGGGGCCAGCTCAGATAGGGCCGGGTAGTGCCCCCTAAAGACTGGCTGTTATTGTAAGTGAAATAGGAAGATGTAAGATTTTGAACAAAGGGACAATGTGATTTTACTAAATGTTAAAAGAATCATCCAGTTAGCTATGTTGAAAAGAGATGCAGGGGAAGGATGGGGCAAGAATGAAGGAGAAAGGCCCGTCGGGTGGGTGGTGAGTTGCAGAAATCCATGCATCTCCACCTGGTGTTTGGAATTGTGATGTGGCAGTGAAGGGGGAGTAAACCGTTTGGTTCTGGTTACTTTTTTTTTTTCTGTCCTATTTTTTATTTTATT
>NW_012152729.1:6776640-6776951 GCF_000956105.1 Propithecus coquereli | reverse complement strand
GCTGGTGCACACTAGCAGAGAAAAAGTGCCATTTTGTAAATAGTGCCAGTGGTGGGAATTATGGTTGTGTGTGTGGTGGGGAGGGCAGCAGAAAATAAATAGCAAACACTAATCCTAACGGAAAGCCTGTCCAGTTAAACACTCTGCTTACTCACACATTGACTGTAGTATGACTTCTACCTGAATACAGATATAACTATACACATAGATTTAAAAGTAATTAATAAACTAAGAGTAATTTAATAGACTAGTGCATTCATAAAGAAAACATAGGCCACCATACAAGAAGAACAACAAAACTGTAAGAAAGC
>NW_012152729.1:6775344-6776590 GCF_000956105.1 Propithecus coquereli | reverse complement strand
TTAGTTTCCAGAATGACAGCATTAATGGAGGGTCAAAACGTGAAGGACAAAGACTTATGCCTAGCACCTCTTCTTGAGAATTCCAAGGATATCAAGAAATCTAAAAATATCTCTTAGAAGGAAAAGAAACAGAGAAGAGACAGGAAGAGAAAAAAACAGACAGAAGAAGGAGAAATGAAAGAAAAGAAAGAGGAAGGAAGAAAAGAAGAAAAGTAAAGGAAATGGGGGAAATGAAAAAAGAAGGGAAAGAAGGGTAGAGGAGGGGAAACCAGGGAAGAGAAGTTGTTAAATTAAACTATGATAAACTTGGCCTGAGGATGCCTTCATAGCTTGAGTCCCTAAGTAATGAATTGCAACCTGACTTTATGGGTAAACAAAGAGTTTTTTGTAGCAACCAGCTAAGTTTCAGCCAATCACAGTAGCTGAACTTCAGCCAATCACAGGCTGCCAACTGAGCAGTCCACGTTCAAATAAGGCAAACATCAAGTTGTAACCAGAGGAACTCAGTTCCTTTTTCTGTCTATAAATGCTGCCTGCCCACCTTGCCTCTGAACCACTTCTGGTTTTGAGGGCTGCCCAATTGACTAATTGCTCTTTGCTCAATTAAACTCTGTTCAATTGAATTCTTCTAAAGCTCTTTTTTTTTTTTCAGCAAAGTTATGGTTGCTATTTGTTTTTCTTTTGTTTTGCTCTATTTTCCTAATTCCTGCACATATTGCTTTTACAATTATAAGAAAATAGACTTTATTTGTAAAAGAAAGGAAATGAAGAAGGATAGGAAGGGAAGGAAATAACAATCAACCACTGGTGTGAAATTCCACTTGCTTCTTAACACTTAAGGTCACCTCAGTTTTTCTTAAACTTTTCTAAACTACCCCCAGGGAAGACACTCCCTGCAGGACTGGCAAAACATTATTACTCTGTGTCAAAACATTTTCTTATTTATTTGAATTTTCTTTTGCAAAGATACTTCTCCCATTGTTGTAATTATCTAAATGCAGGAATCTTGACTTAGTCATCACTGTATGCTCAGAACTGAGAGAAGGATCTTGAATACCCTAGGTTTTAACATATGTGCTACAGATATGCTGAAGGAAGAAGCCAAGGTCATCAAAGAGAAAAGGGAAGGAAATAAAGAAACCCTTAGTGTATCATCTAAATAATACCTTTATGGAAGACAAAAATACTGTGTTAGTTTCCTAAACCTACATCACAGTTGTGCTCTCTTTTCCTTCTGCTGCTGAGT
>NW_012152729.1:6763874-6775294 GCF_000956105.1 Propithecus coquereli | reverse complement strand
AGAACATTAAATACTTTGAAAAAACAAAACATATTAAAATAAGAGAAAGATTGTTGAGTAATTAACATGGCTAATGATGAATCTTTTAATTCAGAAAAAAGCCAAAGCCTTCTTTTTGGGCTATGTTTTGTAACCATAGTATGATCCTTTTCTTAAAAATGTTAATAAATATGGTTCATTAAGAAATACATATGCCATCTTCTTAGTGAAAGTTGAAGAGGAGAATGTTTATCCATGCTTATATGTCTGAATTTAACGTGTCCTTCCTCCTATCCTAGAGGATGAGGAAAAGCTTGAGAGTTCACCTGTACATGGTGATGGTGATGGTGGTGGTGGTAATTATGTTGGTAATAATGAAAAAAAAAAATTTGAAAGCCATTTATAGGTTTGCAACAGTGGCAGAGTGGAAGGAACTTTACTATGGATTTATCATGTGGAATCTCCATCTCAACTCTTGTGAAGCTGGTGTTACAATTTCTAATGGAAATGGAACCTTGAAACCTGTTCAATCTGAACCACCTACTCATGAATCTACCACACAAACCTGGATGTGTCTGATTCAGAGACCATGTTTGCCCAGTTTCTCACATTGGCTACTTGAGAGGGTGCTCCCCTAGGATGGATGACTAATCCCCTTCTGTGAGCTTTTTTTTTCTTTTTCTTTTTTTTTTTTGCCAAAATGCTACTTTGGTTTCCAGTTTCCTGTGTCAAGTTACAAACAATTTGTCATTTCTGCAGTCACACTTTTTTCTCCTGTCAGTTCTGTTAAAGAGCCATTTCATCAGTATGGTTTTCCACTTCCTAAGCAACTTTCAGCTTTTCTACTTCCATGCAAGCAACTTGTCACATCTTTAGTTTCCTCACAAGTTTCAATTCAAAAGCAACTGAGTTCTCTTCTGATTTACTTCTCTTTTTCATTGAAAATGCCTGTATAGTCAGAACATTAATGTCCAAACTCCCACCAATACATCTTCCCTCTATTTTCACACAAATGACCTTTCAGCAAAATAAACTATTCTTTTTCTTAAATTTTACAACAAATTTCCTTTTGGATTGAATGTTAAAGGGGTAATGTAACTGCCGTTTGAGTTATTGACTATGCCCTTAATGTGATAAATGAAGATCTTCTCCCCTCTTCCCCCACTGTACCCCAATGCCAAAGAGATGAGAAAGAATGGGGAACAAAAGAGGATACTAAACCCAGAGAGGTGATTGGATTGATCTTTGATCTGCTCTTTACACACACACACACACACACACACACACACACACTTTACTGTGCATCTTTGGATAAATTACTCAGTTTATTTGAATCCCAAATTCCTGTTTCATGGAGATGATACGCTTTATCCTGCCTGTTCCATGAGATAGATTGAAAAAAATACTCCAAACTCTCTTTTTGAACTAAAATTTCATATAATGAATTAGTAAACTGAATCCTGTGCTTCATAAATGGTTAAAATTTATACTTAAGTGGATATTTTCTCTTTATTGTAATTACCAATTTGTTTAAGTAACCTATTTTCTAATTATCAAAATTATTTAAACTGAGATCCACTTGGACCAACATTCCAAACTAGTTTATAAATGACAAACATATAAGTGGGATATTGATATTAACTCTCCTAAATGAAAACTGTAGCTTCTAAACTCTTCTCGAGATTACAAACAAATTTTTCCAGGGCCACTTTGCCACTCTACAAATACAACTCCTTGTAAGGAATGTAGTTGCATGGGATAATAGACACTCAGGATAACATATAACTGCAGTTAAAAATACCTATGTTATTCATGAGTATATATGTTCCCATGGGGGCTAGATAATGGCCGTTTGGAGACCTACAGCAGAACGGGCACAGAAATTACCTTTGCATTAATATTACCTGTGCAGTAAAAAAATAGTAATAATAAAGAGAAAACACAAAGAATGTTCTTCAGTGTTTTCAGGGAGACAAAGTAAATGACAACATGCTTCAGTGGAAGGGGTCTTTAACCTAGTGACCAGAAGAGCTGTGGCGTTCTTACTAGAACATTATTTATTGTGAATCCATTTTCAACTCTCAGGCCTCAATTTTCTCATCTATAAAATTGATGAGGGGTTACAGAGGTTATAAGCAATCTAGCTTTAGAAAACTTTAAAATTAAAAGAAAAGATGATTGGAAGTCAACAAGGCTTTCCAAATCCTGAGCAAAATTAGTAAGCCAAAATCATACAAGTTGTTTTTACCATCCTTGTTTCAAGGAAAAAAAAAAATACTTGTTTCCAAGTCAAAATAAAAAGCATTCCAAAGTGCCAAATTTATAGGTGGCTTCTGATTTTATGAAATAGCATGAAATTTCCAATATATAGAATGAGTAGAATAAAAAAGATTGATGTCTTAGTCTACCTGTCAATTAAATGTAAGGACAATATACATAATATTCTCAATCAGAAAATTCTATAAGATTATCTCTTCAAATACCCAGAAGTTATCTAAGGGCCTCTTAAAATGGTGCAGTGCATTTAAAACATATTGCCTGTTATAGAGATTGGTAAATACCGATATTTAGGGTGAATATATTAAGTTATCAGTCAACACAACACACACGAAAAAGATATTTCAGCTCTGACATGAATGGGATCAAAAAGGAAACAAATGTTTACTAAAACTGATTATCTGCCACTTACTTTTTATTCATTATCTCACCCTCATACTCATCCTAGGCGTATCTTCACTTTATTGGTAAGAACACTGAGGATCAAAGACATTAAATTATTTGTTCTAGGGCACACAATCCGTGGGTAAATGCTTGAAGTCACATTCTAGAAGACATCTCCATCTGGCACAAAATATCAAATTAATTTTGATATTAAAATATTATATACCACACTATTTAAAGGTAAGAAAACTTGACTGTTCTTACACTTTTTACCATTGTCTCAGTCATTTGTGATTTCAAAGGGGTGAGGCTTTCCTAGATCTTTTTAATCTCTTAAGAGTGGGACTCTGATGTTGGCAATGTATTCAATTCCTCACCATCATAAACTCAGACTCTGCAATTTTCTGTAGCTTTTATCTTTATCCAATTTTTCAAGCAGATGTCAGTTGCATAAGCAGTATCTACAGCCATTGCTCAGCAGATTCTTTCTCAATTTTACAGCCTCGAGTACTTTCTATGTTTCTTACTTATGGTCAATTTTGTAGGAACTATAATGTTGAATTGAGTCCAGGAGAATGTTCATCCACCCCCTCGTACTTCTGTGCTTGAAGAAAACTTACAGCCATGATATATTGCCCGTATGCTGGAGTTTCTTCTGGCAGGAAGGATACAGATAACTTTATTGGAAATATAAAGCTTCATTGAGCTCCTTCCCTTAGAGAGCCTAGCAACAGTCTTTTGCTGAGACAATTGGATGCACTCCACTTATAATCCTTCTTCAACAATATTAGAAAAGGGGATTTAACCAAGAAAAATAATGTCAGTGTGTATTAGACCTATTTACTGTTGGTTGAGACTAAGCACCCTCGTCCCTTGGGATATCTCATGAATCTTCACCGCATAGCATAATGCACCATAGATAATGTCTATAAGGAATAAATAAATGAATGGTGAGTTTGTATTGTCTTCCATTGTTCCTCTAAACTACCAATCCTCTCCCATGGTATGTGTAAATACTTTATTGAACCTACTCTTGGAATTAACAGCTGAACCTCATCTTATACCAAATATCATCATACTGATATCCCAGCATCAACTTTATTGTTATTCACCCATTTCTGCTTTTTCCCTGTATTTTGTCCCTGGTTGTCTTATATTTTGCCCTATCTCTAGCCTTATAATCCCTGACTGTATTGACTAAGCTTTTTCTTCCTACATATTTATTCTTGTTAAGTAAAGTTCCCAGAAAGTGTGCTTGTGTGTATGTGTGTGTGTGTGCATGTTTTCCAAGAGTGACAGTTAGGTGAGGTAAAAAATTACATAAATCCCTTTCCAGAAACTGTTCTTCTTATTTTTTCCTCCATAACAAAATTTGATTGATAAATCTACATCTATGGGAACAGCCATATTGAAAATATGGATTACTATAAGAGGAGTTATTTGCAACACCATACTATACAAAGAGATAAAGAAAACTTCATCTCCAATGTTTAGGAAAAGAGCATAAGGAAAAGCAGTTTGATGACATCCAGCTACAGTGTCCATCCATATTGTCTCATGCTCTTTTAGGATATATTCATGGATACAGTTCTTACATATTAGTGAAGGTTCGACAACAGGCAAGACTGTGTTGAAGGAATTATTTGATCATTTCAGCACTACTTATTACCTGAGTAATTGAAGCTTATTGTGGAATTTTGAACTATTCTGGTCAATATAGGGTTATGCCATAAAATATAGGACACCTACTCAAATTTGAATTTCAGATATTAAAAAAACATATTTTTAGCATAAGTATATACTTTCCATATTTGCATCGGGTATACCTATGCTAAGAAAGCCATTTGTTATTTATCTGAAATTCAAATTTAACTGGGCATCCTGTATTTTTATTTCCTAAATCTGGCAACTTACAATATTTTGCATGTTCTATTTTTTTTCTACCTTAGAACATAACCTAGGGAAACTGAGGCAATTGCGACAATTTAGAAAATAACTTCAAACTCTCATCATATTATATCTCAATAATTCACAACAACTTGTCGTTTTGAACATGTGTGTTTTGTCTGCAGATCATTCCATATAGCTTTTGGTTACTGGTAACAAACAAACCATAAAGGAATTTCTTGTAAGAATAAACAGGAATTTAAAATAAGGAAATGGGTCCCTTGGGGCCAAGATGGTGGACTAGAAACAGCCTGCACAAGGCCTCATGGAAAAGACTGGAAGTGGTGCGTAGATGCCCACGTTGGGATTGATCGTCTGCGCCGGCACACTGGGAATACACGAGAAGAGACAGGAGTGAAGTGAAGAAGATAGAAGTGGGACAACCTGCTCAGAGGACCAGAGGTGATTAGAGAACATGCCCACATATGGGAAAGGGACTGAGGAATCCCGGGCTCCATGCTCACCCTGAGGATACTGCAAATGGAGCAGCAGGAGGCCCCTCCACTGCAACAGGTCTCCAGACTGACACAGAGACCTGACTAGAGGCTGCACAGCTGTGTGGCTGCAGAGAGAAGGGACAGCTGGCTTGTATGCCCTGGGCACCACAGCTGGCGCCATTCTGAATAACATCCTAACCCCTGAATGCTACTTCTAACTGGCCTGGATCCACCATCAAGTAATTGCTTGATTTCTCCAACCCTTGTTTTCCTCTGTTCCTGAAGACTCTTGTGAACTAATATTGTATCCTGAAAAACAACAATAACAAAAAAAGATAAAAGAAGTTTTTTATTCTTAGTTGGGTCATCAGGAATGTGCTTTCAGAAATGCCATTTAACCTCTTTGGGTTTTAGTTCTCTAAATGCAAAATAAGAGTGCTGCATCTTTTTCTCTTGCAAACTGTTTTGTTTACTCATGATTTATGCCAGTCAAATTAATAGTGTCTCTACGTACACAATTATTACGTTAGTGTCAGTTACATGTCAGTAATGTGCTATGTTCTGGGTATTAAAAAAGGAATAATTTGTGTTTTCATCTTACTAGGAGTTCACATTCTAATGAGGGGTAAGAAAATTGATGACAAATCAGTTTACGAGGTACATGATAAAGGTATGTCTGAGTTGTCGTTACAACACAGAGGAGATGCCCATCCTTGATTGTTATCATAAAGTATTAATAAATCTTCTTTAAGAAGGATTCCATGTGTTCAAATGCCAATAGGAGCCAGTTATGAGTGAGTACTATACTCAGGTGTAACATAAGAGGAACTGATAGGGCTTGTGGCAAACTAGGAAACACTGCTTCTGTAAAAAGGGACCACTCACTATTTGATTTAAGCCCATTGTGGCCTTAAATAGGGGCTGGTGAACATTTTCTGTAAAGTGCTAGATAGTAAATATTATAGGCTTTGTGCGCCATATGTTATCTCTTACAATTATTCAACTCTGCTGTTATACTGTGAAAGTGGTCATAGTTAATGCATAAGTGAATGATCATGGTTATGTCCAATAAAACTTTATTTACAAAAACATGTAGTGGATCAGATTTGGCCTTTGGAATGTAGTTTACAGAACCTTTTCTTACAGTGATCTGGGTTCAGGCTTGTATGACATTCTCTGTTTCAAGAAAAAACTGGGTCACCAAATCTTGACTCTTCTCTTAGAGCAAATATGCATAAAGTTCTGAAAGACAAATAGTTGTTTCCCAGTCAACAAAAAGGAAAATGGCATGCCAATCTATGCAAAAGAACAAGTTTATGCAAGTTGGAATACTTGGACAGTGCAAATAATTTGGTTTAGTTGCAGAACAGAATTTGTGTGGGTAAAGTTAAGAAAACCAGATGGGGTTTGATGCAGCCAATAAATGACACTCTGTTGTTTTCCTGCTGAATTAGATAACAATTAAGATGGACAAATAATATATTCATATGAATCCCTCCATATTAGCTTTATTTCCGGTAAAGCCTGGATTGGAAGACTTAGCTTACAAGTACAATTGACACTGGGCATTTTAATATTTGTTCTACTTTTATCACCTGAACACCCCAACACACACACATACACACACACACACACACACACTCACACTCGTAATCTAAGTGTTGGAGTGTTTGGAACGCAAAGGAGAAACTCCAAGATCTCTGTCTCCCAGTTGTCAGGGAGGGAACAGTAGAGCTATAAACTGAATTCCCTCTATTAGGGATGATTTGGGGTTGATTATCTTTGCCCAATAGAGAAAGGTGAACCAATGACTACACTTACCAATAGCTTGATTCCCTATGGCCTTAGAGAGGAATAACAAGTGGAACAAGAGGATAGGAATGTTTAGGGAAAATGTTTCTTCCATGCTGCAGGAGAGAAACTGAGCATCTCCCACCACTTACATCATGCAAATTCCAAATGTGAAATCCCTTAAGAAATATATTGAAGAATTTATTCCTTGCTATGCCCAAAATAAAAAAATAATCCTAAAGTCAAAAATCAACTATGTTAAAATGGTTTATATTGTTAATTCCTCATAGGAAGAAGATCTTATGGTTTTGTTTTAAATCTATTACAATTCATTACTAAATATCCACCTGAGCTGTGTGATACTTAGAAATTGTCATACAAAATTCCAACCCACTTAAAACGATTTAAAAGCAAGCAAAATCATCATAAAAAATCTAAGAGTTACTATTCTCTTAGACATCCATTTAAAGTCCCCAAGGGAAGCTTTTAATTTAATGCTTCACATTAAAAACTAGCCTTGAATTGTGTATCTGCCTCTGAGCCACTGCAAATAAATAAAAAGTGTGCCATACATCTTAGTCAAGTATTGTCCATTACCAAATGGATTCAAGTACCTCTGCTTTATTTGTTCCCTGAATTCCAGAAGAATTTGTTACATCTACTCCCAGTAGTCCCTGATTGAAATTCCGAAGCACTGCAGTTAAGTATACATCATAAAAGATTTTTTTTTTTTACTAGATCAAAATTTCCTCCTTCCCTTCAACAAAATAAGGTGATGAAGTTCCTTAAAACTGCTAAGCTTTCCAAATCCAAACCTCCACGTAACGGGAGACAAAGATATTCCAAAGCTGGGAATCTAACAGCTGTGCATGGGTAAAATGCAACAGAGAAATCACAACTCTGGCCTTTTGCAGTAGACAACAAAGGCGCTTCTTATAAAGTGATGCCCTGTCCTAGAGGAAATGTGAGTATATGTATAGTAGTGCTTATTCAGTTGTTCATTTTTTCATTCTTTCAGACAATATTTTTAGTGCATAAAAGCCTAAAAAGTAGCAAAAGATAAGCATAGAGAGGGAAAATAGACATGAAAACAAACAAAAATATAACACAACATGCAAAACATCAAAATATTATCTAGATAATAATGATTTCTTTTTGTTTGTTTGTTTGTTTGTATTTTTAAAAAGATGGGACTTCACTCTCTTGCCTAGGCCGGAGTGCAGTGGCCTGATGATAGCTCACTGGGGCCTCTAACTCCCAGGCTCAAGCGATCCTCCCACCTCAGCCTCCCAAGTTGCTGATATTACAGGTGTGAGCCACTGTGCTCAGCTCAATGGAGATTTCTAATAATAATATTTTAGATAACATAATATGTTATTAATATGATATACACTAATTATATGTAATATAATTAATATAATGTTGTCTAGAAAATAATGTTTCATCTATTTATTCATTCAGTTACCAAATATTTGCTAGGGATTTCTGTGCCAGGCATGTTGCTTAGCTTTAAAGATAAAATAATAAATATGCAGAGTGGATTTTTGTTCTCATGTAGTATATAATCTAACACAGTGATTCTAATATTTTACTTTTTAATCACACACTGAACAGCAAGATATTTTTGAATGGTAACAAAAACATATGTATTCTTTTTATTTGTGAAGGCTATATATGTATATATTTACATACTATAATACTAATATAAATACAGTATAAAACATACTCCCAAATGGAATAATGTGATAATATGAAATAGTTTTTAAAATATTATTTTATTTATTAACCATATAAACGTTTGGTCCCACTAAAGTATTAATATAAAATAACAAATATATTTTTGTAGGTAATTATATAACATCACTTATACAAGTAATAATACGTCATGTGAGAATAAATGTGTTTGTATATGTTTGCTTATTTTTAACATGTTTTAAATGTATGTTAGAAGTATTTAAAGATCTAATTCCAATTTTAGCTTCTTTCTCCTTCTTATTCAATTTTAATTTCAATAATACACTCAGCAAGACATGTATGCGTATGTGTATTTGTGTGTATGTGTGTGTGTTTATTAGTATACATGATGTCTAAACTCATGATACTCATATCTGTGCTCTAATTATATAATTGAGAGTGGGTTGAACTTAATAAATGCCAGTTTCCTATGATATCAAACAATGATTGGTTTTAAAAGCCAATGGACTTTTAGAAGTATTTGTTAAAAGGAAATTACATTTTCTAAGTTTATTTTTCTCCTTTCTGATCTTTTTTTATTGTAGTGTGTATATATGAGGGGTTTGCAGAAAACACTAAATGTTTACAAGAACAAAATTCCAAAACTATGAGAGCAAGTTCAAACATTTGGTTTTAATTCTCTTTTAGCCTGAACTTCTTTCTAAAAGCATTAGATTGCTCACTTGTTTAAAATGTCACTTTTATTTAAAGAGACTTTTAAATCCTGCGGGGAGTCCCCAAAGGTGCCCCATCCTGACTTCAGCACCTCTGCAGCCTTGTGCAGGGCTGCAACACCTGAACCCAGGAACAGGGGAGATGGATCAGTGGATCTGGAACGTAGAAGAACAGAGTCTCGAGGGAAAGACTGGGAAGATCTGGAACATAATGCAGTCCCAGGGGAGAGGACTATCTGTGATGATGTGAGAAAGCAGCTTCCAAAAGCTCAGACTACAGGGTGGAGTTTTGAACAGGGTACTGAGCACATAAAATGGCAAATGGAGAAATCTTGGGCACCTGAGATCCCCAGGCAGAAGATGGTCCCGTTGGAGGTGTCAAGCAGCTAATGTCCTGTGTGCTGAAATGATGGCACAAACTCTCAGGTAGTACCCAGCTCAAGAGTTAATTTCTCCCCCCAGAAATAGAGTTAAGACATCAGTTCCCAGGATGTCTTCAGTGCCAACAGTCTTAGTTGAATGTCCCACCTCCTTGCTCTTATGGAGTCCACTATCTCTGCTTTGATTACCTTGCATTGCAATTATCTATGCAATTTCCTTTTCCAGACAAATGAAGCCTTCATGAAGGTCTGAGTCTGTGTATGACATTCTCTAATTCAACTCCCTTAAGAAAGAAGGAGTTCCAAAAGATATATTTTTTTATTTCAGAATATTATGGGGGTACAAACATTTTGGTTACATAAATTGCTTTTGTACCATTTGAGTCAAAGTTATAAGTGTGCCCATCACCCGGATAGTGTGCATTGTGCCTGTTGGGTGTAAATTTACTTATCCCCTCCTCCCCCCTCCCACCTGATTGATTTCTGATGATTGTTATTTACGTAAGTGCACACAGGTGTTGATCAATTACTTCCGATTTAATGGTGAGTACATGTGATGTTTGTTTTTCCATTCTTGTTGTACTTCACTTAGAAGAATGGTCTCCAGTTCCATACAGGTTAACACAAGAGGTATTAGTTCACCATATTGTTTTTATGGCTGAGTAGTAGAAGACTGAAACAGGATCCACACCTCTAACCACTCAAAGATCAATCCATGATGGGCAACAGACTTAAACCTAAGGCACGAAACTGTAAGAATTTTAGAAGAAAATATTGGAAAAACTCTAATAGATATCAGCCTAGGCAAAGAATTTGTGAAGAAGACCCCAAAAGCAATCACAGCAACAACAAAAATAAATAAATGGGACCCGATAAAATCAAAAAGCTTCTTCACAGCCAAGGACAAAATCAATAGAGCAAATAGTCTACAGAATAGGAGAAAATATTTGCATGCTATACATCTGACAAAGGGTTGATAACTAGAATCTGTAAAGAATCCAAAAATTATTTGTTGCATAGATGATTTGAATCATCTATCTCCATTGATAGTTTGGATTTTGAACAGTTGAATATGATACTCTTCTTAGACATAATCTGCCTTGAGGTGCTTCATCAATTACGATTTTTTTAGTCTCTAGTGACAAAAATGAAATACAAGTGTACCAATACCAATAACAACAAACTCATCCCAACAAGCTTGAGAAAAAGAAAAATTTTTATTGGCTCATGGAACGGACAAGTCCGGGTCGAGAATGTGACTGGGTGCAAGGGTGCTTATAGCATCGTCAGATCTAGTTTCTCTCTCTCTCTCACTATTTTTCAAGTTTATTCTATTCTCCTTGTATTATGAAAAGATGGCTAGAGAAACTCCAATCTTACATCTTCAAAATTGGAAATGTGGTGAAGAAAGACTGTTTTCAGAAAGTGCCAGCAAATCTGATTCTATGATCGTATGCCATGGGTTCACCCCTGAAACAATCACTGTGGTCACAGAAAGGTATTATGCTTAGTTAGAATGAATCCCTAAATAAACATGGTGGGCTATCATTATACCAATAGGAAAATAAATGGTACTGAAGTAACCAGCATAGTATCCTTTTTGGAATAGGAAAACAATATCTCCAAACCACATATACTGTCAAGCCCTAAGTTTCTTTGTGATTTTCAAAATTCTTCCAACTTTCTGCAGTGGTGGGTGTTTTCCACTAATGATGTTTTACTGCCAAATATACCATATGTTGATCTTCTCTAACAGTCACTCTTAAGAAAAGGAGAGCTAAGAGGGCAGCAAGAGCCATTTAAACCCACTTAAACTT
>NW_012152729.1:6760691-6762077 GCF_000956105.1 Propithecus coquereli | reverse complement strand
CGAGGAAAGTTATAAAAATAGTACAAAGAATTCCTGTATACATTTCAGATTTTCCAAATGTTAACATTTTATCACATTTGCTTTAGTCTGTTTTATTTTCTGAAATGTTTAACAATATGTTACGGATGTGATGCTCCTTTTACCCTTCAATATTTGTATGTGTGTTTTCCCCAAAACATAACTGCAGTACCAAAATCAGGAAGTTAACATTGATACAGTACTACATATTTTATTCAAATTTTGGCAATTGCCTCTCTATTGTGCCTTCTTTTTTAATGTGAGCTTTTATTGCTGTCAACTTCACTCAAAATACTGCTTTTGTTACATCCCATAAGTTTTGTTATGGTGTGTTTTTGTTTTTTTTGCCTCAAGGTATTTTCTAATTTCCTTCTTGATTTCTTCTTTGATCCAATAGTTAGTTAACTTCCAATGATATGGTGTTTAATTTTCACAGAGTTGTAAATTTTCCACTTTTCCCTCTCCTATTGATTTATATTTTTCTCATGAGTTAAGATGCGGAAACATTTTTGTAGAAGAAGAAATGAAAGCCCTTATTTTCATTAAAGTGGCTTAAATGTAAGAAAGGGATCATGGAATTATACTTTTCCTTTCCAAACAAAGCCCCCAACAGATGAATAGTTGACCTATTTAGAAATTTGTATTGAGTATCTGCTATGTTCTAGGTGCCAGGTGAGGATCTTCTACAGGAAAAATAAACTGCACATGATAAAGCACAAGATGAAATAGAGGGAGCCTGGCAGGATGAGGACCTGAGAGAGTTTCCCTGGGGCAGGAGTAGAATATGAGGCACAAAAACAGCAGGTCAATTAAACACAAGCCTCTTAAAAACATAAAGCAGCAGAAAGGAAGATGGGGGTATTTCACAGCTTTGTGGGCTGAGTTCCCATGTGTGATTAGAAAATAGACCTAAATAGTCAAGCTGGGTGTGCTTCACATATTGGGTCTCGTCCACACAAGACTGCAATGCACACCCCTGCGTCTGGTGGAGGCTTGGCTCATTGATTAAGCCTCATTGTGATGGATATCCTGGTGAATTGGCAGCTCCCAGGAGTCTGTCTGCATTCATTCATTCATTCATCCAACAAATATCTGTTGAACATCTATCGAATTCCTGACTCTGCCATAAACTCTAGAGATAATCAGTAAATAAAAATGTGCTGGTCCCTGCCCTTTGTGCAGTTTGTAGTGGAGATGGGAAGAACATATTGGGGGAGGACATTCCATAGACTAGGACCTAGTGGCAGAATGGAGGAACCCAGATTCATTAGGTCCGGATATTTTTGGTTTTCTGAGCTAAATCATTTGCCGATAAGGTGGGCTATTTTTAAAGCAGAATCCTCACCAATTAGATGTTAATTGTTTAAA
>NW_012152729.1:6754592-6757046 GCF_000956105.1 Propithecus coquereli | reverse complement strand
ATCATAAATTAATGCAAAAAAGGTAGGAAGAGCACTAAAATTAGGTAAAATATCTTATTGGATTTGAAAATGGCTTTAAATGTATCCAGAGATAAATATCTCATCCATCTATTCTATTCTGACCTCCTTGAGTCAGGATCTGGTCCTCTTCAACTTTACAAACCCCGGAGTGGGCATCTATGATATTATGTGCCTGGAGCTCTCTCTTTTCAGGGAGCAGCCACTTTTTCCTGCCATGTAGCTCCAACTCCTGACTGAAATAATGTATCAGCAAATAATCCAAATATAATGAATCAGATACTTTCCTGGTACTATGGTCTGAATGTATGTATCTGCTCAGTATTCATCCTAACCCCCCGGGTGAAATCCTAACCCCCCAGGTGATAGTGTTAGGAGGTGGGGCCTTTGGAGATGATTAGGACATGAGGGGTGGAACCCTTGTGACTGGCACTGGTGCCATTATGAAAGGGACCACAGAGCTAGAAAGCCTCTTCTGCAGTACAAGAACAGAGAAGGTGCCACCTATGAGAAAGTGGGCCTTCACCAGACACTGAGTCATACGGCACCTTGGTCTTGGACTTCCCAGCCTCTAGAACTGTGAGAAATAAATTTCTGTTGTTTATAAGCTTCTCAGTCTATGGTATTTTGGTATAACAGCCCAAATGGACTAAGACACCTGGGTATAAGGAATGGATGAAAATATCAACTCAGTCTGGCCACATTACTTTGAACTGGGAAGCTGTAATCTAGGACTTTGTCATGACCGTATGTAAAGGAGAAGTAAGTACTTTGGTAGATTTGATGATAGATAACACAGTCCATGCAGTGAGATCATGATAGGGACAGAGACCTAATGGCGGTTTTGTCTTAGGACCCAGGTTTTCTTGAAGTTAAACTGTAATCTTATCATTGGGCTTGTGGAGACACTTCAGTACCTTTACAGAAAACTCCTTATTATTTATTTAAAAATATTCCACTTTTTTCTGAAATTTAAATCTGCCATGATGTTGAGTACAACAAAATTGCACATGTTTATAAAGTAATTCCACATCCTTCCTTATTGTAATTCAACCACTGTGTTCTAAATAAATCCCTCTCTTAAAGAAGTTTAAGTTGGTTTTCTCTTATTTTAACCCCAAAGAGTACTAATTAGTATATATTAACATGTAGTATATACTCATCTAGTATTTGACAAATATGGACTGCATTAATGAAAATAAAAATTAATACGCTGCCATTTAGGCCACATATTTTGAGATTTAAAGGAGAGAATAGGCACAATTGTAAGTAATAAGTATAATAAGAAGAGTATTTCAAGTGAAAGGCACCCATCAGTCAAGGTAAGGGGACAGAAAGACATAAGCCATGGTGAAAAGGGGGCAATTTAGGTGGAGGGTGAGATTCAGATGAAAACATCGTGGGATATAAGAACAGACAAGTGTCTGTGGGATAGGTTTAGAAGAAAGGAAAAGATAAATGATGACTTCAGGGTTTGGGAATGATGAGATCACAGCTGTATTTTGGGACTATTTTGGAACGTATCATACATCTGACATGGTAACAGGAATGGAGTATAAAGATGCCAAGACTAGTTAAGATGCTCTTTGAATAGCTCAGTTATACACTGCTCAAGCTTTGAGCTAGCAACAGGAAATTAGATGGATGAATTGCTTTAGAAGAAGCAATCAGAGAGAATGATGAATGAAGGTGGAAAGAAAGGGGAGTGGGGGTCTCAGAGTGTTTTTTGCTTGGATGATGGGTTTTTTTTCAGAAATTTTTCATCCTGCATAACTGAAGCTTTGTGCACTTTGAGCAACATTTCCCCATTTTCCTCAACCCCCAGCACTGACAATCACCCTTCTACTCTTTACTTCTGTGAGTTTGACTTCTTTAGATTTCACATATAAGTGAGATCATGTAATATTGTCTTTCTGTGCCTGGCATATTTCACTTAGCATAATGTGCCCCAGGTTCATCTGTGTTATTGCAAATGACATAATTTCCTTCTTTTTTAAGACCAAATACCATTCATATATATGATGTGTGTGTATCTATCTATAAACACTTAGGTTGATTCCATATCTTGGCAATTGTGAATAATGATGCAATGAACATGGGGGGTGCAGATATCTCTTTGAGGTGCTGGTTCCATTTCCTTTGGATATATACCCAGAAGTAGAACTGTTGGATCATATGGTAATCCTATTTTTAATTTTTTGTGGAACCTCCATACTATTTTCCATAATGGCTATACCAATTTACGTTCCCACCAACAGTGTACAACTGTTCCCTTTTCTCCACTTCCTCCTCAACACTATTTATAATTGTCTTTCTGATAATAGCTGTTTTAACATGTATGAGGTCATATTTCATGTGGTTTTGATTTGCGTTTTCCTGATGATTAGTGATGTTGTGCATCTTTTCTTTTGAGAAATACCTGTTCAGATCCTTTGC
>NW_012152729.1:6753185-6754542 GCF_000956105.1 Propithecus coquereli | reverse complement strand
AAGTGAAATGAGCTACTTCTGTTGAGTGATCCACCCCTACAATGCTGTGTCATACTTGCTGACTAATGATCTCTTTGGGTCTCCCTGGGCCCCACTTTATTCATTTAAGAAATTGGATGGTAAGTCTATATGGTTTTAATATTTATTTTCTGCTCTGAAAATCTCTATTTACTAAAATTTTATTGATTTTGATCTACTTTTGTTTTCAGTGTATAGTACTTTTGCAATGAGGATAAATCTTCCCATAGGTGTTAAAGCCACATGAAGGAATGAGGAATTGGTATTGACAGAACACAAACAAGCTTAGTGTTATACACAGGTCTCTTATTATGTGATTATCTATATAACAGAGGCCACATGAGGCCTTTAAGTGGTGGTGCCCCATGGGGATGAATTTTAATTTAAAGTCAATCTTTTAATTGTCACTTAAACTTAATTTTACTGGATTATATCATGATGCAAGATCGATACGATGATCATTTTTGACTGGATCGTTTCCAGTCACATGTCAAGCAATGTGATAAAGGAAAATAGAAATGACCAAAGCTCTCAGAACAGGTCATAGACTTCAAAGCTAAGAGAGGTTGTTTTGAACAATCTATAATCCATCAAGATCTTACTCTCATACTAGTTCTAAAGCTTCCAGCTGATCTTAGAGAAAAGCTCTTCAATTTTAATGGTATATAATTCAACTAAGGAAAAGAACAAGATCATAGATTTTGTTACAAATGAAAAACAGATGAAAACCTGTATTCTGCTGTATTTTTAAAAATGATTTTATCAGTGTAAGAGTTCTTGAAGAATAACCAAATGCAATCATCACAAAAATATACATCAACATACACATCAGTTTATAATATAACCAAAAGTGAATCAGAAAAACTTACAAACACTAAATGAAAAGTATCTAAATATGATACTTAAGAGAAAAGTCATGAGCAATGTATCAATTAATTCATTCATGGTCAGTTGAAACAACAAAAGTTAGAGATCAACACAATGTTCCCTTTTTATTTTTTTCTAAAAAAACTCTTACTACCTTGATGTTGCATCCAACAAAAAAATATTTACATTATTTCTGTCCCCTCAAATATTATACCTGCATATCAACCCTTGAAATTTAATTTATTTTAGCTTTTTAAGGATCTCAATTTACTTATTTTTGTTTTTGTTAAATATAGCATACTTTAATAGTATTTAAATCATTGCCTTCCATTTTCTGTGAAAAGGGTGTTTATGTATTCTCTGGAAATATTAAGAGATTATGAAATTTAGAATTATTTGGGAGAGGTTATCATTCAATATATTGCCTGGAAGTGATAATCAGTAGGACCAGGGGGAAAAAGACAGTACAGAC
>NW_012152729.1:6740257-6742039 GCF_000956105.1 Propithecus coquereli | reverse complement strand
CATTTATCTCTTTTTATTCTCATATTATGCTGTTTTGATTACTGAAGTTTTGTAACATAATTTAAAATCAGAAAGTGTGATGCCTTCAGCTTTGTTATTCTAGTTCAAGACTGCTTTGTCTATTCTGGGTCTTTTGTGGTTCCATATAAATTTTAAGATTCTTTTTCTATTTTTGTGAAAAATGTCATTGGAATTTTGATAGAGATTGCATCAAATCTGTAGATTATTTGGGGTAGTATAGACATTTTAACAATATTAAGCCTTCCAAATCATGAGCATAAAAGTATCTTTCCACTTATTTGTGTCTTTAATATCTTTCAGCAACCTTTTATAGTTTTCAGCGTAAAGATTTTTTACTTCCTTGGTTAAACTTGTTCCTAAGTATTATATTTTTTGTTTATGCTATTGTAAATAAAATCATTTCCTTAATTTACTTTTTAGATAGTGTGTTGTTAGTATATAGCAGCACAGCTAATTTTTGTGTGTTAATTTTTTATTCTTCAACTTTACTGAATTTGTTTGTTCTAGCAGTTTTTTGGTCCAGTCTTTAGGGTTTTCTATATATAAGATCATTTCATCTGCAAACAGAGACAATTTTACTTCTTCCTTTCAAATGTGGATGCCAGAGGATTCCAGAGTCATATGGACAAGTTGTTATTCAATAAAGGAAATTTCAGAAGTCAAAGCCAAAAGATATTTTTGAAGAAATGCATGTAAGTTGTAAGTTCCATTTTAGACACATTGAGTTTGAGATATCAGAATGGAAAAGACTGGTAGGTAGCAGGAACATATAAAAGATGTTTGATAAGAGGTTGCAGCAAGATAAATTGATAATTAAAAATCTGCTATTGAATAAATTAGAGAGCCATTAATTATTCCATTATTTCCAAGACCCAAACTTCATACCTTTCTACAGGACACATTCTTGAAATTAATAAATATATACATGTTTCATTTATATTTACTTTTACTTAAATATATTAGAGAGCCATTAATTATTCCATTATTTCTAAGACCCAAACTTCATACCTTTCTACAGGACACATTCTTGAAATTAATAAATATATACATGTTTCATTTATATTTACTTTTACTTAAATATGACATATCAGATCCAGAATTCCTGTAACAATATTGTTCAATGGTGAAATGATAAAAACCCTCAATTTCTATAGTTTAGGAGGTAAATCTATGCCTCTGAAAAAAGATATTTTTAGAGGGGTTCTCTACAAACATTTGTTGATGAATTAACAAAAGGCTAGAACTATAGGAGAGAAGAGAACACATAACACACTGAGTAACTCCAATATAACACACAGCTGACGTTTGAGAAATTCTTATTGTTAAATATATTCTTACATAATAATCTAGTCTCAGGCTTACCTAGGGCCAGACTATGACAAATAAATGCAGCCAACAGGTTAACGATTTGACAACTGAATAGGAAAACACACATATATAATCAACCTTCCTTCCCTCCCTCCCTTCCTTCCTTTCTTCCCTCCTTTCTTTCTACCTTTCTTCCTCCACATAAAGGTATCTGTAACAAATACAGAAAGAAGTTCTTATATTTACTAGTTAGGCTGATAGAAAAAAGTGATTATCATTGTAAGAATATCTATATTTTAAGATTTAAAAAAAAAGTTTGGTGTTCTAATTATCCCATAACTGGAGGTACTTCCTGTCTGCAGATACACAGGGAAGAAATGATTGTTTTTATGTGGCATTTATTTAGTTTTTCTTTCAACTCTTATCTATTGTCTGTTATATACCAAGTATTGA
>NW_012152729.1:6726178-6740207 GCF_000956105.1 Propithecus coquereli | reverse complement strand
GAAAGAAGTTCTTATATTTACTAGTTAGGCTGATAGAAAAAAGTGATTGTCATTGTAAGAATATCTATATTTTAAGATTTAAAAAAAAGTTTGGTGTTCTAATTATCCTATAACTGAAGGTACTTCCTGTCTGCAGATACACAGGGAAGAAATGATTGTTTTTATGTGGCATTTATTTAGTTTTTCTTTCAACTCTTATCTATTGTCTATTATATACCAAGTATTGATTAGTCATTGGAGAATAGATTATTTCACAATCTAGTATGAGAAAAATGAAAATATAAATTAATAATGAGACAGCACCATAACAGAAGTTTCTAGCATAGCCACCAGGCTCACCACTAAAATTTTTGAAGCCTGAGACAAGAGTACACATGGAAGCCCATGTACTTTATTTCTAAACATTTAAGGGTAATAAATATAGCTAACAACTGTTTAATAAAATGCTGAACCTTGCTGAATATATAGTCATAACAAAAATTGAATAAATACTTGCCAACTTGCTCATTTATTTTCTCTCAGTCTTCTCTTCTAATGTCTTGGCAAATCCATAGAACAAAATTCCACTTTATTTTTTTCTTTGTTTCTTTGCATGAATAGAGGAGGCTCATTTTTCCTCCCAGCAATGGGCAAGCTATCAACCGCCTAACAGCACTCTCTCCTCCACTTTTTCTGTGTTTCCTCTCCTGTGACCCAGTTCAAACCAGTACACTTGGATAAGGGGCTCACACCCACCATCCCCTTAGAAACCTAAAACTCAAAGGCCAGGTTTACATGTAGAATTCTCATAACATAGTGCAAGAAGAGCAGATCCTGGGTCTACACCCTTTCTCTTCTCATCTCTTATCCTCATCCCAGTCCCAGATGTGTGGTCTCCCACACATCTGTGTACAGCCAAGAGCACACTTGGAAACTCCAACCATGACCTCCTACTTAGATGACAGGAACTTTCCCCACAGAGGGCAGACTTGAGAAAATAGCCAGCACATGTCTTAGATACACATCTGGGGCCAGCTGGGCCTGAAACTCTGGAGTCTCAGGACCCTAGTCTAGAAAAGGAGGGGCAATGGGCTCCAGGTGTGAGTTTCCCCTGAGCCACCAGACCCTTCCCTTCATAAGGAGAGGCACTGACAGAATAAGCTTCTCTGATGTCAGGACGTGGGGCAGGATCTAAGGCAACTCAATCCAGTACAGAAGCCACTAGCTACATGTAGCCACTTCAATTTTAGTTTTAACTGATTAAAATCAAGTAAAATTAAAAAAACCAATTCCTCAGTCTCACTAGCTACATTTTTTTAAAATTACTTTATTATTTATTTATTTATATTTTTACTAGCTGCATTTTAAATGCTCAATAGATGCTAGTGGCAGATAGCTACCATCTTGGGCAGTGCAGATGTAGAAAGCCTCCCTCATTGAAGGAAGTGCTATCGGACAGTTTGGAAGCAGCCAAATCTGCAGCAGCTTGGGTTTGACAGGGATGCTACTGATACATGTACACTCAAATGAGAATCCCATCTCCAAAGACTATTGATTTTAGAACAAGTTATCGCACCAAAGAGAACTGAGAAAAAAAGGTGCAAAAACATGTTAGGATATAGGAGGAATTTTTTAATTCATCAAAGGCTACAACTTGGCCTTTATAGAAAACTCTAGATTCTTTAACGTATCTTCTGGAATGATCATGATGAACATGATCAGATAAGCATGAAACACCCAGTGAGGTAACTGAACTTGAGCAATGCACAGGCAAGGCATCAGGAGGTCAAAAATCACATTGGCTCAGGAGAGTTAGTATCAGTTAGAAGCTTGGTAATATAGCAGAGGAAGGAGCAGCAGAGGCTGGCCACTAATGCAGCTAAGCGGAGCAGAGGCCAGGGAGAAATCCAAAATCCTTATTCTTCTCCCACCATGATTGCTGAGTTAAATGCAGTCTTACATCTTTGGAAATACAAACATGTAAAACAATGAATTTATTTATTTTAGTACTATTGAAGTCTAGCTATATTTACATACAATGCTGTATATGAGAACAGTAGGATTATATCCTTTAAAGGAACAAATAGAGTGTGGCTTTAAAGTAAAAAATGTAGAGAGTGTGGCTGTTTCAAGGAATGAAATGGATCCAGAGGGGCACTGCTCCACACGTGAAGCATAACTCTCTTCCTCGAAACCATTCAGCCACTTTCTACTGTGGTAGAGTGAATATTAAAGCCCAGACAGCTGCAATTGAGAGTAAACTCCTAACTGTTTTAGGAGGTTCTGATGTAATCTGACCCTAATCCACCTTTCCTAAGTCATAGCTGACTTTTCTCTTTCTTCTCCAGTTACTCTTTGGGAAAATGCTCATGTGACAGATAGACTTACTCTTATTTTCGCCCAGTGCCTACTGTGGCCTTGATATGTGCAGATACTATTTTAAGTACTTAAAGTCATTTCATTGTTATCTTCTTAACTACCTCAGAAAATATATATTATGATTATCCCAAAGTAATGATTTTCCAAAACAGATGACAAACTTTAAACACAGATTTAGGGCACACTTTAGACGAGCTCATACAGCTATTAGGTGACAAAGCCAGGATCTAACCAGTTTAGACCGGTACTAGTGCCTGCGCTTATAACTGTTAGAGGGAGGAAGGCTTGAGGCCAAGATGAAGGAAAAGAAAGTTTATTTTAACGTCTGCGTACAGACAGGCTGAGTCCAAGACAGCATCCGTGCTGAAATGGCTGAGTCCAAGATGGCATCTAGGGCTTCTAGGGCTTCTGTAGTTGGGTTTGGGCGGGCTCTCAAAGGGGTGGGGCCAGTTTAAAGGGAAAGTTCCCATGGGCACGCCCACCAGCCTCTCGGTTCAGCTTAACAATAACCGCTTTATAATATTGTTTCTGGATCCCTTGAAAGAAATATATTCTGTGGGGAAGGCTGAGGCACATTCTGTTTGTATCCAATCACAGCCCTGGAATTCTTTTTTTTTCATGTGTTAACTTAATTTTTAAATTGCCAGTAACTTTTCTTTTCCAATCAATTTTCCACCAGTAAAGCTTTCTTTTAATTCCATAATCATTACCATCCATTGCGGTCATTTACACATGAGTTTACCTAAACAAATCAAAGCACGCAGAATATAAGTTGTTCTCAGGTAAATTGAAAGGGGAAATGGCTGTTTATCAGGAAACCTTTATCAGTGTGAAATGGACTGAAAGAAGATGTTATTTAAGCATGAAACCATGTAGAATGACCCTGAAAGATTTTAAAAAGTAATCAAGAACGTTCCATCTGCACCCACTGATTCATAATAACTGTGAGTTCACCTTTCCAAACAAGAAACCAAATTCTGAATTCATAATGTATTTCCATGGCACAGAAATCTCTGGCCGGAGAGATTCATGACCACCAACTAACTCAGAGCAGGTAAAATCATGCCAGGTTTGAGAGATCTTTATGTCACTTCAAGAAATTTTAACATCACATGACTTATTGAAGAAATGAAAAATTGCTGTCAAGAATCATTACACTTGGGTATAATTTGATAGACTATTATGTATAATAGAAATCATGTATAGATCATATATAGAATAGAAAATGTCTTGATTATCATTATGAATGCAACAGAAATAACACCCATGTTTAAAAATTAATACATTTCTCTCGCCTCATTCATTGTACCTAAATGTTTTGTTTATTTGATTCTGTAACACCCATTTTGAGTGAACAGGGCTGTCAGCAGCTGAATGATCATGTCAGGGACTCTTGAGGGCCTGATGAAGACACATGGGGCTCTGCCGTGTTGGCTCCTGCTTTGTGTTGCAGCTTACTTTTAATATCCGTGGTAAAATAAATTGAAACTTAATCCAATGCTAAATCAGCTGTGTGTACATTACACTCAAGAAAACAGAAAGCACAACTCTGCTGGCTACAGGAATAAAATTGTGTTGTCACAAAATGCCACCAATATCAGCACATCCATTTTCTATCTAAGCAGGAAGCTGTTGTCTATTTTTCTATACGTGGTATTTATTCTTAGTTATCCATGCAATGACAAATCTGATCCATAATTCAGATTTAAAAGGCTTAGTAGATTCTTATGAGTGTCCAAGAAAGTTTAAATAATGACTCATTCTTCTAATCTCCAAAACACTATAATAATGCTCACTTCATAGAAACATGATTAGGATTAGAATGAGAAAATGTGGGATTATTATAAGCATCATCATTTTCAATATTCTTAAGTATATTCTAATGTCTTTTTTTAAAGTCCTTAAAAACATAATCAATTTGTAAATCTATCACTATATCTCAGTACATGTACATAATTTAAGTAAAAATGACATTTATAATGAAATGTCCACATGACTTATATTTATTTTGTGCCAGACCACAAATATGTCACCCATGTGCTCACATATATACCTTTTGTTTTACATCCCTGCATTCTAAACCAAAACCAAAACCAAAACCAAAAAAACAAATTTTGTTATCAGGTCCAAGTAGATCTCAGTAAGGTATGTTGACATTCACATTCCAGCCAGATTTTCAAATTTGCAACAAATGCAAAAAGTTCTGTGGTCTATTTCAATTCTCCAAATGGATTTTCTTCCTGGAAAAGGTGTTATTGAAATATATTAGAAAGTCCCTAATGCCATTAATATAATCTAACTTACCATGAATAAAAGCTTTCCTTTAATAAAAATGGAAGTACTATGGATAATTAGTCTAGCAATGATCCCAGCAAGAAAGATATTTAATTATGTTAACAAAGGATATTCATTTTCCCTATTTCCTCCTTTTTTTAAATAGCTTCACCATTTTGTTCACAGAAGTTGTTCGTTTCCTCTCGCCCTTCCTTGGAAATCATTATTATTATAGGTCAACTTAGAGGAATCCATTCAGCTATTCTTATGGTTGGATTTCTCTTTCATAACCCAGAGAATGGACTTTTATTGAATTTTAATTTCAGCTAAAACTTTTTAATGTTTTTCCATGGCTCAAGAATGAACTCACTAAGTGAACAAATCAGAACAGCAGTAGTTTCTGTTGCAGTTTTTGACTTTTCAAATCAATCACAGAAAATAAACAACTGTCTGGGAGCAATATGATTTTCATTCTCAGTTTTTCCTATGTGTTGTTAACTTGATAACCTCAGATCCCTGTGTATCCATTCAGTGCCTTTTGTCAGAGACATTAATGATTATTATGTGCCGGTGACGAATTCTGACACGGAAAGTGGTGGGTTTTTTGTGTTTTTTTTTGTTTTGTTTTGTTTTATTTTTTTACTAAGACTGATATTGTCCTACATAGACAAAGTCCTAGGTGTTTATATATTTATTACATTTTGTAATTATGGTCATTTTCAAACATCAAATAAATGTACAGGAATGAGAAACTCCATCCAGAGCAAATAAATGCTGCAAAATTTGTTTCTGAGATTCTATTCCACCAGCCTTGCAGAAGGAAAACAGATATACAGTGTGAGTAATACAATAGAGGACTTTCCAAGGGTTATTTTCATGATTATCTTCAGCTTAGTTTTGCCTAAATACCAAATCAGCCTTATATAAATGGAATCAATGAGCAACTGACTTATGCAAGTGTCAGCAAGAACATTCACCTATGCAAACAAGCATGTGAGCCAACTGTCTGGATTTCTAGGCTGAGAGCAGTAAAAAGCTCAACTGAATGCTGTATTTTCAATGAAGTTTAAATTCCCACTGAAAACCCAAAGACCAAAAGAGCAAACAGCTAAGTGATAGTGGTGAGATTACCTTTAAGAAAACTATTTCCAGGCCTGCTGTTTGAACCGCTGACGTTGATGAATTTGAGGAGGAAAAAAGATTATAAATGCATCTCCTTTCTAACAGAAGTATTAGTGTTTAAAGTCTCAAGAAGGATTGACTATTTATTTCAATATTTCTACACACCCATTTTGCCACAGAGTATTTTGATGGAAAAAAAAAAATCATGCACCATGATCAAATCTTGAGGAAATGTTTCTTAATGTTTCCCCCCTCTTGGAGAGTAACTATGCACATTATCATATTAAAGACTGAAAGAAGCCCTGCAGCAAACATATTGCCTTAACTTTGTTTAAGCAACATTTCCTAAACTTAATTATCCACAGAACACTATTTTCCAGGAATAACTATTAAAATTCTATTAAATTTATTCTTCTGATGTTTAAGTTCCAGCAATAAAATTAAAGAGATGGACTAGAAGACATTTAAGGACACACCCAGCTTGAAATTCCAGGACCTCTGCTCACAAAGGATGCAAATAACCCTCCTCCATACCTTTCCTCTGCTAATCAGCATTTATCACATTCAAGGGCTGGAGCTCCTCTACTTAGGACCTCAATCTCTTATGCTTTAATGCAAATCCATTCCTCTTTTCTAACTCCTTCTTGAACTTTGAGAGCCAGCATCCTTATCAGAAATAACTCCTTTTAATTAGTTAGAAGGCCACAAATGTCACCTGTCAGAGTTCTGGAAAATACATATTAGTACTTAGATCCATCCCTCAAAGGATCTGTTCTTCCACCTTGGTATCCTTATTCCCTTATTACAGATATGGAGCCTATAGATTTGAATACTACAGTAAAAGAGACAGAGAGTTGATGATGTCATAAGTTTATAATTGAAAAAGTCAAGGAGATGATCTGATTCCTGAATGATATTGCCAAGTCATAACTATTACAGACTGCCGGCTCTCCCCAGTTTTCTTCTCCCTAACCTCTGACCTCACCTTACATGGTGGTCCTGATTTACAGAACACCCATTTAAGTCCTCCCAGCATTGCCAACCAGTTGAAGAAAATTCAGCCACCAGCAGCAACACGATAGCTCAAAAGGCTCAGATTATAACTGTGGAGGGCAATATGAGGTGGGCTGTGGTGTGTAATGAGAAAAACTGGACCCATGTAATTACTCATTAAACATTCTCAAGACTTTTCAGCTTCTCGAAGTTAATGAGTTGCATGTGACTAATTCTGGCTCGTCAACGTTATCAAAACCGATCTGTGTCATTTGGGAGCTGCAACAGCAAAACACCATTGGCAAGTCTCCAGTATCTCTCTTCCTTTGCTGCAGTGTCTTTAGGTACAGGTACGAGATGACAGGGCCTCTGTCAGCCTGGATACCTCAAGGGCTACATGAAGCAGGACCCCCTACTCACGTTGCAGGACAGGTAGCGTGAATAAGAAACAATCATTTGTTAAGCTGTCATGGCTACAGTTATAATCACAGCCTAGCTTACTGATGCATCCCCCAATCCCCATTGGTGAAGAGTGATTGCCAGCTCCATAGTGTGAAACGACAGGAGAGAAATCTCTGGACACACTGAATGCCGTCGAGAAAGAGGCTGAGTTTTTAGTATAGATGGCAGTTTCCATTGCTCATTTCTAAATATGCCTTCGGCTGTTCTCAACAGCCCCCTTGCATATTCATAAAGGTTTATATTAAGGACCCTCTCAAGACTGTATTATGCATTGGTGGCCTTGGTGGATCCACTTGACCATCAAAGTCAACATTTTAGTGTCCAGAGTAGCTCAAATTAGGCAAGCAACACCCCCCCCTTAAATAATTTATTAGCAAACCTTAATTCAGTCACATTATCTTTATATAGAATGGTACAACTAAATACAAATGCAATTCTAGAAACACATGTCTGATTTCTCAATAGGAAAGCTTGCTAAAGCTATATATCTAATCCCTCTGTATTTTTATGTACTATAGCCATGTTCTAATACACTCTTATCAAAAAAGATTAAAAAGGCTAAAAATATTTATCTATATTGTAACTAATAATGATACAAAGATAAATTATGACTTTTATTCCATCTTCCACTATGAAGTACTGTGAGTAAATTTGTTCTATGTGGAAAATGTAAAATAAAGTTTAAAAAGATAGAGAGCACATTAGCTTCCATTAGTCATGATATTAGCATGACTCAGTTCATAAGTGGGGGAGAAAATCCCTCGCCCCCTATTTTGACAAGAGCAAGTAGAGTGTAGGTGAATTCAAGGGGGGAGAAAAGACATATAAATAATAATCTTTCAAACTTCTATTCACGAATATTGTTTTTTGTCATCACAATTGCACAATGAAATATGAAAGTTCAATTTCCTCTTCATTTCCTTTTAATAAAACTTCTGTTCATTTCATTTCTGAGAGAAGATTGAATCTAAATTACTTTGACTTCTCTTGGCCTAACTCTGGTGAATGCTACCAGACATGAAAAAGGAGGGTGTTCTGCACATCACCCATGGAAATAGAGAGGAACAGCCTCCCTCTCCACGTGTGGTTCTGGCTCTCTCTCGCCTGCCATGTGGGTCTTCCACAGCGTCAGGGAGTGCTGACTGCACATTATATTGCAATTCTTGCCCCGTCTTTTAACCAGGCCACTTTCAGCAAGAGGAAATCTACAAAATGCCCCTTGTTGGGTTTTTCTGATCTATTCCACAACAAATATATTTCCTAAAGATAGGAGAAAATAGAGTCCTCTTTGTTGAGGTGGCATTTGAATCACATATGATGTCAGAAATGTTTTTGATGAACATCCATATTATGGGTTGAATTGTGTCTTCAAAAATTATGTAAAGTCCTAAGCCCTTGAACCTGAGAACATGACCTTATTTGGAAACAGGATGATTGTAGATATAATTAGTTAAATTGAGGTTAGACTGGAATAATTAGGCCACTAAACCAATATGATCAGTGTCCTTATAAGTAGGGGAAATTAGGACACAGAGACACACACACTAGGAAAATGTCATGTGAAAATTAGAGTTATGCTCCCACAACCAAGGAACCACCAGAAACTAGGAGCCAATCCTGGAACAAATCCTTTTCTAGCAACTTCAAAAGGAGCATGGCCTTGCCAATACCTTCATTTCAGACGTCTAGCTTGCAGAAAGGTAAAACAATAAATACTGTTTAAGCCACTCCATTTGTGGTACTTTATTAAGGCAGCCCTAGCAAACTAATACAACTCAGAATACCACAATCAACTCACCAACTTTCAATGTACCTTGTTGCCTAAGATGAAAAAAAAAAAAAAAAAGCAAACAGCAACAACGAAAACAAACAAACAAAGAACCAAATTCTTCTTTGGCAAGAAACAAGACTTTGAAAGCTCTTGTTACCTGGCCTCTGTGTACTTGTTCAGCCTAACTCATCTTACACATGGTTTGAACTTCAAAATTTCAATTTTATTCTCCTAAAAGTGCCTCCTTCTTATACCTCAGGCTGATGAAGATGGAATTTCCTATAAAATGATGGACAATATAGGATATGTGCAACTTCATGTCCACAGCAGACTCTGCTATCTGTTCCTGGTAACTTTCAGCGGTGAGCCCAGATGCTGTTTCAGAATCCTCCTCACCAGAGTCTTCCAGGCCAACATTGCTGATCACTTGAAATTGGACTTAAATATGAAAAACATCTAAAACCATTTATTAAAATCTGACCCTTATCCAATGCCTCTTATGTTCTAGGACTATGTTTCTCCTTTGGGAGAAATGAAGGAGAGTTTTTCATCTTCCTATGAAAGTCACGATTATTTACCAAAGACTTGGACTTCTTTCCACTCTCGAGGAATTAGATTTAACCAGGAATACAATAGAAATCTTGGCCAAGAGAAGAGAGTCTAGTATAGACAGAGTGGTTAAGAGCTCAGGTTCTGCCATTGTAAAGATGAAGTAAAGAAAAGGACTTTTTGTCAAAGCCTTAAAACCCACAATATTTAGAGGCATGAAATAAAAAAGAAAACTCAGAAAAAATATTGAGATCAGTGGTCAGCGAATAAGGAAAAAAAAAAAAAAAACAGGAGAATTGTACTATGTTGTAACTTCCTCCACCCCAACCCTAAAGAGGGCTTCAAATAAAAGGAAGAGATTGGCTGTGCCCAATGCAACTGAAAGACCAAGAAATATGGGAATTGAGGATTGGCCATTTGATTTTGCAAAAGGGAGATCATCACTGATTGTGAAAAAGGCTATTTTAGGGGAACAATATGGACACAAGCCTGCTTGCAGTAGATAAGAGAGTCATTGAGGTGAGAAAATGGAGACAGGGATGGAAGAGGTCCATTTTTAGATTTTTTTAAAATTTCTATTAAAAAATAGAACAGAAGCAGATACTCAAGGGATTAATTGGATTAAAAGTTTTTACCCCCCTCTCTCTTTCTTTAAGATGCAAAGTACCAAATTCTTTACTAAAGAGTGTAGGGAGGAAAGATATGGCCATGCAGAAGAAAGAGGCAGTAACTACAGGGACAGAGTCCTTAAAGAGTTGTAAGAAGATGGAATTCAGTGATTAAATTCAAAATTAAACTTAGGTAGAGGTGAGGACTTCATGCACGGTAACAGGGGGGGAATGCAGGGAATGTGGCTATAAATACAAACAGATGGCTGAATTTGTTTGATGGAATATTAAGGTTGTTTTCATAGACATACTCTCATTTTTTCAGTGAAACAGTAACTGACTTCATCAAATGAAAGGGAGGAGGGAGAGGGAGTTTGGAAGTTTGACACTCCCAACAGGGGGTAGCAGAGAAATAAAGAGGTACAAATATCTGGCAGTCCCGAGTGCTCACTACAAATCTGAAGTTGCTTCAGTGAGCACGGTTCCCTTTTTCTGTTTATTTCCAGTTGTGTTTAGTGGCTCCAGTCTGTAACAAAGTAGGTAGAGATTGAACTGTAACCACAACTGGGATTTAGCCATACTTGTGTAACGGTGAGAGGAACAGAAAAGAGAACCGATGCTACGTTCAAGAGTGTCAATTAACGATGGCCTATGTCCTCTAAATTGATGAAGGATGATAATAAAAACATGAAGGAAATGTACAGTGAAAAAATACTGTAGCCAATGGATTGAAGGTCTCAATAAGATCAAATAATGTTTGGATTGGGGGTAATGAAAGAAGTGAGATTGAAAGACAGAAAGTGTTTAGAGGAGAGTGCTGTATTCGAAATTAAGATTTTGTAAATGATGTGGTTATCAGTGATGTCTCACATATGACCATCGGAAGTGTGTCTCTGAAGTAGGAAATGGTAGGTGAATACGGGGATGTATTCTGAGAATCATGAGACTGGAGTGGAACGAATGATGTGTGTGAATATTGAACTTTCTAAAAATAATAAAGGAGCAAACTTGAATACTATATAGAGATCTAATAGTAAAAATCTTTAATGAATGAGGGGAAGTGACCAGAAAAGAGTATTTAATGAAGGAAAGAGTAGTGGGTAGAATGATCTGATCTTATGTGCTTCAAAGGAACTCAGGTTTTGGAGGAAGAGGAAAAATAAATGGTCCTGACCAACAATGAAAACCAGAAGGAGGTGATTCCACCTAAAGACCCAATGGTAATCATGGGGTGGAAGAAAAATCCTAACAGTTTCAAATTCTCCAAATATCACCTAGAAACAGACAGAACAACTAGATAGCAAAAGCAAAATGAATGGGTAGCATTTGCAAGAAAATTAGATGACAAAGTATTACTGTAAAGTCTAAAATGCATGTGAGTAAGGAAGAGCTACCAAGAGCCACAAAACACTCCTGATGTCTGGTTTGGAAGGCGAAAGAAGGAATCAACAAAGCAACATTAACAAAAAATAGCTAGTAGGGACCCACTAGAGAACAGTACCTGAAACCGGGAGAGGCTCTGACCTTTCCGGTAGAAGGAGTCCCACCTCGGAAAGTCTACAGAGGCAGGAGCAGCGTAGCACCTGGGAGCTTTCAGAACTGACCTGCCAGGCTCCCTTCCAGGACAGAGCCACACACTAAAGAGCTAAAGAGAAACTTCTGGGACGTTAAGAGAGAGGAAAATGGGGGAGAGAGAAAGAGAAACGCCAAAGTACAAACTAACAAAGAAGAGAAATTCTGGGGAAGCTCAACAGCAAAGCTTCATAGTTTTCAAAATTAAAAAGAGAGAAAGAGAGAGAAGTGTAGCTCTGTGAAGTCAGAGCATTCCCCTGAAAGCTACCTCATTATAAGGATTCAGAAAAACTAATATCATTAAATTTAGCCACTGAAAAATGTCAAAGTTAAATTCTGTACAAAGCCATTATAAGAAGAATGAGGACAAGGAATAGAACAACATGCTTTATAGATTATGAGAATAACATATCAGAGAACAGTGCCTTAAAATCAGATCAACACTGTAACTGAATATTTTAAAACAAGCTAAAGGAGTAATTAAGCAAATCATACAAGACATGAAAAAAATATAAATCAGAATTAGAAAAACGAAAATGAGGTGATCGTATTTAAAAGTTTAGAAACCAAAGGGAATATTTCAAAAGTGAAAACCAAGCGAGAAGAAACACAAGAGTGGATAAACTAAACATAAAATGCCATATGAAAAATTAAAAAATGAAAATAAGGAAAATTTTAAAATTCAAACAAATGAAGAAATAGATAAAAAAAGAGTTGAGAAAGAGTGACAAATGTTGAGGATAGGCAAAGAAGTTTGAACAGATGGATAGTAGGATTCCCTAAGAAAGAAAACCAACTCAAAGAAACAGGACAAATACAGAAAACTGTAATTCAGAAAGAAATTTCTGAAATTAAAGCCAAAAGAGAAATGGAAATGATGTACTGAAATAGCATACTATGTATCTGAAAATATCAACTCAGAATCACCAAGACATATTCTAATGAAATTATTAAACTTTCAGGAAAAAGAAAAACTTCTGTGAGTGTTTAGGAAAAAAAACAATAAACTATAAGAGTGATATAAGCTAACATGCCTCACAACTTCATGTTGACATCTACAATTTAAATTAAAGACTGCAAAGCTTTTACTTAACCTCTTCTTTATAATATCTGTACCTTCTTTCTTTCATATCAAGAATTGTATATACAAATGTAAGCCATATATATACACACATATATATAAAATGTTATATAGAATGATATACACACACAGAGTGATACTTTGTGTGTGTGTGTGTGTGTGTGTGTGTGTGTGTATAGTTTACCACCAGTTCTTATGTTGATGTCTGAAGCTCAGTAGATTATCTGGTAGATTTCTCAGGAAAAAGATCAGATAAGTATAATATTCCCTGATTTCTTACCTGTTGATAACAGCTTGTCTATATGCTCTATATTCAAAAGCCAGTTTGACTGGATATAAAATTCTTGAGGCTCATATTGTTCCTTTTAGTATATTACATATGTTATTCTATTTTATTCTCACATAAAGCATTACTTAAAAAAGTCTGATGATCATCTAATTTTCGATCTCTATAAGTAGTAGCAATGAGTGGTCTTAGCACCAGATTGTGCTCATGGAAAAATATTTCTCAGAAACTAGAGCTTAGAGAAATGGGTGAATTCAGTTCTGGTGCAGAAAATGTGCAGAATACATGGGAAACATCATGTCGCAGTCTGATATGACAAGAGTCCAAGAAGACCATTAAGATCTTGTCAAAAATGAGTTAAGGCCCACTTGCAGTGGCTACCACTGCCCAAAGATGGGACCATTTGGGTTTCAATGACGACGGTAATTGCAATGGACAAAGGAACATGTTCACTGTACCGTGAGTATGTCCTCAGCAAAACCCAGATTGGATTACATGTCGAACAACCTGGTTTTTCATCACATAAATTATCAGGAAAGAAAAGGGATGGAGAAGAAACTTGTACATTAAAGACTGACTTAAAAGACAGGCAAAAGTAAGAAAAAACGGGCAATAATAAATCACGTACCTAAAGATGCGTATGTGGGTTATAAAATAAAACCCACAAGAAAGTGATTGCTATAAAAGTCAGGATAATGGTTACTTAAGGCAAAAGAGAGGGTTTGTGATTGGGCAGGGCATAGGGAAAGGGCTTCTGGGGTGAACACAAAGTTCTGTCTTTGACCTGGGTAGTATTCATCTTACAACAGGTCATTAAGTCATGCATTTAATTTGTGTGCCTTTCTTGCCCTGTATTTTATTTTATAATAAAAAAGTAATAGTGTTCTCCATAATAAGCAACAATTTTTTTTACTTCCCTAGTTTATATACAGTATACAAGTATGTATATGTAT
>NW_012152729.1:6723650-6726128 GCF_000956105.1 Propithecus coquereli | reverse complement strand
AAGTCCTGGAAAAGACGAGAGTACTAAGCACCAATTCAGTTAAATCACTGTGAGACATACATGGTTAATGAAGATTATAGGTAGTATTCATCTTACAACAGGTCATTAAGTCATGCATTTAATTTGTGTGCCTTTCTTGCCCTGTATTTTATTTTATAATAAAAAATATACTTTTTAAGGTTTTGAAAAATACATTTTTAATTTCTTTGAGAAGGTTGCAATAAAAGAGTATTCTTGTCAGAGTCCACTTAGCATTCAATTAAAGTGAGAAAAGTGAAGAAAACGTTTGGAGACAATGTTTTCATTGGTGAGGTGAGCTCAGGTGGGGATTTGCTGGTGAAGGACTGTGTTCACGAGGGCAGAGTGGAGAGTTGTGCAGTGGTTGTCAAATGTCAGCACGTGTCACGTGCATCTGGAAGAGATGTTCAGTTTGCTCAGCCCTGACCCAGATCTTTGAATTCAGAGAACCTGGATGAGGCCATAGAATTTGCATTTTTAACAAGTTTCCAAGTAATGCTGATGCTGTTAATCTGAAGATGATTCTCTGAGAACCACTGGGTTAGGGGATCAGGTAAAAAGGGAACTTGAGTTAGGCTAATGGGTCCATGAACAACCAAGTCCTTGTACCTAAGACAAGCAGAGATGTCAGGCGTCCTGAGATCAGTTCTGGTGGTCTCTTCTGGACAGGTGTGTAAAAAAGTTATTAATATAATATAGTATAGCCTACCTGTTGGACATGCTCCTACAAAACACTGGGTGAAAAGGTTGAGTTGACCACAACCAGAGGTGACCTCCAGGGCCCCAGGCCCTGACATAGTAAACTTGAGTCTTCAGTGGCTTTATATCTCAAACCCACTTGTAAACTAATCCTTAATGCAATAGTAGAGCAGCTCTGACTTGGCATTTGCAGTTGCGAGGAACCCAAGAAAATACTGATGTTGAGAGAGTGCTAGATTTCTCTTAAATTCTGCAACCTCTCTGTGGCTAGGGTGCAGCCTTATTTTAATTTATGTCCCTCACAACATTCTCCAGTTTTGTTAATGAAATAGGCATTCAGGGTCTCTATGTGATGATCGTTTCAGCTTACTATTCAGGAATACTAATCACTTACAACTTACTTTTGTAGAGACTTTCCAGTCTCCCATGCTAGAATGATAACTGCTTTCATTATTGATGGCAGAGTGAAGGTGATTAGAGTAGCATACGGCTGACTCTTCAGCATGTTGGCTCAAATGCTTACAAAAATTTGCAAGGTAGGTAATACTGTCTTCATAGGAAGAAATTGAGTCTCTTAGTGTTTAAGATGGTTGAAGATGGTCGTTAAAGTTCCCATACATGATTACGGACAAAAGTACTGGTTTTGAAGTCAGCTTTGTCTGATTTCAAAGTTTTTTCAGTTGATGCTATGCCATTAGAATCCAAATAGAATAGCATGATGGAAACCACGAGGCCAGTTGTACTATCTTCATATTACAGGTAAGGAAATTGAGCCTTAGAGAGAGTTGCTGGACTCAGATTATGCAAACAAATAGGTGGATAGATTGGCATTTAGATAAGTAGAAACTTATTCAATACATACAGTGTGATTAGCCTATATGCACCTCTATACAACGTATTTCTATTAAACCCCACCTCTAAAAAGCCTCAGTTAGGAATCAAATACTTATCAAACACTTGGAAAACAGGGACTCACAGAGGCTTACCCAATACCACTCTATTAGTACTCTTTGCAACTCTTTGACCTTGCAAAAAACCACTCAGAACCTTGGAACCCAACTTTCTTGTTACATCCTTTTACTTTTTCTTCCAGATCTATTTTAACTTCGACATTTTCTGTGATTAGATTGATTTGGAAGAAAAAGTTTGGGGCACTGGGGAATGAAATTCAAGCAATGCCTCCAAGTGTAATTACATTCTGCTTACTGAAAGGAAAGCAAACCAAAGCCAATGAACAAAGAGGAAAGAACAAATCACTATCAAAGGATGCATCTCGGATAGGAACCAATTCTGAGCTTATTGCTGATGTCAACATAATCAATAAGATTTATCCTCAGGGGCAGAAGGAGAGCTGATCTACAGCAAGGATGACCAGGGTGAAAACAGCCAAAAAAAAGTCCCACATTTTGACTGCTGGGAAGGCTCTCAGCATAGGGGATCTTCCCCTAGATAATAGGGATCCTTTTAGAGCCAACCTTGATGAATGCCCTTGCACCTATAAATATTAATGTATTCATTTATTCCTTCATTCATTTGTTTAGATATTGGCATTCTAGATGTTGGAAAGGGCACAGGCTATGATTTAATACACATTGGGATCGAAGACGTGACTCTAACACTTACCGGCTTTGAACAAGTTATTTATTTATTTATTTATTTTTACCTGCATTCATTTGTTTAGATATTGGCATTCTAGATGTTGGAAAGGGCACAGGCTATGACTTAATACACATTGGGATTGAAGACGTGACTCTAACACTT
>NW_012152729.1:6719027-6720966 GCF_000956105.1 Propithecus coquereli | reverse complement strand
GGGTTAGGGTTAGGGTTAGATTTAGAGTTATTGATATGATTGTTAAAATTATAATTGATAGCCCTTATCTCTTGACAGAATTTTATACCTGTGAATTCAACTGTCTATTTGACATCTTCACTTGGATATCTAATGAACAATTCAAGCTTAGTATGCCTGAGTAGAACTCTTGATTTCACCCCATTCACAAAATGAAACAACACAAAGTATAAAACTTAATCATCTCCGGTTCTGTCCCGTGTTAGCAAGTACCCTCCTCATCAACCTAGTTTCTCAAACCAAAGGCCTAAGGGCCATGCTTGATTTCCCTTTTCTTTGTACTCAACATCTAATCCATCCACAAGCCTGTCAGCTCTACCTTCATTTTCCATCTTTAATTTTTTTTCACTTTTTCATTTTCTTCATCTCCAGCACATCCAGATTTATCTAAGCCACCATCATTTTTTATTTATGCTTATCCTGCTATATTGGGCATATAATTTGATTTCTTCTTCCAATCTTAACTATTTCTGATCAATGAATTCTCTAAGACATAACCTACATGCCCTTTGAAAAAACATTAGCCATCATCTTTAAAACTTTCAATGTCTTCCATCATCCTTAGAATGGAATGCAAATCTTCTTTCTTGACCTAAGGCCCTAACTTGTCTTCCTGCCTTTCTCCAATATCATGTATCAATCCATTTCTTTTCCAGCTCCTCTCTCCAGCCACCCTCGTCTTTTTTCTGTTTTTCAGCCTTACCAAGGTCATTCTTGCCACCCCAGTGCCTTTGGACCAGCACTACCTAGGACGTTTTTCCCACTGATCTTTTATGTTTGTTATTGTCTTGCCATTCAAGTATTAATGCAAATGTCATGTTCCCAGAGAGGCTTTCACTGTCCCCATCCTAAAGGCGACAGCCAGTTATCTATCAAATCATCTCCTTCAGTTCACTGTATTGTACTTATTATTATTTAAGATTTTTCTTACATATTTTTTGGATTATCTTTATGTTTCCTTTACCTTTGACCCCATTAGAACAAATTTGCATGATATCTCAGAGACTCCCCCTTCTTGGTCACCATTTTGTCCCTACCAATGGCAATGCATCTGACACTTAACATGGCTCAACTGATGTTTGGTGGGCGGTTGACATGAAGAAAGTACTGTTTATTAGGCAAGTGGAAATGATATTCTGGCTTATTTGACTAGAGCATGATTTGAATCTGCATATAATTTGGGTGACTAGACCAAGAAGGGAAATGATGTATTCAGCACACTGGGCTCAGAAAGAATGAAGCAGAAAATAAGAAATTGAAAAGACATATCATAGGAAAATTTGGAGATATTCAGTGACTGATTGCTTTGAAAGGTTTGAAGTATATAAATCTTTCTGCTTCCTAACGTGAGAATTCATGTAATTGTAGAAACTGTAAGATGGAGAAAGTCTGTTTGGCAGTAGTGCCTACAGAAGGTGATGCCTCTTATAGAAGTGATGCGGTGAGTTCAAGGAAAGATACCCTGTAGGCAAGTTACTGACCTAACGCTTTGCGAAAACCCATAATTTCAGGTACTGACTTTGGCAAATGTGGTGGATAGGATTATTGTTCAAAAATATTCACCCATTTTCTATGACTCTAGGTGGAGAGTGGATATGAGTCATGTGACACTTTTTAGAGAAAATATGAGACAGGATTCAAGTAGTTTTGAAATGTGGTTTCAGAGTAGGGCTTTGCCTCTCATGCTTCTGCTATGAGAAGCTTAGCTGCTGTTCCAAGGAGGATGAGAAACACCTGAGAAATACTTGGATATAATCTGTAGCCTAAAGGCAAGCCCAGTTGAAGCAAGTCTGGGCCAACTAAACCCCAACCAATATGAAGACAGGGGAGCAAAAATACATAATTGTTGTTTTAAGACACTGACTCTTGGAACAGCTTGTTAAGCAGCATTGTCGCAATG
>NW_012152729.1:6716454-6718977 GCF_000956105.1 Propithecus coquereli | reverse complement strand
GAAGACGTGACTCTAACACTTACCGGCTTTGAACAAGTTATTTATTTATTTATTTATTTTTACCTGACATTGTGAACTTGAAACAATCTACTTTTTATCATGAGCCACAGTTTCATGAACCTAAAAAATAGGTGCAATGACTTTTATGAATTGCCATGAGGATCAAATTAAAGAATACCTATAAAGCACTTTCCCATGATTCAGTAATCCATAAATATTAGCTATTAATAATATCATTACATAAGCTATTATATGCATTTGTTAAAATGACTAAATTTTTCAAACTCAATTTGATCCTCATGTCCTGACTTGTATGAAGGTCCTCGTGGGGAAGCTGGAAGTTTTAAGATCAAAAATATTTCAGAAAACACAAGAGGGAAGGCCTCTGCAGCTCTGGCCTTTGACCCATACCACTGGCTTTGGGACATGATGCCTGCCTGAGACATTGGCTGTAATTAGTACTAAAAGGATCCCTGGGGGCTTCAGAGGAGGCTGCTTCCCCTGCATCCACGTATCCTGTGTGGCTGACCTCCATGAGCGTAGGCCACTTGGCCAAAGCAGGCAGATCTGGAGGGTCACATGCTTTACTTGGGAAGGAGCGAACAGATGAAAAGGAGAGCTCGGGGGATGTCAGTGGACTTCCTAATGAGATCTCTCTCTGCTGAAAACCCTCTGGGCTGAGGAGTAACTGTCCAGATCATTTGCTAATCAGTATGGCCACAGCCATAGAATGACCTTTAAATGCTCAAAGAATTTGGAATAATTCTAGGGAGCGCCTTCCCTAACTTAGCGTGCTGAGAAACAAGATGACACATTTCAAAATGCAAGTCCTGGAAAAGACGAGAGTACTAAGCACCAATTCAGTTAAATCACTGTGAGACATACATGGTTAATGAAGATTATAGAACTCCACTCTTTGTACATGCCAGTGGGCTTTAGAGAGATAGCTCTTCCTCAAAAATTTATGATGGGCAGATGTCTAACTCAGGTCCAATTGTGTGTTCCTTTGCCGCTTCCCAATAGTCTACTATTGAGGTGGAGTTTCCTTCTTAATTCACTCGAGCTCAGTGAACATTCAGTGAACGTGGTGGCTGAGAATTCATATTAAGCCTTTCTTCTGATTTCATTTTTTTCCTTCTTTTGAATTATATACATCCTGTAGGCACCAAACATGAAGTAGGGGTATAGACATTCTTACCTTTAGGTAGCATATGAGAAGAACATGTAAAACCTATCAAGTCGATCTCTAAATGCCTATCCTGATATTCATAAATTTCCTATTAGAACTGGATATTTGATGCATCTTATTTCTAATTCATTTTTATTAAACACAAACGTACACACACATCTACACTTTGACCTTTTATGCTCAACTTTTTTGGAAGAAGGAAAGCATTTTTCACGGTTCCCTAAGTGCTTGCAAGTTTATCAGCAAAGCATGCACATTCAATCACGCTCTCCTAATGAACTGCTGCCGTCAATTTAGTTCTCATAAACATACAAGTGAGGCAACATGGAGAGTGGTGATTCCTGAGACCAGGTCTGTGATACCCCAGGGTGTCTCCAATTATTTCCAGATGGGGGTTGAGGGTGTCATGAAATTCTCTGACAAAGCTAATTTTAATCCATTTCAATTTGCAAAATTGCAGTCCATGAAGCACTTTGATTAAGAAGGACGTTTTGGAAAATCAAGTGAGTCACAGTGGGGTATTGCAAATGGAAAAACAAACAAACAAAAATCTTTAGTACAGAAATTCATAGCCAATTACTTTTTTCCTGCTTTTGTCCACAGAGCATATGGCAGCTCTTATCATGATCCCAATATCTGGGTAGATACTAAGGTGTTAAAGAGAAGAAAATAAGGGAATCCAATATTTATTGAGAATTTGCAATGTATAGAGCATTGTAAGAGAAGTTTTTCCATAGTACATTTCATACCATGCCTACAACATCCTTAGGAAGTAGAATCACTGTGAACTATTTTACAAGAAAAGAAACTAAGGACTTAGAGATGCTAAATAATAGCCCAGAGCCCAAAATTGATAAAACATGAAGCTGGAATCTGAGCTTAGACCTCTCTAATTCCAAAGCCTGCATTTTTCTCATTAATTTGTTTTTGTAAAAAGGATGTGCAAATCTTCAAAGAGAGTATGGTCTGGCTGGGGATAAAAATCACTTAAGAACTCAAGGACAGTTAAATAGGAGTGTCAAAATATAGGAGTGTCAAATTTTATGGTAAAGAAATAAAAGCAGGTGAGATGTTAATATAAGCTAGAGGAAATAAAGAAAGGTTTCATGGACTAATGTGCTTAAGACACTGACGAATGAGTGAAAGTGTAAGGCACTAAAAAGAATAGAAATAGAATTATATTAATAAGTAAAGGAAAAGGCAGGAGCAACTATGTGGATGTGAGAAAGCCCACCTTGGTCACAGGGAGCTTGCATTACCCAGAGTGGCCAATCCGGGTAGAGCATAAAGGGAATCTATTTGGTTAAGTAGAATATGGCCAAACTCAAGAAGAA